>NW_027397096.1:15383130-15531258 GCF_003265705.2 Callorhinus ursinus
TGTGTGTGTGTGTGTGTGTGTGTGTGTGTGTGTGTGTGTGTGTGTGTTGGGGGGTTCTCTCCTCCTCCCACCCCCAGGCTACCTTCCCTGGGTCCTGCTGGAGCCGATGTGACCTTTGCCACCTGTAGTAAGGCAAACACTGGATCTTGACCTGGAGTTTTTATGGGTTAGTGAGGGACCCCTCCCTGAGGTGGGGGTACAGGAGGTGACGTACTCAGAAGGAGGAACTAGGAACGGGTTTCTCTCTTACTTGGCTGGGGGCAGAGTTGGGAGCCGGGTAGTGCATGGCAAACAAAATGCCCCGCAGTAGAGACTGGCTGAGCAGACCGTGGTGAGTCCGGACAGCAGGGTCCTGGGACCTACCGATAACGCATCCCCGCCTGTTGATGCGTCGTGAGAAAAGTGGGTTGGAGAACAGCACTAGGAAGGTGTCTGTGCGGAGTGGGGCTCGTGTGGAGGAGATCTGGTTTTCCAATGTTTGGAGGAGATTTGGTTTTCCAATGTTCCCACATGATTTGACTCTTGTATAAAAACAGTGAGCATATCAGTGAGCACATCCCCTTTTATTAACAGAAAGAGAACCTCTAAAGGATTTTCACTTGAAACATCCACAAGTGGAGAATAGAGAAGACCTTGTCGACTTGTGCCTGCTTGCAGGTTTCCCGGCCAGGAAGGTAGCAGGGAAATAAGTCGCCACAAAAGGCAACGAGAAAAGTCTAGGACTTTCTTTTTTTTCCGGAAAGGAGGGATGTGATCAAGCTTTAGGGCTGAGAGAAGGGTGCCCACGGCTGGGGCAAGGACACGGAGAGCGGAGGGGTGTGCTCCTTGTTGGGACAAGGACTTAGGGAGGCGGGGGTGGGGTGGAATTTTGGCCCGGGTGGCCGGATTAGCCCCGGACAGGTGGAGGAAAGGCAGTGCCAGTGTGCAGAGCTTGTAGGTGGGGTGGCAGGAAGGTGAGGGCGGCCTTTCCTGATTGCCTCTATTTTCTCTGCAAAGTAGGAGGCAAAGTCATCCCGTGAGAGCGAGCCGGTCAGCGTCCCAGGCTGGAGGCTCGTGGGGCCAGGGGAGGTTTGGAAGGCGCTGCAGGGGGATAGAAGAAGGGCTGGTTGGTGGGGACAAGTAAAAGGATGGCCAATCTCTGTTGAGGCCAGCTCTCTTAGAGGCCTTTTGTTTGGCCCTTGTCCACGCAGTTGAGTGACTTCCTCTAGGGCACTTCTGCTGTCCGGAGCTGGGGCTGGAAAGGGCACATTGTTGGGTTGCTTACAAAGCTGGGAGGCTCTATGGGTTAACGTGACTGAGCGATGACATGGGGAGGGGTTGGCAGTGGCAGCAGGTTAGTGGGTTAAATGAAGACTCGTGACCCTCAGGCCAGCTAGGAAGGGGGGGGGGACTCAGTGTGCAGGAGACAGAGGCCTTAATGAGAACAAAGCGTGGGCTTTGTGGGAGTAGATGGGCAGGAGGCAGACGGCCACTGAGGCCAGGGGTGAGGTGTGGTGCTGGGCGGTGGAAGGTTCCCGCGAGGTCTTGGCGGAGGGGGTGGACATGGAGGGGAATCAGAGTCATTGGATGGAGGCCAAGGTGGCAGACGGCTCATCCTTATGGTGAGGTGAAAGCTTGGAACGGAGAGGAAGAGGTAGGAGCTAGGAGCCCTCAGGGAAGAGATGTTGGAGAGATCAAAGCCACGAGGAGAGGTGGGGAAGCTCAGGATGGCAAGAAAGAGATGTTTTTGTTTAAGATGGGAAGAACAAATGAAGTCTGGAAAGCAAAGGTATGGGAAACAGAGCAGGTCCTGGGTCCCAGAACGTTGGAGGGGAGCCCGGAGGCCATTAAGCACACTTCACAGTCGGGGAAATTGAGATGGGACAGGAGGTCTGAGATGGTCATTAGCAGCAGAGACCGTGTTCCCTAACCCCGGGCTAAGGCTTCTTCCTGTACTGAGATTATGGAACCACGAGCCTTTAGTGCTCAAAGTGTCCTAGAAGACATCTGTAGGCCAGTCCTTACACGCTAAAGCCAAGCAAGCAGAAAATTGGGCAAGTTAAGTGAAGCTTAGCAGAGCTGGGACCAAATGTAGCTTTCCTAACTCTCGGTCTGTGCTGGGCTTTGGGATGGGATGGGGGAGAGAGGGGGTCAGAAAGGGAACGCAGAGGGTAGAGTGTGTGGATGTGTAGGGGTGTGTGTGCATGCATGCACGCATGTGTGAATTCACGTTCATGTGTCTGTGTTTGTAAGAAAGCTGGACCAAGACTGTGTTTCTCTTTCCAAAGAAAAGCCTGCAGCCGCCTTTATAAAAGATGTCAGTAAATGCTTTCTTTTGCCAGGAGCAGTGACGGGAGAAATGAGTCACTCATTCCGTATGTCCTGACTCCAGTGGATGCACACTGGGGAGGCCGTGACCTGTGCTGAGTCTGCTTTATGATCTCACGGCACACCGGAGCTGCCTGGCCATGGCCGTACCTGCTCTAACCAGCAGGCTTGCGGCCCAGACTCCCCCTTGGGTGTGTCAACCCCAGGACACGGATGCATTTGTTTAGCCAGGGCTTGGATTAGTCTGCTGGGCCGGCCCTAAGAAAGTACCACAGACTGGGTGGCTTATGTGACAGAAACATACTTTCTCCCAGTTCTGGAGGCTGGACGTTTGAGACCAAGGCGTTGGCAGGGTCATTTTCTTCTGAGGCCTCTCTCCTTGGCTTGTAGATGCCTCTGTGCATGTCTGTGTCCTAATCTCTCCTTATAAAGAGAGCAGTCCTATTGGATCAGGGCCCACCCCAATGTCCTCATTTTAACTTCATCTCCTTTGAAGACCCTATTGCCACATACAGTCATGTTCTGAGGTCCTCGGGGTTAGGGCTTCAACCTTCAGTTTTGAGGGACAGAACTTAAGCCCAGACAGGACCATTTTGGTTGCAAGGCACAGAACTCCACTCAAGTTTACGAGGTAAAAAGGGGGTTTACTGTTGAGGATGAGGCCACTCATGAGGACCGTGAACTAGAAGGCAATGCTTCTCATTTCTTTCCTCCCTGAGGTGGTGGTTTTATACTGTGGTTACAGATTCTCTGAACCGCCCCCCCCAATCAAGAGATGGGGTTTCTTGAATCTGGGTGGGCTTAAGACTGCTTCCACCAATCGAATATGGCAGAAATGATGCTATGTGACTTCTAAGGCTCCGTCATGACAGGCCATGCTGGAGACACTGTAGTGAAGCATGCTGGTTTACAGCCCCCGCTGAGCCTGGCTTCTAGCTATCCCTGTCAAGGTACCAGACACATGAGGGAGACCGATGCAGACACTCCTGCCCCAGCCCATCTGGTAGCATGCAACCTTCCAGTAACGGCCGCTGAACCATGCAGAGCAGAAGAATCACCCAGCAGAGCCCTGCCGGAATTCCTAACCCATGCATTTATGATATATAATAGCTGTTGTGTTAAATCACTAAGTTTCAGAGCAGTTTGAGATGCATATAAATAAGGAGAACACCGGAAGTCTGCTTCTTTCTGCTTTTCCTACCTCTGGGTTTTTCCTATTTCTTCACCTTCCCTGCTCCCCTGTAAATTTAACCTGCACACGGCTGTGACTTCTTGTGTGCCTACTTATCTGACCAAGTTTTTGCCCTAGTCCCTCCATCCATAAGGAGGTTAGAGTCTCCATATTAGTCCAAACACTTGAGAATCTCATCAGCCAAGACCAGGGGCAGGGCCATGTTGATGGGGAACGGGCCACGGGTTTTGGAGGTTCTTGCCTGGCAGACCCAGAACCTCGTCTATAGCATCCACTTCCATGGCCCGTCTGCATCTGGCCTCTGAGAAGTTGCTGCCTTGGGCCTCCCCGCCTTCAGAGTGGTACTGCCCTAGACCACCATAGACTCTTCCTACTGGGGCCAGCCTCAGGCTGGAAGAGGGCCCTGCGATCATCCAGTTTAGTCTCTGATCCAAACAGGAATTCCTGTGATGATGTCAGAAAGATAAAATCTCCATGGCCTCTTCTTGATATCCCCCTGCCAGAGTTCACCAGGGCTGGTATATCAGGTAACATACTTGCCATCCATCACGCCTGCTGGTTCAAAAGTTCTGCAGGTGGAGCTGAAATTTGCTTCCCTCCTTCTTGTATTCTTTGGTCTGTATCTTGTCCTCAGCAGTCACGCCGAATAAATTATTCTCTCTTTTAGCAGAAAATATTTGAAATACTTGAATCCTTCATTTTAAGGTTTAACTCTCTTTAAATTTTTATTTTTATTTTTAATTTAATTTAATTTTTAAAAAGATTTTATCTATTTATTTGAGAGAGAGAAAGGCAGAGGGAGAGGGAGAAGCAGACTCCCCGCTGAGCAGGGAGCCCAGTGCAGGGCTCGATCCCAGGACCCTGAGATCATGACCTGAGCCAAAGACAGACACTCAACCGACCGAGCCACCCAGCGCCCCTAAATTTTTTTTTCTATTTGGGTACAGTTGACACACAATGTTCCGTTAGTTTCAGGTATACGACCAAGCAATTTGACAAGTCTGTGCGTTATGCCATGCTCACCACAGACGTAGCTACCACCTGTCCCCACACAACGCTATCACAGTGCCAGTGACTATACTCCCTTTGCTGCTCCTGTCGTCCCCATGCCCTACTCATTCCATAAACGGAAGCCTGTCCCTCCCACTCCCCTTGACCCGTTTTGCCCTTGCCTCCACCTTTCCCTCTTTTTATGGTTTTATCACAGCGAACCTCAGGGGACTCAGGGGTAATTACCAGAATGGGTGACCCGAGAGCGGGGGGGGGGGGGGGGGGGCGCGAAGCTGATTTGATTTCACTGGGAATGGAACGAGTGTGGAGAGCGACACCAGCATTGAGTTCACTGTCTCCACGGCAAGTTCTTTTTGATCTTTACTGCTCTTTGCTGATTTTCACCAGAGGGCGTGTCTGGCTTGCTCCCCCACCCCCTTTCTGTACTAGTCTCGTAGGACCGCCATCACAGGTGACTACAAACTGGGTGGCTCAAAACCACAGAAACATATTCTCTCACAGTTATGCAGGTCCGAAAGGAGGTGTTGGTACGGGTGGTTTCCTTCTGTTCTGCGCCTCCCTCCTGGTGTCTGATGTGGCAGCAACCGCGGTTTTCTGTAGCTTGCAGATGCATCCCCTAGTCTCCACCCGCCTCTGTCTTCACCAGATGCTCTTCCATGGGTCCTCTGTGTCTATGTCCATATCTTCTTCTTCTCCTAAGGACATCAGTCGTTGGATCAGGGCCCACCCTAATCCAATATGACCTCATCTTAACCAATTCAATGTGCAAAGACTCTACTTCCCAATAAGCTTACATTCTGAGGTTCCAGGTGAGCGTGAATATTTTGGGGACACTCTTCAACCTGGTACACATTCCTTCCTTCCTTCCTTTACTCCCTCCCTGCCACCTTCCCTCCCTCTGTTTCTCTCTCCCTCTTCCTTCTTTTCCCCCTTTCATCCACATCTGCCTCCCGGAGCACGATGTGAGCATCTGGTGTGCTCCGAGGGGTTATCTTGCACTGTGCCTGGTGGGGCACGTGACAATTCGGTTGGAGGTCAGAAAACGTTCAGAAAGCAGGGACCATGTTGCTGCTTGTAGATGACTAGCAAATCGCTCAGTGCCAACACTTAGAGTTTGCAGCAGCTGATGCTCAAGAACAAGGAGGAAAAGGAAGGTATGAGGAAAAATACAGTAGTGAGCTGAAGTAACTCTTGCATTTCACCTGCCTGATTGTAGGAGTGAAGATGAGTCAAGCCACAGTGATGCTTCCCTTTGCCTGAGATTCTCCCATGACCACACTCAGTGTCAAAGCCATGTTGAATCCCTTTAGACTGATGCTGGCCAATAACATCGCCACTAGCCACAGTGAAATGAGAATGAGCTCAAAGTGCAAAGTACACACCAGATTTCAGATACTTAGTATGAAAACAAAGAATGAAAAATATCACATTAGTAATTTTTGCACGGATGGCAAGTTAAGATAATATTTTGGATATACGGGGTTATAGAAAGTATATTATTAAACTCAATTTCACCTGTTTCTTTTTATTTTTTAAAAATGTGGCTACTAGAAAACGTCAAAGGACATACGTGGCTCCATGGTCTTTCTATTGGGCAGCGCTGTTGAGAGTCCAAAGTAACATGGTATAAAGGGATCTGCAGGGTTTGAATGTTAGCTTTGCCGTTGGCAAATTGAATGCTCTTGGGCAAGGCACTTTGCCTCCCTGGGCTTCGTTTTCCTCCTCTCTGCGATGGGCATGTTGTGAGGGCGCCTCCCCCACCTCCCTCTGGGAATCTCTAGGAGCCTCAAAGGCGAGAACATATGAGAGGCGGCTTCGTGACAGTGAAACGCAGACGAGTGTGTTTGGATCAGCATCAGCTGCCGTAGCAACCACATCTGCATCAGCACCATCACCATCGTCACTGTCGGAACTGCCTCATCCCTCAGCCAAGAGAATCAGGCCACCAGGGCAGGAGCGTAATACCAGACCCGGGGTTAAACACAGCCCACAAGAATTTATGCTTTTAGCTCTTCCCAAACCCTGTGGCTGGATTATAAGGACTTACCCTCTGCCGGCTCCCTGGACAGTGCTTTTGTCTGACTGCAGGGGGTGGGGTGGGGCAGGTCCCTGGAAAAACGTGCCTTCCACCTAGTACTTCTCAATCAACACGGTGTTTATGCATGCGTTTGGATGAGAATAAGACATGCCACTTTAAAAAAAAAAAAGCATTTCTGTTGCATCAGACCACCAAAGCATTTCCCCCTCTCTTTTTTTGGCCACCAAATATTTTTATGATTTTCCACATAAACAGCTAGGGAAAATGCTAGCAAGCCACTCAGGCGGCAGCGGCAGGCACGCTGTGTCTCCCAGGAGAGTAAGGGATTAAAAAAAAAACAACACAAAAACCCAACGACAACAAGACCAATGCCTAGGGGGTGGGGGTGGCAAGGGAGTGGTAACTGGTCTAAGATAGAAGGGTTTCTATGAATTCTTGGGAATTCTGGGGTAATAAACTAAAGGTCGTCCTGTGGCTTCAGGCAGTGATGGCTCACTTCTGGAAGAGTGAAACATTTGCAGATGGAATTAGGCACGGGTGAGGTTAGGAGGTGGGTGGGGAGCGACCCCGCCCATCCCAGAGCAGCCGACCTGCCTCTTTGGGGGGGGGGGGCTCTCTTCCCAGCCTGACTTTCTGCCCCTCCACCTCCCTTCACTAAGTGAGAATCGATGTACCTGCCTCCTGAAGGACACCGGGTGGAGACGGCCAAGAGCTCGAGGTAACTAATGATTATTTGGTCTTTTTTTTTTTTTAAGATTTTATTTAAAAAAATTTTTTTTTAAAGATTTTATATTTTGACAGAGAGAGACAGCAAGAGAGGGAACACAAGCAGGGGGAGTGGGAGAGGGAGAAAGCAGGCTTCCCGCCAAGCAGGGAGCTCGATGCGGGGCTCGATCCCAGGACCCTGGGATCATGACCTGAGCCGAAGGCAGATGCTTAACGACTAAGCCACCCAGGCGCCCCTATTTGGTCTTTTCTTCTCTCGCCTCTCCACCCTGGGCCAGCTTTCCCAGAGACCTAGCGGGGCCTCTGTAGCTGGGAAGCGGCTCTGTGCTGAGAGATTCAAAATCCTGCACTTGATTCTGACTGTGTCCAGAACAATAGGCGTCTGAATCTGATTTATTAATCTTCTGGGGAGTGAGGGAGGCGGGCTTCGTGTCCAGGCTGTTTACTGTGATGACAATGGGCGGGGCTTGGGCTTGCATTTCAGCAGTGTTTATTACGGGCCGGGCCGGGGGGGGGGGGGGGGGGGGGGGGGGGGGGGAGCGGGGGGGGGGGACTTCCACCCGAGGGGTGCTGCGAGGACCCACCACGCAGAACCAGGGGAGACGTGTTGAAGGAGCAGTAGGAGCAGCGGGGGTTGGTTTAGGGACGATCCCCAAATGGGCCACCGCCAGTGATTTCTTGGAGGTGGCGGGCGTGGTTCCTGGTGGCTGTGCGGCCCCGTTCAGTTCATCCCATTATCTCTGTTTTGTGGTTGAAGTTCTAGGTCTCTGGAAGACAGGAGCCGGATATGCGGGGCTAACGCGTTCCTTCTCCAAGCGGCGGGCAGGGTGAGAGGGCCTCTGGGAAGGCTGAGGGGCACATGGCGTATCCTCAGCCCTGGAAAGTCTGGATCGGAAAGACACGGGGTCACCCCAGCGTGGGCAACCAGACCGGATGCCGGGGCACCTGGCAGGCGTGTGGCCGCGAAGCAAACCATCTCGCCCCGTGAAGTGAAGATCCTCAAGTGTTCGAAAGCTTGTGAAGGGAAGAGAGAGAGAAACCGATGCATCCGGGGGTTGAGAGAGCTGGCTTTGGATTGGATTGCCTGGGTCCAGATCCTCATTTTGCCACCTGTTGGCTGTGTGATGTGGGATCCTCCATGTCTCAGTTTCTCTGTCTCTGAAATGGGGAGAGGAGAAGACCCTGTTCTGCAGGGCTGCTATTCCGGCTGAGTGAAATCATGCATGCAGAGTTCCTAGTACAAAATAAGAGCTGAAGGACGTTTGCCATTGCTCTCGGCAGCATGGACATTAACCTCATGGTGGTCATCGTTTTTATTACCCAGGTGTTCTATGTGGCCCCAGAGGGTGGAAGGAGCAATGGGTGGAGACTGAAGGGAGGCTGATAGTGGTTTGACTTGAGAAAGAACAGTCTTGTTAGAACTGTAGAGAAAGGGAAGAGGAAGAAGGGGGGACCTGGGAAGAGGGGAAGGAAGGACATCAGGGGGGGAGGGAGGGGCACTCACACGCACGAACTGTAGTGGACAAATCTGCAAAGGACAATGATGAGCCTGATGAGGCAGGAGGTGAGCACAGCCCCAGCAGGGGCTTGACCCCCCAGTCTGTGTTAGGGTGTCAGAGAGAGCAGAGAACAGGGAAGCTTCCGCAGGCACGGGTCACTGAGAACAAGAAAGTCTCCTTCCCCTCTCGTCGCCTCCCGGTGGCTGGACCCCTCCCCAAGGCTGGCCTGCAAAGCCAGTGAAGAAATGAGGTCTTGACGTTCTGGAAGGATGGTCCCGGGTTGCTGTTGGGCCTGTGTGTTCAAGGAGGGCTTTCGGTCTGAACAGACCCCTTAGGAAACCAAGCCTGGAGCTGTCAGCAGGGGAGAGCCCCACCCAACCAGGAGCAGCTTGCAAGGGTGGGGGGGGGTGGTTGTCTTCTAGAAGGAGGCATCCTTGGCTTCTTCCTTCTGCCTCATCTCTCTGAAGTGACCTGGCTGATTCTCATTCCATCCCGACCCGACCCTCCTCTCTACCTGAGCCATCGTTGCCCTTGACACAGGTTTATCTTCGTTCCCCCGTGCACAGCGGGTGCTCCCAGCCTGCTCTATGTGACTCAGGGACTGGCTGTGTGCCAGAGCCCCAGACACCTCCACCAACCTTGACCTCTTCAGCCTGGGACCTCTTCACTGAGTGACTCGCCCCTCCAGCTTTGGGCTCCTTATTTGTAAAGTAAGGTCTCCATGCAGATGAGGTAACAGATAGAAGCGCCCTGCACAGTAAGTGGGAGCTGTGATTATATTATTATCATCAGATAGGGGGGACGATGGGACCCAGCCCTCTGGGCGGGCTTGAGGATAAGACCGTAGCCTTGAAAGAGACACCACAAACGGAGTGTAAGACCGGGCGGGGGAGGAGATAGTTGGAAGGGGGGTGGGGGGGGTGCCGATGTTAATGAAGTTCATGCTAAAGATACTTGGCGGCAGGGAGGCTGCAGGCCGCGGCTGGGCGCCAGGCCCAACCTCAAGCCTCATTTCCATATGCAGGTCAGCGTGCGTGCGGCAGGCATGCTTAGAGCGGCCTCTCCTCTCCAGAGCTTTACCAGGAAGGGCCAACCCCCAGGTCTGTGGGAGGGAGGCGGGTGCTGGCTGTGGGAGGTGGGCTGTGTGCCTTTGGCTGGGAGAGCGCAGTTCCCATCAGAGTCAATTACCCGGCAGGCTCCCCGACGTGAGGTCAGTAAGCAGGCCCCAGCACCTTGGGGCCGTGTGAATGATGTAGGCGAGATCTGTAGGTGAGGCCTTCCACACATGGCTGTGTGGTTATAAATACACACAGACCCGCACGCACAGTGCTGTGGGTGCCCAAATAACTGCACACAGCCATATAGGAGATGTAAACAGGCAGAGAGGGCCTGTGGTGCTCACCGACCTCCCCCGGGTGATCTCTGGCAAGGGCTTCCTTCCTCCTACTGCACAGGGCTGCTGGGGGGGCGGTGCTCAGGGGGTGCTCGGGCTTACCCTGGGGCTGTGCACCCAGGATGCCTGGCAGAAAGCATGCGCAGGGGAAGGGCACAGCCAATCTTGGGTTGGAAGGGCTTCTTTATAAATGGATCGTTTTCTGGTGTGGAGGCATCCTTCCCTTCCTCCCGTCTTTCTCATCTCTGTAAAGCTACCTGGTTGAGCAGGATCTACTCTAGCTAGCTCCTCCTCTCCACTTTCGCCACCATGGCCCTAGGTCTGGGGCATCTTCCTTCACCTGTGCTCAGTGGTGTGCTGGTAAATGTTTAACAATGGATTCTTTGAGGGGAAAAAATGAGAAAAGCCCTGATTTGTAGCATTTGTCCGTTTCTGTGGTGGAGATACTTCCACTGGAGACATGGCCAGTTTCAAGCGAGCAGTGTGAGGTCACTGTGTGCAGAGCTGGGGTGGGGTGCTCAGGGCAGGCGTCATGTAGCATCCCCAGCATATGTGTGCACCAGATGTGAGGAATCGGAAGAGCAAAGCTAATAGTAAACTATCCCAAAAGAAGGAGAAAGTGATGAGTTCTTGAGTCCTTACCGCCTTTGTTTTAAATGTAAATCGATTCAGTTGTAATTTTATAAAATCTAATTGTGAAATAATGACTGCATTCCACAGCTGGCTTCCAAAAATTCTCAAATATTAAACCGCCAGTGTTTAGGGGCGTATGGGTAGGATCCCAAGGACACCCCCTGCACCAGAGCCACTGCCTCTTAGCCAGCCCCACCACCATCACCAATCTCTCTTCACTCCTGAGTTATGTGCCTTAACTGCAAACCTGATTATGTCTTTTACCCAGCTTACGTGAATTCTGTAATTTGAAAGGCCCTTCTTCATCTGACCCCACTGACCTCTCCAGTTTCAGCCCAGACTCCAGGTCCCAGCTTCTACCCCTCACATCACACCTCTTTCCATTGACCAAAGAGACCGTACCGTTGTGTGATCTCTGGGCTATGAGAAGACTTATACTGTGGAGCCATCTTTCTCCTACCCTAACCCGAGTCTCCAGCTTCCCCGGGGCTTTGTCAATTCAGCTTTTAAGACAGGTCGGCGAACGGCAGCCCATGGACCAAATCCAACGCGCTGCCTGGTTTTCCATGACCTGTGAGCCAAGCATGGTTTTTATATTTTTAAAGGATTGAAAAAAGTATCAAGACTTGGCAGAGAGGTGGCTGGGACCCTGTCCTGTAGGACCTTGGAGAGGTGGCTGGGACCCTGTCCTGTAGGACCTTGGAGAGGTAGCTGGGACCCTGTCCTGTAGGACCTGGCAGGCTGTGGAGGGGACTTTGGACTTTATTCTGAGGGACACTCTGAACTGAAGAGCAGTATCACCTGTGATATATTGAAAAGCATCACTCTGCGAACAGATCTCGTGTGGGAGGAGACCAGCGTGGAAGCAGGAAGAACAGTTAGGAAGCAATTGCAGAAATCCTGACAAAAATCCCGGCTTCTACAGGGGTGTAACATTGGAGGGGGTGGGAAATGTCCAGATTCTGGAAACAGTTTGAAGGGAGAGTCAACTGGCCGTTCTGATTGCATAATGATCATGACAAGATGAGGCAGCATGGTATGGAAATACCAAGAGCACGGAAGGGCTGTCAGGAGAAGAGGGGCATGGGGTCTGACCGGGGGATTCAGGAAGGCTTCTTGGAGCAGCTCACCTCTGAGCAGAGCCCTGCTGGCTGAGGGAGGCATCGGAAGATGGCGACGTGGGAGGATATTTGGGATCAAGACAATAATGTGAGAGGTGTTGTGGAAGGAAACACATACTAGGTGAACAGGAGTGGCGAGTGGTCCATTGCCGTCTGTGGCACTGAGTGGAGAAGTGCCATGGGTGGCCTGGTCCGCAGAGCTGAGGGTTTTACAATGTTTTCTTATCAGTGGTAGGGAGCCATGGGAGGTTTTTGGTAATGAGTGACACGGTCTCTGATGAGAGTCTAAGAGGTCAACTTCAAGGGCAATGAGGCTTCAAAGCAAGCTTCAAGGTCAGCCTCAAGGGCAACAAGGATACCAGGTAGGAAGCCCCTGTAGTGGTCCAGGCGTGAGAGGATGAAGTGACAGAGCAGGGACTGACCCTGTGGTGGGAAGGAAGAGATGGAGTCTGGCGAATTTTCCAAAGCAGAATTTGCAGCGTACCTGATCGGTTGTTGCAAGCCGGGAGGGGGAGGGGAACTAGAGGAAGCAGCACATCTTCTGGGGTCCGTCTAGGGCTACACGGTGATGCACGGGTTAGTGGAGGCCAGATAGGTGTTGGGGTAAGTTCAGGACATGCTGAGTATCGATCAATGTGTGATGCCTGTAAACTTGTTAAATGAATGAATGAATCAAGGTCAGACTCCGAGTTTTGTGGCCAAAGAGTAAAACCTCCCCTGACCTGACACAATCTCTGAATGACTTAGGCTAAACTGGGCAATTTACAGCAATGGCTGCAAGGATGCTCCCAATTGCCCAGCCCAGGCAGGTGCTGTGCAGAGCCCAGAGGTGGTGGTGGGGGCATTTGGTTTCGGGGGATGACTTTTAACAGTAAACTTTTTTTTTTTTTTAAAGATTTTATTTATTTATTTGACAGAGAGAGACAGTGAGAGCAGGAACACAAGCAGGGGGAGTGGGAGAGGGAGAAG
The DNA here is from genome assembly GCF_003265705.2 of Callorhinus ursinus. NCBI lineage: Eukaryota > Metazoa > Chordata > Mammalia > Carnivora > Otariidae > Callorhinus > Callorhinus ursinus. Next base: position 15,396,020 of record NW_027397096.1, read on the forward strand.
CAGGCTTCCCGCGGAGCAGGGAGCCCGATGCGGGGCTCGATCCCAGGATCCTGGGATCATGGCCTGAGCCGAAGGCAGACGCTTAACGACTGAGCCACCCAGGCACCCCTAACAATAAACTTAAAAAACCCCCAAACTTTTAATCAAAAAAACCCCAAGTGTGGAACTCTGTGCCCCAGCTAACCATCCAGCCTGGGGGATTTTCACCAGGTTATCACACCTTGTAACCAGCGCCCAGATCAAGAATAGAACCTTGCTGGTGCCCTGGAACCTGGCTCTTTGATGGACATGGGTGGGAGCCTGCCCTGGCTGAAGGCTGAGAGCCCTTGGCCTTCCCTTCTTTGGGTGGCCCTGGGCTCCCTGCTAATGGTCTTGCTCTCAGTCAGCCTGGCCTGGGGCAAAGCCCAGACTGCTGTCCCAGGGATCTGGGCAGGGCCAGCAGTCCTGAATGGGAGTCACCCCCATTCCCATCCCCACCCCCGTGTCCTTCTCTGTCCCTACAATTCGTGCAGCCTGGGCCCATAGGCCACCAACGAAACCCTTCTGCTCTCCTCTGGTGAAGGGCTCTGGCTTCCACCACGGAACTGAGTGGCCTGTGGATGGCAGGCCAGGTCTCTGCAACCGTAGACCCTGCTGGAGTGGGGTCAGTCAGAGCCGAGAGAGGGACTCTCTCTTTCTTTCTTTCTTTTTTTAAAATACTTTATTTATTTGACGGAGAGAGGGAGATCGCAAGAGCGGGAACACAGGCAGGGGGAGTGGGAGAGGGAGAAGCAGGCTCCCCGCCGAGCAGGGAGCCCGACGCGGGCCTCGATCTCAGGACCCTGGGATCATGACCTGAGCCGAAGGCAGACACCCAACGACTGAGCCACCCAGGCGCCCCAAGAAGGTCTCTTTTGATCTCTATGATGTCTGAAGCACAGGAATGATAAACTTTGTTTTGATGAAAGCAATAACCCCAGTTACTACTTGAGGCCTCGCTCCACACCAGGATGAGCTCCGGGCGCATCACCGCATTTTATCTTCCCAGCCACCCTCTGTGGCTGCTGCCTGTCTGTTTTCAGTGGGGCCCGGAGTTTCCTCACACTCTGATCGCGTATGCAATGAAAGGTGGAAAAGAAAAATACCGTTAAGGTATTTGGTTCAGTTGGGTCACCTTAGTCCCAGCCAGTAGCTGACAGTCTTTTCGGGAACTAACTAACCCTCAGCTTGGACTGATCAGGCACCTGCTGCGCCCTTCACGATGCTTCCCCTCTCCTGGTGGGCACTGGGTGAGCGCCCCGCCGGGAAGGTGGTGGGCCTGGGACCCATGTCTCTGCAAGCGGCATTGAGCGCATGGACTTAATCACAAGGTGGGGGCTCCGGGCCAAACCTGATGGAAATGATTCCAGAGTGCTGCCTCTACTTTCTCGTTGGCCCCATAAAATGCATATTTTTCTGGAAACTGTAGTCAAAGGTAGTGTCCAGGAGAGGGCAGTATGGAGGCACAGGGTGTGGCCTCCCCTGGGGAGAAGGTGGCATCAGGGCCTCTGGGCAAGAGACGCCGGTGACAGAAGGGTGAAGTGAGCTGCAAGCGTCAGACGACAACGGCCCCTGGCTCTGCTTCCACACACCCTGTGGAGGACAAGGTGTGGGTCACAAGCTGAGACCCACCAGGGTCTTCCCTGTCCCCAGCCAGGGGGGCCTCTCGTCCATATCAACCTGCACAGACCTGACCTTCAGGCTGATGGAGAGCTGACACCCTCCCACCCAATCTATAATTGCTAATTAGCATCCCACCACCCAGAACCCTGCTGGGATGTAGACCCTCCTGGCCTGAAACCGAGACCTGAGCCAGCTGATGCCCCTGCAGCCTAAACATGGCCTCATCCATCTCCCCAGTCTTGAGAGAGAGGTCATGTTGCCCTTTCTGCTTTCCCCATCAGGTACGCAACCAGGAAGGTGAATGCATTATCCCCGGAGATCCTGGACTGAGGTTTTCTTGGTACCACTGCATCTGTAAGGGGAAGGGGCAGATTCTTCAAGGTACCAGGGAATGGTGAGAACAGGAGCTATGATGGCCTTGGCGGTGCATGAGTGTGCTGGGCTGGCAACCCTGACCTTGGGGAAGCCACCTGCACCTGGACTGACAGCAGCTGGAGGGCTGCTCTGGCCACCCCCACCACCCCCTTCCTGGGAAGCTGGATGTTGGTCTGCTGGAGACTGGGCTGTCTCTTCACCTCTAGCCACTACCAAGGGAGGGCGACAGAGCCTCAGGCTGGGCTTGCTCCCACCTCCTGAGTGGGCAGAGCACAGAGCACTTAAGGCTGTGCATGAAACAACCTCAGTGCATGGCTGGAGTCTGGCCATGGAATGCCAAGATACACAGGCACCACTGTTCCAGCCCAGGTCCCTAGGGACTGGGGCTCCAGGGAATGAATACCTGCACATTACCTCCTCCCCGGCAACCTGAAAGCACTGTGCACAGGCTGGGGTTGGGGAGGGCACCACTGGGAACTGGGATGAAGTTGGCCCATGGGCTGTGGAGTGTGGCTTCAAAAGACCCTGTTCTGAGCAGAAGCCAGAGTCCCTAACTAGCAGATAGTGGAATGCTTTACTGTGAAGGGGCTGAGCAGAGAAGCAACAAGCAAATATCTGGCAAGATGAGCTGAGGTTTGGGAAGAGTAGGGAGGGGTCAAAGACTGGAGTGTTTCCCTGAAGTGTTGAAACGAGACTTGTACTGGGGTACGCTGGAGCTTTTTGTAGAGAACTGACCATTTTGGACCATTCATCCATCCAAGCATCCATCCATCTATCCATCCATCCGCTAAACCATTCATTCATTCAACAGCACTTACACTGTGCATGGAAATTGGCGGAGAGCAGTGGGGGATATAAAGTAAAATAAAGCCAGTCCCTCTCTGGTCTCTATCCCCCCAGTATAGCTAGGCTGGGGCTCAAGGAATAGCCCATAGTGGTGCCACATGCCCCATCAATACCCTTCAACACCCTGCCTCTTGTACCCATCTGAAGAAGAATGACAGTATTTGTGACAGATGATGCACTGGGTACTTGGGACATGTGCTCTCATGTAGGGCTCATGACAACTCTATGCGGGGGGCAAGAGCTGGGCAGTGTAAGGCCTTTACTGAAGTGACCTGCCGCATTGGTGAGGAATGGAACGGCAGTACCCAATTCAGATTGGAGTCTGAAGTGGATGCTTTCTGTTTGCTGCCCCTCTACTTCACAGAACCCTGGGGCTTGGTGGCTTTTAAATCCCTAGGGGCCATGGGTCAGTGTCTCCAAAGCACGGTCTTTTTATCTCCAACCCCAGGAGGCTATGGTCAGATCTGTAGGGGTAAAGCAAACCTGCCCTCTCACTAGCAAAAGGAACAATATTTTTGTCTAGGTCACATACTGGATTTTCAAGCAAATTACTGTACCTAATATTTTGTCAGTTTGCTAATCTCTAGGAAGTACTGAATTTAGAGGGTTGCTGTGAGGACTAAGTGGACTGAGGCATGTGAAACATTTAGACCTGTGCCTGGTATGTAGTAAGTGCTCAATAAACATGAGCCATGAACACTGCCAACGCTTTTGTTTCCACACAGCTTTCTATGGCTCACCGACCTGCAAAACTGATGGTGTAGTCCCTTCCTATTAGAAATGAAATCCATCCAGGGAAGCCGACTGTGCCCAGGCTCGTTCAGTGAGCTCTATGACCATGGGCTCCGTCCATCTGCAGTGTCAGGAGAAGTGCTTCTAGGGAGGGAAACCAGGCTTACTGGGCAGATGACGGCAGAAGGTGCCTTGACCCATGGGTGGTGCTGAGTTAGCTGCCAGGAGCCGCCTCCTTCCTTCCAGCTCTTGGAGTGCCCCTGGAATGACAGCCAGCTTCCATTGTGCAGGAGCAGGTGTCCACTTTATGGTTTATCTGTGGTCCCCATCCCCTTCCCCTTTCCACCGGACCGAGGCTGAGCTGCTGCAGCGCCAGGATGATGTCTACTTACCGGCACCTAGTAGGTATCTGGTGAGTCCTTCTTAGGGAAATAAGAAGGGTTGCTTTGGCACTAAAGAAGCAACCCATGTGTGATGCCAATGGGAGGTCGAACCAGTGGGGACAAACTGGGGTGCATCTAATATTGGGGATTCTCCTTCAACAGAGAGAATGGCAAGAGTGAGTTGACAGAAGGAATCAATGTGTTCAATGACTAACTGAGGGCTGGGTGGGATAAGGGTGTGGAGACCCCCCCCAAGGGCCCCAAGACCTTTTGACTGAATTGTTTGTTTCTGTTGCTTTCTCTTCCTTTAGGTTTGAGCCTCTTGAGGTCAGAGAGCCTCACCGATGTGTCTCTGTGGCCTGGCAGCTTTGCACAGAGCCAGGCACAGATGGGCAGGTCCATACATAGCCGCCGTCTGGAAAACTGCCCCTGTGGGTCTGTAGTCCCAAGCCAGTGGGGACCCCTTTGTTCTCCCAGTGCTGTTGCTTCTGATCCCACCAGACAGACCTCTTTTTTCTAAGCCCATCCCTGGCCACTTCATTATCTTTTGCGCCCCCTCCACACCTCCCCTCCCCCAACCCCTCACAGAAACACAAGGAGTCTGGGCTCTGAAGAAAGAGTGCCTGCCCAGATTTGATCAAGACACAAGTGAGAGGCAATGATTTGTGAAGAAATCCTGGTCCCGTCTAATGGAATTTTCCCAAAATAAATTCATGTAAACAACTTCCCACAAAGAGGCAGTCAGGGGAGCTGGGTGTGTAAACAGCGTGAACAGTCGCAAGTACTATGGGCTCCAGGGGTGCCGTGTCGTCTGGAGGGGGGCGGTGGGGAGACTCCCTTTAGCAAAACACCTTTGGCTCCAGTCCTTCTGACATCATAATGTCAGCCAATTCATTAACTTAAAAAAAAAATCCTTATTTTACTATCATCCCTAAAACATAGAAACACCACTTTGTAGTTAAAAAGACTGCAGAAAGGACTTTGCTTAAAATTCTCATCCCACTTCCAAACCAACCGAACCAGGAGATGATCTTCATGCCTCGAGAACTGGGGGCAGGAATGAGGTGGGTGGAGAGAGAACGGGGAGGGGGGAGTGGTTGGAGGAGAAAAAAACCCTGGAGAAAATGATGTCTCTTTGGTGCTCAGTGATGGGTATGAATAAACTCATACAGTTCCTAGAATCAGATGAAAATCTGCTCTTCTTAAGGCACTCAGAAATGGAAGATGGCCGGGGGCTGGGCTGTGTGTACGGCCGTGCAGACCAAGCTTCCGGAGGGAAGTGTGTGCAGGGGATCTTTGTGGACACATCTTTCCCCCAGACATTTTTCCCAACCCAGCCTGGCTTTCCCCAACCTGAGCTGTTTTCACGATCCTGCCATTACCAGGGCCCGGAGAGAGACTTGTATTCAGGTTCCCACCAGACCACTGGGAAGCTCTCGCGAGACTTTTGGCAAATTGCATAACTTCTCTGGGTCTCAATTCCCTCCCCTCCGCAGTGGCCACCTGGATAACACTCCCAACCCTGTGGATGGCAAAGAGTTGTCAAGTTCAAGTAGGGCATGGCTGCGAAGTTGAGGGATTTTGATTATTATAATCAACTTGATTCTGATTTTTGCTTAAGCCCGATCTTGGCTCACTTGGATATTGCTGAGAAATCTGCCTTTGCAGAAGTCGGAGACAGCGAAACAGGAAGAGTTGGGGGTGGGGGTGGCTCCTGAAGGCAGTGGGAGGAGCCAAGACGCCTCTGGGAGTTGGGAGGGGAAAGAAGGAAAGGGGAAGCCGGTGGCCACCAGCCAGGCTGATGTGCCCCGTGCAGGGTTCCAGAGGATCCCAGGACTGCCTTCTGCAATCTCTTCTTTTAACCAAGCCAGAAGCCTGCTGGTCCTGATGATGAAGAGCTGACTCTGGCCCTCTGGCCCTGGGTTTTAATTTTTTGCCCCCTGGAAAAGGGTTGTGCCTCCCCACTCTCTGCCATGTGACTCTACAGCCCTCTCCCACTGTGGGCGGAGGTCACGTCCTTACCCCATTGGTGTTGGCTTGGCCATCCTGACTTGTTTGGGCCAATGAGATGCTAAAGAGGCATTTGGAGACCTTAAAAGTGCTTGTGCTCCTAAGATGTGCCATGAAAGCATGTCCCAGTAGCTGCTGGTCCAAGAAGAATGTGTGGCTACACGGGTAGGCCTGCACGCCCCCCCAGAGCCTGGAGCCACGCACAGCTGATCTACAGCCTGCCACAGAGCTGCCCCAGGCAACAGAACTGACAGGGGCACCCATGCTTGTTGTTGTAGGTCACTGAGTTTTGGGGAGTGTTGTGATGCAGCATTATTGCAGTCTGACACCCTGATAATGAGGATGATACAGGCAGTCCTCACTTTGCCCGGTTCCGTGGCAGCCGAGATTGGCAAGTGTGAAAACCTGGTTCTGATGTCCACATATTTCAGTTAATATGGTACCGTGCAAAGTGAGGATGGCCTATAAGAATTAATAATTTTTCATAATTTAAAAAAAATTAACAGCAGAAACTTACTCCTCACAGTTGTGGAGGCTGGAAGTCCACGATCAGGGTGCAAGCATGGGGTTGGGGGGAGGGCTCTCTTCTGGGTCGCAGACTTCTTGTGTCCTCACATGGCAGAAGGAGGCTGACAGCTCTGTGGGGTCTCTTAGAATGGCATCGGTCCCACTGATGGGGGCTCCACCCTCATGACTGAACCAACCCCCAAAGGCCCCACATCCTAATACCGCCACCCTGGGCAGTAGGATTTCAACATATGCATTTTGGGGAGACACAGACTTTAAGACCATAGCACCTCTTAAATGCTCATCTAATCCCTTGGTCACACTGGGTGACCTACCCAACCATGTTCCCGAGAAAACAGAGGCCATTGGGATGGAAACATTCCCAACCTGTCACCACACTCCTCTCAAATGAAGGGACCTTATCTCCTTCTCTTTCTCCTGTCAGAGAGGATTGCCCTTCTATTATGTCCTTTATCTTTGCTCTTAAACTTTAGAGGAAAAGAAATAACGAGTTTACAAGAAACAACTGTCCTGTACATTATTGATTTCCTCTCTTTATAGTCAGGATTCTTGCAATGGAATCAATTTCCATTCACTCCTCAACCACAGAGTGTGGCATTTCCTTGAGCCATCCTCCCGAAATGTTCAATGAAGAGCTCAATCGCGTCTCGGTTGTTCACATGTTGTGGATATTTTCTCTTCTTTACGGTAGCGAACATTTCCTTTTTAAAAAGCATTAGCTCCCCAACGTATGTAGAGCACCAGAAGCCCACGAGGACATAGAAGGCAGGATGCCGTATAGCTTAGTAAGTAAGAGCTTGCCCTCTGAAGTCAGGTAGTCTTAGATGGGAATTCTGACTTGGCCACATTCAACCCTTGGGACCTGGACAATTTACTTGGCCTCTCAGAGCCTCAGGGGCTCCATCTTTGTAGCAAGGATAACCATTTTTGTCAGAGGGACATGAAATGGGTTATTAACCTTTTTAGTACAGAGCCTGCACCTGGTACATGCATCATTATTATTAGCTATTATTTTGAATGTGAAATAATGTTTGTTTCCATAAAGCAATGTCTCCACTAAAGGCCAAACCAAGTGAAGATGTAAGTGGCTGTGAGGAGATGGAAGGCCCATTTGCTGGGAGCCTTCTCAGAGTGGAAGGTCATCTTGTCCCTACATGGGGACCAAGGGGAGGACAGGGGTTCCAGGCAGCCCTGGGCTCAACAGTGTCACCTGGGTGAAGTGATGACGCTCTTCAGCCTTCTTGAGTTCTCTTCCTTCATCCAAAGCCCCTTCTCTCTCTTGTCATCTGCTGCAGAGTGAGTCAAGTTGCCGCTGATGGACCCTCTAGGAAACAAGTCTTCTTTCCCTTAAAATAGGGGGTGAGGGTTGAGGGACAGAGAAGGAGCCATGTGTTTGGAATTACGGCCTGTGGGCTGGGGGCCCACAAGGTTGGGATTATGGGCATGAGCCTTGGAGTGGATACTCCTCTTTTTCCCCCGGGGCTGTCAGAAAGGCATGGCTCTTGTGCTTTAAAAGTTGGATGCTTGAGGCACCTTCCCTATCAAACTTGGCGGAAGCCGATGACAACAATGACGACAGTAATGGTAAGCTTTAGTCCAGCGATGTGCAGTTTCTGCGAAGCACGTTATTTGACTTTGGTTCTCACAGCTCTTCTAGGAGGAAGGCAGGACAGGAATTTTAGCCTCCTTATTGGAGAAGCAGCAAGTAAAAATCTCAGTTCATAAACTCAGATGTGCAAATATTCAACTGAAATTTCCGTTACAGGCTCCCGCCATGTTGGGAGGATACAATTTAATTCTTGGTCAATTCTTTCTCCTGTGCCCTGCGGCATTTCTCATGGGGTTTTGTCTAGGTTCCATGAGGCAGACTGGTCTTTGCGGGTCTCCACTGACATGTCCCTTGTCCTGTCTGGTTCTCGGTCAGTGCGGTCACCGTGGCGTCTGCCATGCCTTATTCCCGATTGCAAGAGGTCTGGCTGTCTCTCAGTAACACGTGGGCCTCCTCATCTACACGGGGAACAGCCATCTCCTCCCTTGCCACTCTGGTGATGTCTGACTCTGCGAGGCTCCCAGGGTCCTCCTTTTCTGGACATGTCACACAGCCTCTTCACTGTGGATTTGCCATCAGTGCGATCAGTGCCACCCCCACCACAACCAAATAACCAAGGCTTTATGCATCATCAGCTTCCTTTCCAATTGCTAATCCCACAAAGGTAGGAGAGTTCAAACGCTGTAGAAGTTCATCAGTCCCCTGACAAATGGGTGTTCCTCATCAGGAGGCGGCTCTCCAGGCCGGACCTTCCTCCTGTAGCTCACTCATCCTCAGCATGTGGCTTCCAAAGTTACAGGGTGTGCTGGCGCTGGGGGCCAGGGGACAAAGGAAGAGCTTGGAAAGTGTTTGGGGCCAGGCCTAGAAGTGCCCCACATCACTGCCGATCACATTCTATTTGCTAGGACTCAGTTACTCGGTTACGTATACCTGCTGGGGCGTCTGGCAAATGTAGTCTCCCTGCGTGCCCAGGAACCAAGGGGTGAAGGGCTTGGTAAAAAGCCAGCCTCTCTCTGCTACCCCATTTCTTCCTTATATGGGGGGGGTGTCCTTTAATCAGTCTTGGATCAAGCAACTTAATTCCACTTCATCATATAAGAGCTGTGTCTTGAGACTCCAGGGTCTCTATTTTTGAAACCCAAGAGCTATTTCTTGGCTTCTGAGGTAGTTTTTCTTCCCTGAAGAAGTAGAGGCTGTGAAGTCTATTTGCCTAAAGGAATAAGGGAAATAGGTATTTCCTAGAAACAGGAAACACCAGAGAAAAACACACTGACAAATATTTCACAATCTTTAAGAGGTAAAGTGATTTGTTGGCAACGGCGCAGCTCACAAACGATGGGGCTGGGGGCTTGATTCAGAATCTAAAGCCTCAACCTTTTTGTTGGGGATCCCCAAACCATAACACCTGGTAGGCCAAGAATCCAGGAGAGGCCCAGTTCATCCATTTTCTGGTGTGTCTGGGTGTCGGGACCAAAGACGCTTGGGCACACTCAGGGATCTCAATAGGGATGGAACAGGTGAGCTCAGAGGCCTGAGACCTTCCAGGAGTCTGTGTGGGGATCTGCATCCCAGTGAATTTACGTTGATCATGTCTTCCCTCCTTTTCCTTTCTTACTTGCCTGTCCACTCCAATTTCTCTTAGCTCTCTCTACTCCTTTCTAAGTGACCCTCCCCCCACCTTATCAACACCTCCTGCTCCCCAGGGCTCCACGCTCTGCTGCTGCTAGAGATTCAAATCAGTGTCTAAGCTGGGTTGTGGGTCATCCAACCAACACTTCATTCAGCCAACACTTACTGAGCACTCCCTTCTGTAATGAGCACTGTTTTGTGAGCTTTTCAGGGTGACTTGCTAAGAGAACATAATCTTTGGGTTAGACAAACTAGAGTCGGCATTCTGGTTTGGTGGCCCAAGAAGAGGATGGTGGGCAAAGGGACTTAAATTTTCTGGGCTTCATCCCCCTCATTTCTAAAGCAATAGAAATAAAACCAATTTTTCAGGATTTGTGTTGAGGATCATATGTAGACGGGATTGCACAGAGCTGGTCCTCACTTCTCTGCAACCAGTGTACGGACCCTCCTCCATTTGTTCCCATTTTCTCCTTCTTCTCCTTAGAGGCTCATCCTCCCACACGTGCTCTGGACCCTAGCCCCCTGGGACCTCCCAAGGCCCTCTCCCTATCTTTATCTCCTCTCCCGACTGTGTTGTCCTTCTGCCCTCCCTACTGGATCATTCCAATCAGGCTCTAACAACTGCCCAAGTTTTTCAACCTTTTAAGAGGATAAAAAACATCCCTTGAGCCCCCTCCCCCATTCTGCTCCAGCTCCTACCTTTCTTCTACTCCCCACCCACCCCAGGCACAAGTGCTGAAAAGAACTGCCCGCACATGCTGCCCTCGCACCCACCTATCCAATATGGCACCCACTCCACTACTTCATGAGGCTGCTCTTGCCAAGGTCACCAACCACCACCACGATGCGATCCACAAGGTCTTCTCTGTCTTCATCCTACTTAACATTGAAATAGCTAAGGACCCTGTGGACCATTCTTTCCTTTTTAAAACATTAGTTTTTCCTGGTTTTCCTCCTATCTTTTGGGCAGTTCCTTGTCAATCTCTTCTTCCCGCCTTCCAAATGTTGGGATCCCTGGTTCTGAGTCCTCCTCTCTTCTCTCTCTACAATCTCCCAAGTGATTTTACTCATTCTCATGACTGGATGTGACATCTATATGTTCTCCTTCCCAAATGGCTAGTTCCGAAATGTTGATTTCTTTGGAATTCCAGATTTCCATAGGGAACTGCCTGCCTGACATCTCCAAAGACGACTCTTTATCTTGCCCGACATCTGCTCCCCCTTCCGTCCTTCCCCATCTCCGTTAACCGTCATCTTCACCCTCCTCCTCCCTCACTTCCCATATCCATTCCGTCACCAGGTTCTGTTGATTCCTCTCCCCAGGGCCCTTTCTGTCAAGCTCATTGCATTGCAGCCACGCTGGCCCTCTCCTTCCAGTTTCCGATGGTACGGTGTTCATGGCCACCTCGGAGCTTTGACACACAATTCTCGGCTCATCTGCACCTCCTTTTAGTCCCGGCTTAAGTGCCACTACTGCCAGTCTAATTCCAATGCGTCCTCCTATTATTCTCCCCCACGTGTACTATCCATTTTCTTCCCGGCACTCATCACAGCGGGGGATTATATAATTGTGTCCTTGCTTACTACTAGCAGTTTGCCTCCCCAGCCGACTGTAAACTCTGGGAGTGGTGGACCAGGCGTCTTTGGCTCACACCTGTGGTTCCGGTCCTGGCACTGAGTAGAAACTCAGTAAATAGTCACTATTGAATAACAGCTAATAGTTCATGAGCTCTTCTCTGTGTCGGGCAGCCCTCCAAGCACTTCGCTGTATTGTCTTATTCAATCCTCACAACAGCCCTAGGAGGTACGTACTATTTTCCACTTCAGAGGCAAAGACATGGAGATACAGAGAGTTTAAGTAACTTGTCCAAAGCCACCCAGCTAGGAGGTGGAACTTGGATGTGAACTTCTGGTCCTCAGCTCTTAATGTCCTTGCTCTGCCATCGCTCAAGAGTGAATGGACACAGTCGGTTCTCAGGAAATGGAGCTGCGGGGTGGTAGTTTCCACTTACTTCTCTTGGGACTGAAGAGGAGGGGAGTTCAGAACCTGGGGGCATCCCCCACCCCATCCTACTGCATCGCCTAGTACCTTAGTATTACCATAGTACCGTAGTACCTACCAGTTGGTAGGTCAGAGGGACTCTGGAGCCTCAGGTGGGTCGGGGGTTGGGGGAGGCCCAGGGCTTACAGACACCAAGGAAAATGGGCCAGGCTATCATTGAGAAAGTTGCCCCAGAAAAGAGGCCATCCTCAGTCTTAAGGCAGCAGGAGCAGGGAGGAGGCTTGCCCGGGAATGTTCTGGTTGATGCGGTGCAGTGCTCACTGACCTGGGAACCTTGGGAGAAGGGACCGTAGTGGAGGATAAGCAAGTTTTAAAAATGGCATCGAACGAAACAATAATATTTGCATTTCCTAAATCCCAAAGCAGGGGAAGCAGCGGGTGGGTATGGAGAAGCCACTGGCTGATCCTGCTTTGTCCTGCTTCTAAGCCTTTCTTTGCTCAGGCTGTCCCCTTTGCGTCAGTTTCCCCTAACCCACACCCCTGCAGCCCCAAACCACATGTGGTGTCCCCTCTGCATTCTTCCCATATCCTCTTTGAGGGCAAGGATTGGGACTTATTCAGCCTGTATCCCCAGGTCCTCATATTGTGCTTGGCACTTAGTAGGTTCTTTCTCATGTTTGCGGAACCGATGAATTCCTCCGATTCCTCCAGGTGGAGTTGGCTACTTTGTCTTCTGTCTTATCTTCCTAAACGGTACACACGCCTATCACACTAGCTGGCCCCTAGCACTCAAATATTTCTTTATTCTTCTGCCTTCCCAGTTAGAATGCAAGCACCTGGGACCCAGGAGCCATGCCCAAATCATCTTTGTATCTTCAATGTTGAGCACTTGTGTTAACTGAACGAATGAGTGGACGATCTTCCTTCTGCGGTCCCGAAGAACCCCAGCCTCCTGCCGTGCTTCCCTAGCAGGTCTGACTTTGGAGCAGTGCCCCCCAGAGGCGGGGAGGTGAAAGAGCACGTGGGGAGCGGAGAGCCTGGCCCAGGAGAGGGCCGGCTGCCGGCTGATTCCGCTTGCAAAGCTCCTCAGGGTTTATAGTTCAGCTATCCTCATTGTCTAAAGACCAGGTACAGCTCTGGGGGAAATGAGTCGCATGCAGTTGCTTCCTAAACATAACAATTGCCTTGAGAATCTGCTAAATACCAGTCACTGGACCTATATTTCTTTCATTTTTTGGATACCTACAAGTAAGGTATCATTGTTTTCATTACACAGATGAAGACACAGAAGCTCAGAGAAGGGAAACGTTTTGCCAGTCTTGTAAGGTAGACTGAACTCAGTGTCCATGGACAACTTTTTGACCACCACTGCCTTTCTTCCCTCAGGGAGATTTATAAATAGATCGGGTTATGCTCTCTTCCTGACGGCAGGGCCTTTTTCAACCAGGTGGCTTTTTGAAGGCAGTGTTCCTTTTTGTTACGTGAGACTCCCTAGGACCAGGCTGAGAAAATCGAAGACAGAGGCGACGTCGGCCAGATCTTATAGCTGGCCACCAGGTGGTGCTGTTGGCCCAACATACGGTCCTACTATACTGGCCTGTGGGGGAGAGCGGACGTGCGTTGAGAAAGAAGCCTTCGACGTTGTCATCAGAGCCACGGGTCCTTGACTTTCCATTTAAGTCACCTCATTCGAGCCCCCAAACTGCCAAGGGTGTTGGCATCTCTTTTATATGGAGCCTCAGAGAATTTAAGTAATTGGAGTGAAATTCCCAGAGTTACAAATCGAAGAGTCAGGATTTGAAACTAGGTCTGTTGGATTCCAAATCTCCAGATTCTTGTATGTAAAGGCAGACAAGACCTGACTCCTGAGTTTCACAGCAACCTTCCAGCCTCTGTTTTACCTGGCCTAGCTGGAAATGGATTATCTGGGAAATGGCCACACAATGTCAGACCCCTCGCCGAGTTTTAAAGAGCCGGGGTCCACCAGGGATTCTCTGGGGGAACATGGGCACTCTCTAGAGCACTGTGCCATTTCTTTTCTTGACAAGTGATTTTAGTCATTGGCCTTTTCACATCTTCGTGCGTTCATTCTCTTGGTGGAAGTTGCAAATTCAGCTTAGAGTTATGGACAATTCATGTGACCTTCTGGAAAATACCGTCCTGCATCTTCCTGTTTCTGGAACTACAAGTCAGCTTTTCTTTTCTTTTCCTCATTTTTCAAGAAGATACATGTTGATCTGTATTGACAGTTGTAATTGTATAAACAGAAACAAATTCAATAAAGAACAGGGTTGCGTAGGACAAGGGGAGATACCCGGGAGGCATAAACCATTGATCAAAACAAGAATATTGGTGCCTCATTAACAAAACAATTGCTTAGCTACCAATGTCCTGGGAGACTGATGAGAGTCTGGGCCAGGAGGAGTCATGTTGGTCATGATGCAAGCTTCTGTGTATGGTCTGGGATGTGCTAAGGATGAGGAGCACATTATATCTAACCCTCAAACAGCCTCTGCAGAGGATATTATTGTCCTTATTTTATAGAGGAGGAGGAACACACAGCATCATGGCTCAAAGTGTGGGCTCTGGTGTCGGCTCCCTAGATTGAAACTTACCTCTTCCATGGAGCTACAGGTCCGGGTCTACCAGATGTATCTGTGTATTTGCAGGTGTCCCACTCTGCCTGGGACCCCACAGAGGCTTCAAGGATGGTACTGGGAATGGGAGACCCACATGGAGGGTGCGGTCAAGTCTGCAAAGATCACACTTGATCAGAGTGTTTTAGGGTGCCTGTGGGATCTGGGACATTTGGCTGCGTGTTTTGTATCCTTCATATTTCCCATCTCTTGGGGCCCCTCAGTCCTTTCCCTTACTATGTCTTTTTCCTGAATGGATGATCCCCAAGACCTTTCTCCAACTACCTGGAATGCCCCACAGTGCCTTACTCTTTATATCCTTCCCTGGTGCTCAGGAAGAGGGACTTCACATCATTGTGCCCACCCCGTGGCCTCCTCGTGGACCCACATCTTCTGCTAAGACTTATTCCTCTTCGTGAAGATGCCCTTCCTCCTCCGTTCATCCTCCTACATTCTCCTAAATAATCAAATGGGCAATATCTTGAAAAAAATGAAATGTTTTTTCGGTTTTCTGGAAGAAAGTGGACCCCAGGTTTTTTGAAAGCGTAAGAACTGAGCTGGATTCTCCAGGCCCTCCACCAAGATGAACATTGCCTCCCAGTTGGGAATATTCCTGGTCACTCCTTCCAGAGCTGGCCCCTTTCCTCAGGACTCCAGGCCTCCTATCCTCTCCAGGAGTGCCTGGACCAGTCTGCTCAGGAATCTGAGCCGGGGAGTGTCCTGTGCTGGGCTCCATGGTCATCCCCGGGGCTCTACAGGAAGTGATGACTCCCTGTGTGGATAAGTGTGAGCTAAGCATTCTCTAGTTCTTATTTTTGATCCTCACAATGGCCCTGCAGGACAGCTATTGTGCCCATTTTACAGATGAGTGAACAGGGTGCAGAGAGGTGAAGTAACTTGTCCAGTCTTCTCAGATACTAACTGGCAGAGTCCGAGTCAGAATCCAGACGTTGAAGTTCTTGTTCTTTCTACTGCTCCTTGTGCAGGAGCCCAGGGTGGAAGGGGCTGTGGAAGCAGCATGGGATGGGCAGTGGATGAGTTTTTGGGGGTTGCTATAGCAAATTACCACACACAGAGTGGTTTACAACAGAAATGTATTCTCACCGTTCAGGAGACCAGAAGTCTAAAATCAAGGTGTCAGCCGGGCCACATCTCTGAAGGCTCGAGGGGAGCATCCTTCCTTGCCTCTTCCAGCTCTTGAGGTTCTTGGGCACGAGGCAGCATCACTCCAATCTCTCCCTCTGCCTTCATGGTGGCTTCTCCTCTCCCTGTCTCTCCTCTGTGCGTTTCTTATAAGGACACTTGTCATTGGCTTTGGAGCCCACTTGGATAATCTGGGATGGTGTTATCTGGAGATCTTTAACCTCATTACAACTTCAGGGACCCTTTTCCCAAATATGGCAGAATTCAGATGTTTGGGGAGGTGGACATGTCTTTTGGGGGCCACCATTCAACCCACTACAGACAGCCATCCTCCAACAGGGAAAGCAGGAGTTCCCCTGTCTCTGGAGCTCCAACAGCTAAGGTTGGGGCCAAGGAGAGTGGAAGCTTAAGGGACACAAGTTTTTACTCATTATAAATAAGAACTTTTTGGTGAGTCGGAGTGAACCGAGGTGGCCTGTGCCCCCTGTGGAAGCAGCAAGTTCCTGTCATTACAGCTGAAAATCAGGGCTGGTTTGTCCTTTGGCGTGGTGGGCACAGGGTAAATAATACTGTAGAGGCCCTGGACATGTTTTAATAGCTTTTAAAATCAGAAAAAAGGAACTTTTGAGTTGAAGAAAATATTTTTTATGTAATTTTCATATATTAGTCTCTATACCAAAGCAGTGGTAAAATATGGCTTAAAATTTTGTTTTACCTCAATGAGATACCACCTCACACCAGTCAGAATGGCTAAAATTAACAAGTCAGGAAACGACAGATGTTGGCGGGGATGTGGAGAAAGGGGAACCCTCCTACACTGTTGGTGGGAATGCAAGCTGGTGCAACCCCTCTGGAAAACAGTATGGAGGTTCCTCAAACAGTTGAAAATAGAGCTACCCTACGATCCAGCAATTGCACTACTGGATATTTACCCCAAAGATACAAATGTAGGGATCCGAAAGGGTACGTGCACCCCAATGTTTATAGCAGCAATGTCCACAATAGCCAAACTGTAGAAAGAGCCAAGATGTCCATCGACAGATGAATGGCTAAAGAAGATATGGTATATATACACAATGGAATATTATGCAGCCATCAAAAGGAATGAGATCTTGCCATTTGCAACAACGTGGATGGAACTGGAAGGTGTCATGCTGAGTGAAATAAGTCAATCAGAGAAAGACATGTATCATATGACCTCACTGATATGAGGAATTCTTAATCTCAGGAAACAAACTGAGGGTTGCTGGAGTGGTGGGGGTGGGAGGGATGGGGTGGCTGGGTGACAGACATTGGGGAGGGTATGTGCTATGGTGAGCGCTGTGAATTGTACAAGACTGTTGAATCACAGATCTGTACTTCTGAAACAAATAATGCAACATATGTTAAGAAAAAAGAAATAGAAGAAGATAGCAGGAGGGGAAGAATGAAGGGGAGTAAGGCGGGGGGGTGACGAACCATGAGAGACGATGGACTCTGAAAAACAAACTGAGGATTCTAGAGGGGAGGGGGGTGGGGGGATGGGTTAGCCTGGTGATGGGTATTAAAGAGGGCACGTTCTGCGTGGAGCACTGGGTGTTATGCACAAACAATGAATCATGGAACACTACGTCAAAAACTAATGATGTAATGTATGGTGATTAACATAACAATAAAAA
The DNA here is from genome assembly GCF_003265705.2 of Callorhinus ursinus. NCBI lineage: Eukaryota > Metazoa > Chordata > Mammalia > Carnivora > Otariidae > Callorhinus > Callorhinus ursinus. The sequence goes on from NW_027397096.1 coordinate 15,413,152, forward strand.
ATTAAAAAAATTTGTTTTATTTCATTTTAATTTTTTAAAGTTTTTAATTTTAGTTCCAATGTGGATATCATACAGTGTTATATTATTAGATTCATGTGTACAATATAGTGATTCAACAGTTCCATACATCACCCGGTGCTCATCATGACAAGTGTACTCCTTAATCCCCATCACCTATTTCCCCGCATCTCCCACCCACCTCCCTTCTGGTAACTATCGGTTTGTTCTCTATAGTCAAGAGTGTGTTTCTTTCTTTCTCTCTCTCTCTCTTTCTCTTCTTTTCCTTTATTTGTTGGTTTCATTTCAAATTTCACATATGAGTGAAATCATATGGTGTTTGTCTTTCTCTGACTGACTTATTTTGCTTAGCATTATACTCTCTAGCTCCATCCACGTTGTTGCAAATGGCAAGATTTCATTCCTTTTTATGGCTGAATAGTATTCCATTGTATATCTATACCACATCTTCTTTATCCATTCATCTATTGATGGACACTTGTGCTGCTTCTATAATTTGGCTATTGTAAATAATGCTGCAGTAAATATAGGGTTGCATATATCCTTTTGAATTAGTGCTTTTGGATTCTTTGAATAAATGCCCAGTAGTGTGATTACTAGATTGTAGGGTAGTTCTACTTTTAATTTTTTGAGGAACTTCCATACTCTTTTCCACAGTGGCTTGCACCAGTTTGCATTCCCACCAACAGTGCATAAGGATTCCTTTTTCTCTACTTCCTTGCCAACACTTGTTGTTTCTTGTGTTTTTTGTTTTAGCTATTCTGACATGTGTGAGGTGATATCTTATGGTAGTTTTGATTTGCATTTCCCTGAAGATGAATGATGGTGAGCATCTTTTCATGTATCTGTTGGCCATCTGTATATCTTCTTTGGAGAAATGTCTGTTCATACCTTCTGCCCATTTCTAATTGGATTATTCATTTTTAAAAAAGATTTTATTTATTTGAGAATGCGAGAATGAGTGGGGGGAGGGGCAGAGGGAGGGGGAAGCAGACTCCCCACTGAGCAGGGAGCCTAATGCGGGGCTCGATCCCAGGACTCTGAGATCATGACCTGAGCTGAAGGCAGATGCTTAATGGACTGAGCCACCCACGCACCCCAGGATTATTCATTTTTTGACTGTTGAGTTGTATAAGTTCTTTATATATTTTGGATTCTAACCCTTTATCGGATATGTCATTTGCAAATATCTTCTCCCATTCCACAGGTTGTCTTTTACTTTTGTTGATTGTTGTCTTCTCTTTGCAGAAGATTTTTATTTTGATGTAGTTCCAATAGTTTATTTTTACTTTTATTTCCCTTGCTTCAGGAGACATATCTAGAAAAATGTTGCTATGGCTGATTTCAGCAAAATTACTGCCTGTGCTTTCTTCTAGGATTTTTATGTTTTCAAGTCTCACATTTTGGTTTTTAATCCACGTTGAGTTTATTTTTGTGTAGTGTGTAAGAAAGTGGTCCAGTTTCATTCTTTTGCATGTAGCTCTCTAGTTTTCCCAACACCATTTTTGAAGAGACTATCTTTTTCCCATTGTATATTCTTGCCTTTTTAAAAATTTATTTTTATTTATTTTTTAAAAAGATTTATTTCAGAGAGAAAAAGAGAGAGCGAGAGTGGGGAGGTGGGAGGGGCAGAGGGAGAAGGCGAGAGAGAATGTTCGAGCAGACTCCCTGCCGAGTGCAGAGCCCGAGGCAGGGCTCAATCCCAGGATTCTGAGATCATGACCTGAGCTGAAATCAAGAATCAGATGCTTAACCAAATGAGCCACCCAGGCACCCCTCTTGCCTTTTTTATTGAATATTAATTGACCATATAATTGTGGGTTTGTTTCTGGACTTTCTATCATGTTCCATTGATCTGTCTATTTTTGTGCCAATATCATACTGTTTTGATGACTACAGCTTTGTAGTATAACTTGAAAATCTGGAATTGTGGTACCTCCAGCTTTGTTTTTCTTTTTCAAGATTGTTTTGGCTCTTGAGGATCTTTTGTGGTTTCATACAAATGTTAGGATTATTTGTTCTAGTTCTGTGAAAAATGCTGGTGGTATTTTGATAGGGGATTGCATTAAATGTGTAGATGGCTTTGGGTAGTGTGGACATTTTAACAATGTTTGTTCTTCCAATTCGTGAGCATGGACTGTCTTTCCATTTGTTTGGTGGAGGAAGGGGCCCCTGAAAGAAAAAGTGCCTAGAGCCCATGAAAGTCATCATGTGGCCCTGGCTAGACCACAGCTTAGTGGAGAAGCAATAAGGAGAGAGGACCCTGAGTGCTGGAAGGGGGAGGTAACCATTCCCCAACACCTTCATCCATGCTCTGGTACTTATTTACCTTGGGGTCTCATCACCCAGGAATGAGGACCCTCCATCTCAGAGGACAAAGCCCTCTTGCAAGGATATCTGCTCTAGATCACTTGGAGCAGACGCTTGAGGATGGTACCTCCTGGCAGCTTGTCATGGCTGGCATCTCAACAGTGTCCACATTTTGTGAGCATTTGTTAAAGGTTAAACAAGAACAACAGCAGCAGCAATAATAATAATGATGATGATGATGATGATGCATAAATCCCTTGGGAGAGAAAGGAAGGGGACTCACATTTTCTGAAAGCATACATTCTTCAGGCACTTTATAGAATTATTTTATTTTTACATTTTACAGCTCAGAAAAGTGAAGCTCAGAGAGATTAAGAAACTTGCCCAAGAAAGAGCCCAGATGTCCATCAACAGATGAATGGGTAAAGAAGATGTGATACACACACACTTAAGAAACAAAACAGAAGATCATAGGGGAAGAAAGGAAAAAATAAAACAAGACAAAATCAGAGAGAGAGATAAACCATAAGGGACTCTTAATCATAGGAAACAAACTGAGGGTTGCTGTTGGGGAGGTGGGGGAGGGATGGGGTAACTGGGTGATGGACATTAAGGAGGGCAAGTGATGTAATGAGCACTGGGTGTTTTATAAGACTGATTAATCACTGACCTCTACCTCTGAAACTAATAATACATTATATGTTAATTAATTGAATTTAAATTAAAAAACTTAAAAAAAGAAAAAAAAACTTGCCCAAGATTTTTTTTTTAAATTTATTCATTTGAGACAGAGATACAGAGTGAGAGAGAGAGAGCGGAAGCAGTGGGGAGAGGCAGAGGAAGAGGGAGAAGTAGACTCGCTGCTGAGCAGGGAGCCCAATGCTGGGCTCGATCCCAGGACCTGGAGATCACAACCTGAGCCGAAGGCAGACGCTTAACCATCTGAGCCACCCAGGCGCCCCTTGCCCAAGATTTTAATAGCTAATATGCAATGGACACAGGTCTATTGGGAGCCAGTTCTATCTGATTCCCCTGAGTGTCCATTGCATGGCATTGCCCCCAAATTCCTGGACAGTGTGTTGGGGAAGAGGGAGAAAAAACACTGGATGGGGGAGGGGAAGAGGAGGAGGGTGGGGCTAGAGTTGAGATGAAGCTTCTCATCCAGGATTTTTGGGCTCTGGATCCCTAGTGTGGTTGGACTGAAAGGAAACAGACTGGGAAGTCAGCATGCCCAGAGCCTTTATTCAGGCTAAAAGGGGAGAGAATGCTCCGTGGCCTGGGCTGTAGCATTCCCAGGGGTGAAATGCGAGGAGGTGGACGTGATCTCCAACATTTGAGGACGGGATTCATCTGTTCCTTGGCCCTCCTTCAGCTCGTCACCCCAGCTAGCTTGGAGGCCCCTCAGGAGCAGGGAATAAGTCTTTCATTTTATGTACTCAAATTTATTATTTCAGTGTCCTCTTCGAGATCTTTGCCTCCGTGGGTACCACTTGTATTCCTATGTACTGAATATGAGCCTTGAAATTTACTTTATTTTTCATTAAAAGTGACTCCTGTCCTAAACCAGAATATTTATGGAATCATGGGCTCAATTCATTTATTCATTCCTTCGACAAGTCTTGGTCGAATGCTTAAGGGGTGGTCGGCTCTTCTAGATGCTGGGGAAGTAGCAAAGAACAAACAGGCCAAATCTCTACCTTATGGAGATTATATCTTCTGGAGGAGTTGGAGAATAAATACATATGCAAGAGAATTTCAGATAATGATAACACCTCTGGAGGAAATTGGCATGGTGACGTATTAGGTAAATTACAAACACACACAGGACAGCACGAAATCGTCGAGAAACACTACTTAACTTTATTACATTCAATGTGCTGTGTTATTTTATCTCCTTTTCCATTTTATATCTACATATGCTGTCTGTGAGCCACTAAAGATGGAGGCACTAATGGATTGCAGTCTGCGGTTGGAAAACCACTGGGTAGGTGGAGGGACGCATGGCGTTACTTTTGAAAGGATGGCCAGAGATGGAGCTTGAGCAGAGCCGACAGAGCTGAGAAGGAGGGAGTTACGCGAACATCTAAAAAGGAGAGCATTCCTGGCAGAGGGAACAAGCGCAAAGACCTCGAGGTGGACTGAACTTAGGTTCCAGGTACTTGCGCTGTGTGTTTGTTTTACATGGTCCATGTATTCTAATACAGATGAAAATAATTATATAAGAATTGACATAGAAAATTTCCTTTTTGAACATGCACATTAGTTTCCTATTGCTTTAGGAACATATCACCACAAATTTAGTAGCTTAAAATAACAGATTTATTTTCTTACAGTTGTGGAGGTCAAAAGTGCAAAATGGGGCGACAGGGCTAGGTTCCTTCTGGAGGCTCTCAGGGAGCATCCATTTCCTTACCTTTTCCAGCTTCTAGAGGCTGCCCACATTCTTTGCCCCATGACCCCTGACTCAGACCCTCCTGCCTCCCTCTCATAAGGACCGTTGTGATTCCATTGAGCCCACCAGGAAAATCCAGGACGACTGGTTATGAAATTTAATCACATCTACAAAGTCCCTTTGTCATGGAAGGTAACGTATTCACCGGTTCTGAGGGTGAGGACTTGGATGTCTTTTGGGGGGTGACGTCAAACTGTCGTGCGTGGGCCATTGGTGAATTTACCTGCACAGCTTTGTCCAATGGGCTACAGGCACCGGGAGCCCGATCTCTTTTTTTTTTTTTTTTTTTAAATTTTATTTATTTATTTCAGAGAGAGAGAGAATGAGAGATAGAAAGCACGAGACGAAAGAGGGTCAGAGGGAGAAGCAGACTCCCCGCCAAGCAGGGAGCCGGATGCGGGACTCGATCCAGGGACTCCAGGATCATGACCTGAGCCGAAGGCAGTCGCTTAACCAACTGAGCCACCCAGGCACCCCAGCCTGATCTCTTTTGCGGGATGGTTAAATTCCGCAGGACCCTCCTGCCCCTTGCTCCTCTTTCTTTGCTCTTCTGGAAATACATCCGCTCACAGGAGCCAACTTGGTCAGAGGTGACCCAGGGCCTGTTGACTTTTCATGGGACTGGGAAACTCCCACCCTCTTCTGCTCCTGGTCCCCCCGAGACTCCTTGTGCAGAGGACTGGAGAGAGACTTTGGGGAGGACAGGTTCTGCCCCCTCAGTTTGCACAGGAAGAAAGCATCCTAACCCCTTCCCTTCTATGGCTTCATTTGACATTAATTCTAACTCACTTTTATGATTTTCTACCTTCAAAACACATGGTCCCCTTTTCTCATCTTTTTTGTGGCCCCTTTAGTAAATGTATCAACCTTCCCATTTTACAGATGAGGAAGCTGAGGCTTTGAAAGTTGGGGAGGAAAAACAGGCCTAGAGCTCAAGTGTTCTGACTTCTCACCCCAAACTCCTTCCATTAAGCTTTCCAGCTTCTTTTTATTTTTAAGGGTCCAAAGTATCTGAATTCCCAGAGCCCTTCTGGAAAGGCTTGCTACAGGGAAGAATGATCCCTTGTGTTCTGGGAAGTGCTGAGGAGCACAAGTAAAAAGCTCTACAGAGACAAAATTTAGATCAGCATATGGGGGTGGGGGGAACAGTCAGTATTATCCGAACTGATCGGATTGGCTGCCTAAGGAGAAACAGGGAACCGATTCCTTGTCACTGGACGGTCCTCAGGGGAGGCTGGACTTGGAAATGGTTAACCTTATTTAGATAATCTTTGAGTTAAAGGTTTAGCCACAGGCTTTCAAGACGCTAAGAGAGCAGACCTCCGCACTGAACTCCCCAGTTCACTCTCATCCATCTTGGCTGACTGGCCGTGGGGCTTCGGAGGAGGGGCAGGGGCAGGGGGTTTGGAAAATGGGTCTTACAAGGAGGGTGGGGGCTGGTGGAAATGAAAACCTCAAACAGGCAGCCCTCCCCAGAGGAGATAACAATCGAATTATATACATTTTAAATGGCATTCTCGGGTCTTAGTGATTTTCATATGAAAACTCGGCTTGGAGTCCTTGGCATCTGTTTCTCCTTTTAGGACAGAAACCAAGAGACTATTTACATATTCGTGGGGCCCTATCACCAACTAGATCTTTTCAGAGCCTCAGTCTTCCCTGTCCTCCGCCCCGCCCCCACCAACTCTCTCCGCGTTTAGGATTAAATTTCTTGGCAGACGGTGGTTGCTACTCTCTTTGGCGATTTATTTATTCAGTTGGATTACTTTTCATCCCCAGCCTGGGCACTTCAGGCCTTGGCGTCCACTTTCTGATCATGAGGAAGTGACCCTGCTTGGGGACCCTCCCCAAATCTGGCTGCGGGGCCGTGCCGGGAACGCATTCCTTCAGGCGCCAGAGCAGCCTGTCTCTGTGTCATCCCTCGGCGCCCCCGCCCACCCCTCCCCCTCCCGGTGACAGAATTTCCTCGGGGAGATGAGGGAGCACAGCTGGGTGACGTCACTAGGAATGCACAGGGGCCTGTGCAGGGGCCCAGAAGGAGCCGAAATAAGATGTCACGGGGAGCAACTGGACGGTCTGTTTCATCATTTGCCTCAGAGTCTTTCTGGTCCTACAGAGAGCGAGGAATCTGCTCAAATGTCTGAGGAAACTGTATCTGGTGGCACGCACCCCACGCTTATCCCTCCTCACTGCCGGCCTTGCTCGCTCTGCCTCTGGGACTCCTGTCCCCAAGAGGCAGCGAAGAGCAGGGTTTGGGAGCACTGTGCTTTGAGCCAGCCTGGGCTCCCCCCCTCCGGCTCTGCTCCTGACCAGCTCTGTGACCTTGTGCAGGTCACATCGACCTCTCTGAGTCTCCCATGAGGCATCCAAAAATGGGGCCAATGGTGGGCGCTGCCTCCTGGGGCTTGCGGAATAAAGGAAGCGATGTCTCTGGGGCCCCTGGTGCACAGTCGGGAAGAGAGAGCCGCTGGTCACAGCAGTCACTTGTGGTCTTAGAACTCAAAGGTAGAGGCCTGCAAAGGACGCATGCAGCTTCACTCGCCAGATCACTGAGTCTTGACTTTGTGTCTTGGCTATGTACCAGGTGAAGAGAGGAGATCAAGGGCACAGGCAGAAGGGGTGACCTTGGACGTTACCCTCGCAGAGCCTCAGGGATAAATCAGATGATTTATCTATAAAGGGAAGATGATACCCATCTCAGTATGACTGCTGAGTTTGGGAGAAGACAATGTATGGAAAGCTCAGGACATAGAGAGAATATTTCATACATTAGAGTTACCATTATTATTTCTACCAATATAGTAACCTACTAGTAATACTTAATACTTACAATACTACCACATTTATAATAATAAGACCCAAAGCCTGCACTCAAGGAGCTCAGTGTCAAGTGGGTAAGTAGGGGAGGAGAAGGAAGCACCAAGTGACAATTGTTAGCCCAGTGGATCTGGAGCCAGACGTGGCCCGGGTTCCATCCCTCCTTGTCAGTAGCCGTGTGATTGCTGGCAAGTTACTTCACGTTTCCCTGCCTCTGTTTTCTCCTCTATGAAATGTGGATAATAATAATAATACCTATCTTGAAGGGTTGGGGTGAGGAGGGAATGAATTAGGAAACGTAAAGCCAATGTGTGGTGCCTGCCCCATGGTGAGTGCTATTGAAACATTGGCTTCCACTATCCCTGGCAAGTGATTAATACTGTACGGGGCATGAAGGATGTCTTCTGAGGAGGGGTGACATCGATGTTGGCCCTTGAAGGTTAAGGAAATAATTTCCAGGTATGGGTGGTGGGGGGGGGCAGAGGTGGAGGGAAGAGTAGGAACCAGAAAGTGGAAAGGGGTGGTTTGACCAGAGCGAGTAGCTCTGTGCCAGTGACAGGAGTGAAGGGGGATGGGCTGGGTCGGCCGGTGAAGGAGCGGCAGGGTCCCTGAGGGAAAGGGCTGGGACCCCGCCTCTTGGAGGTGGCAGCAGGTCTGTGTTTGGGGGACAGCTGTCCGGCTGCACTGGGAAGGATGGTTTGCAGCAGGGGTCTCCGTCCCCACCACTCATTGGTGTCTACTGGAGTGCTTTAACAAACATCAAGGTCAAGGCTCTGCTCCTGAGCAAGTCAATAAGATGGGATGGGATTCAGGAAGAATGCAGTTGTTCAGCTCAAGTGGGGGGACCGCTGTAATACGGGGGAAGAGCGGCTGGAGGCCATAACAATGTCTTAATACAATTTGGGGGTGATGCAGCCTGAACCAGAATAGCAGGGTACTGACCAAGGCAGAGACAGAGAGGGGTACAGGGGGTGATGGCCGTGGCTGGGAACATACCTGTCTTCCCCTGGGAGCCATCAGCCTCATCTCTGGGGCTGGGGATCCCACACGGATTCAGGAGGCAAGAGTGTGCTGTCCCAATCTGGCAGTTCTGAGCATGTGCGTTTTGACAAGCGTCGGAAGTGTGAGCTAAGCCAGGAAGGAGTCCCAAATTCTCCCCAGTCCATGAGGTTGTAACTCCATCCTCCTCCTCTGTGGGTAGTGCTAATAATTCACCAGGCTTTCTCCCTAGGGCAGGCTCTGATGTCATGGCTTCGCTGTCTTGGTGGGGTGGGCTGGGCCTGGGTGGGTGCAGGCGCAGGGGCAAGCTTGCCAGCCTTTGAAATCAGAGCTGATTGTTTTCAATAATGTCAAACTTTAACATTCATTTCTCATGTTGACGAACATTTCTCAGGCAGGGCAGGTGGTCTGCTTGTGGGCCCTCAGGGCAGGATGGGCCAGCCCCAGAGCACTGGCCTAATCCCCTTTCACTTTCAAGGCCCACAAACACCCGCCATTCTCATGACGTCATGGCTCCAAGGCTCCCTTCCCTAGTAACCCCCCGAATCACTCTTGTTCTGGCTAATAAGCCAAGGGCTTGGCTCTGCCAGGGGCCATGCTGTGGGTCTGCTGTTGCCACTCTCCTGCCATGTCTGGTGTGTTGCCTTACCCCCTTCCAGCTTGTCTCAAGGCCCTTGCCTTTAATTCTTCACAGAGATGGTTCTGGGGGCACAGGCATGACTAGGAAAAAGGGAATCCCACATGGAAAAATCTACTGAGGGCAAAGAAAGTGTGGCATAAGCACTGGACAGGAAACCAGGAAAGGCGGAGTCTTCTTTCTGGGTTGGTCACTCTTTCACATGGTTCTATCACTTCTTATCTTTGGGCCTCAGTTTCCCCCTCTGTAAACTCTGAAACCAACTGGTCGCCATGATTCTGATCTGCTGCTCTACTGTCTTATGGCTTTTTGAGGATGAGTTTTAACCACTGATTGGATCTAGACCTTAAGGGCTAAGGCCTTTATAGGATACTTCTAGAGATACAGTGTAGGGAGGACACTGGCTTTTCAGGAAAACACTCAAGGAACACCCACGAGGGAGAACGAGGGGGAGAAAGAGAGCAAGCATTTGTTGGTATCTAGTGTCTACCAAGTCCTGCTTGAGATTTCTACATTCCTGACGCATTGATTCCTTGCACCAGCTCTGGGAGGTCGGGGTTAGACGTCCCGTGATGTAGATGGAGAGGTTGAGGCTTGGCGTGTAAAGAAGCCTTCTCAGGTGAAAGAAATGAGATGTGAGCCAATTCTATCCCACTCTGAAGAGTAAGGGCAGCCATAGCCATAAGACCAACTGCAGGTACTAAATGTTGACTATGTTTCAGGCTCTGTTCTAATCATCTTATTTATTCCACATCACAACCGAATAAAGTTGGTACTAGTAGGATCACCATTTACAGAAAAAGAATCCGAAGGTCTGAGAGGATCCTAATTCAAAATAGAGCAGCAGGGGGGCACCTGGGTGGCTCAGTTAAGTGTCTGACTCTTGATTTCGGCTCAGGTCCTGATCTCAGAGTCATGGGATCCATCCCTGAGTTGGGCTCCATGCTCAGTGGGGAGTCTGCTTGATATTCTCTCTCTCTCTCTCTCTCTCTCTCTCTCTCCCTCGGCCCCTCCCCTGCTTGTGCTCATGCACTCTCTCTCTCTCTCAAATAAATAAATAAATAAATAAATAAATCTTCAAAAAATGAAACAGAGCAGCTGGTTGGTGGTAGGACTGGGACTCGGGCCCCGGGCTTCCTAACTCTAGAAACTGTGGGCAAAGAGTAATTATAGTAATTATAGACTGAGACCACAAGAAGAAGCTAAGTGGAAAGCGTCAGTGTCCCCACATGTCAACCATGTATTCTGTGCCCTGTCCCCATCCCAACCCTACAGCCCCACAGGATCTACCAGAGGAGGAACTCAGTGGCATCCCATATAGAATCCATCTTAGAGAAAGTTGCTGAGTTGGCTCAAAAAGATTTCCTCCTTGGGGAACTTGACCTTGGAAATGGTAAGAGAATGAGGCAGCTGGCACAGGAGGCTGAAGCTGAAAGCTCCTGACATAGAGCGAAGGTAGCAAAGTGCATAGAGCCTTCTAGAAGCAGAAGCTACTGGAAGGAGAAGAGGCACGCAGAATCGTCGAGGGCAGGCCAGCTGGGAGATGGGGAGCAACACGTGGGGCTGCACACATCCCTGCGAGCAAAGCGGTCTGGGCTCTGCAAGGAGGACAAAGCCTTCACGTCTGGCTCCCCCACCCAGCCCTGGGAAGCCGCATTCTTGTACCCCAGCAAGACCTCTCTGTCCCCACTGGCATCCTGCCAGCACCCATTTCTCCTACACCCACCCCTTGCTTTCCTAGTATTTAAGAGATTTTCTGATAGCCAAAAAGCTTGGCCCAAAACACACTCAAGCCTAGCTGTGGAGTCCGGGAAGAGCAAATTAAGTCTTCATTTCATTATTTGTTGTTGTTGTTGTTGTTTTTTTTACCTGCTCTGCTCCATGATATTGAAGTGAATTACAACTCCTTCCCACAAAAATCTCTCAAATACACACATTTATATGTTATGTATATAAATATAAATATATATGGAATAATGATATAAATATATATTAGTACATATTTATAAAGCATATGTAAATGCAAAATACTTATAAATATATTAATAAGTAAATAAAGCATGTGCTTGGCACATAACAGGTACTCAATAAGTAATATATATGCTCAGTAAATTATATTGTATATATTATATTATAATCTCTCATTTTATTTCCACAATTACCCTATGAGACAAGTGGCAATGAACCCCATTTTACAGATGAAATTCAGGCTCCCGGGGTTTAAGTGACTTGTCAAAGATCTTGTGGCTTGAAAGAAAGTTACAAAATCAACTCTGAGCATTTTTAGTGGCCAATGCAAAGATGAAGACATGGTCGGTTATGTGTTCGTATCCCTCTGGGCTCCGGGAGAGGTGCTACTAGAAGTCTCTTCACCTTAGTCTGGTGGTGGCGGCAGTGGGGTATACTTCCCATGAGCCCAGAGAGCAGGGCTTGTGGTCTAAGCAGAGGCCCCTCCCCCCTTTCTTCCTTCCTCATGCACTCTTTCCTTTATTCCTGGGGGCAAATTAAATAATAATAAAAAAATAACCAAACTGATGAGCCACCTTTTGTTTGCTGTTTAAAACAAAATAGCTCTATTACATTCCATGAGAGGGTAAAAAGTGACTTCTCAAGGACTTACATCACTTACTCGAGAGGAAGATGCCAATGAGTGAAAAAACACTAATTTTAGCAACAGAATGATCACTCTTGGCATTTTTGAGAAGCAGCACTCATCGATGATGGCCTTTTACTACTCATCCTGAAATTCCATTGTGAGCCAATGAAATTCAAGTGCACAGGCAATGTGGGGTCTGCTGGTGGGCTGCTCATCATGGCTTTACATACTTTGGGTGGAATTCACTTAGTGACTGGGTGCTGAGTTCCGGGAGCACCCACCCAACCCAGCTGTTTGGAAAGTGAGAAATAAGCCAACCAAATGAGCATATTCTGACTTTTAAGTGCGCCTAATCATCCCAGCGCACGGCTAGAGTGGGTGGAGCCAACTGTGGACAGATGGGAGGGGCCCAGGCTCGAGCGCCCTGGCTGCCCTGTTCCCCCAACCTGTGCTTGGCGTCGGAGCCCTACCTCCGGGCTCCGGCCTCTGTCTCCTCTGGCCCTTCTCCGGCTGGCAGCCCGTTCCTCCGCTTCTGGCTCTCTGTTTGGCGCCTGGCCCCGAGCACTGCCTTGATCTTACCGTCACTTGAGGCTTCTGATAAGAGACGTTCTTCCGCCGGATATAGGCCCAGCCAGGAGTCCCTGGAGCAGGGCTTCAGAGTCCAGGCGTGTCGGGTTCTAATGCCAACCTACCACTGGTTAGCTCTGTGACCCTAGGAAGCCACGCCACCTTTCGGAGCCTCAGTTTCCTTATCTGTAAAACGGGGGTGATGAGCTCTACCTCTGGGTGGGGGGTATGAGGAGGGTTAAACGGGGGAGAGTTAGCACCAGGCTGGCTCATGGGAAGCACTTGAGGATCGCTGGTTTGTTTTACGATGTGAGATTTTAAGTGCATCCCTATCTGGGGTGCTAGGAGTAATACAGAAAAACCAGGTCTCTCCAGCCCCATGAATGCATTCTCGCTGCTTTTTTCAAAGGTCCCGCCTCATAATAACCATTCTAAGGCATTACAACACTTCCGATTCACAGATCAGGAAACTGAGGCACAGAAGGAAGAACGAGGACACCCTGTATCCCAGCCAGCAAGTGGGGGAAGTCTGGATTCGAACCCAGGTCTCCTGACTCCCAGTGCTGGAAAGCAGCCCGGGCGGAGGCTTTGATCTCCCTGAGCTGCTGTCCAACAATGCGCCCAGGGAAGGGAAGACAGGGGGAGAGGCGCTGCTCCCCAGCGGCCCCTCCTCGCCGAGTGCCGGCTGGCTGCCGGGCAGGAGGAATTCGAGCGGCTGGCTTGTGCTCATGCTTGAGGAATGTCTTGAGAAGTCGTGCCTAAGCCCTCTGTATCTGACTCATCAACTCCCCGTCTCCAGGAGTGTCAGAGAAGAGCTCCCTTAATCCCTCCTGTCCTCGGTCCCAGGCTTTCATTTGTCAAACTAAAAATATTCCCTCCGGGAACCTCCTTTTGCCAGCAGGGGTATAAGGGGAATGGCGTTTCAGTGTCACTTCCTGACAGCGCCTCCTAATTGTTCAGCAGCCAAGGAAGCGGAGATGGGGCAGCAGGAGCAAGGGGCCTCCGTCATTCTTGGGCCGGGGCCAGCCTGTTGCGCACCTTTCTCCTGCAGGCTGGCTTCTTTTTTGCCTCGCTCGAGGCCCCAGACAATAGTGTAGCAGCCTGCCACCCGGCCCAGTCCCCCCGGGGCTGCTGCGTTGTTCAGGTGAGGACTATAGAACTCCAAGTTCATTTCTTTTGCGGCCTGAGGGGAGGGTGGGCTGGCAAGGTTGGTACTTGTCTGCAAGGCTAGTCTACCTGTAAAGAGCTGTACAGCATGACAGTAAAGGGGGAAAAAATTAGCCCTGGCCTCCCAGGTAAAACAGCAGAACCGGAACTCCCCAAGTCCGACAATGGCAATGTTGGAAAGCCATCAAGATTTGTCCCTGCTGCCCTCCTTCTGTTTTCCATTCTGTCTCTCCTGACAGCCCCTTGGTCCTTAGGGCTGCTCCTGAGTCCATGACCTTGATTTGGCCCCAAACCTTGGCTCGTCGTCCTAGAGCTACTACCTTGGGCCCCACTAGGGTGCCCACTTGTTCAGTGGGAATAGAGAATAGTGAAAACAAAGGAGCATGGACTTGGGATCCAAGCTTGGGTTTCAAGTCTGGCACTACCCACCATCCAGCTATGTGAGCTTGAGCAAGGTGCCTCATCTTGGAGCCTCATTGACTCCTCTGTCATACCCATTGTCCTGGCTGTCGTGAAGATCAGTAAGATGGTGCTTGGCATCGGATAGGGCTGTGGCCTTATAAGTAGAGGAAGATATCTCTCTCTCTCTCTCCTTCTCTCCCTCCCTCTCTATTACATGAGGAAACGAGGAGAAGGCAGCCCTCTGCAAGCTAGGAAGAGAGTCCTCACCAGAAACAACCCTGTGGACACCTTGGTCTTGGACTTCCCATCCTCCCCAACTGTGCGAAAATACTTTGCTGTGTAAGCCCCCTAGTGTATGGCGTTTGCCAGCAGGGAGACCGTCTGAGCTGCCTGAAATGTGGCTCTGGGACAGGGGCACTGAGGCAGAGCCCGGGGGGTCCACGCAAGCCCTCGGTAATGTCTACTGAGCTACAGAGCAGTGATGGAGTCTCCGGGCAGAGGGAGAAGCCACACCCACCCACACCTTGCAGGCAGGAAACACCTGGTACGATGCCCTTAAAATAAGAAACTCTACTTTCCACCCTGAACAGTGATTAACCCTGGCTCTGGAGTCAGACAAGCTGAGTTTGAACCTGAACTCTGCTGCAAGCCAGCTCTGTGACCGTAGCAAATTTAACTGACCTCTCTCGTCTCATCTCCTTGCCTGTCCCATGAATCACTGCTGCCACTTCCCAGTGGTGTAGGGTAAGTGTGATAATGTGTACATGGTGCATGTAGCCCAATGCTTCACACGCAGTAGGCACTGGGTAGCTGCGGGCTGCTGCTAGTAATAATGTCACATAAAGTTACTAATTACTAATAATTTTGCTCAGATGATTTGCTTCATCTGCTTAAGCTAAAAAGAAGACCATGCTTCTCTTCTCATTTGAATTGAAACGACTGTAGCCCCCGTGTCTCCATTAGAGGAACGGCCTTCTCTCTTTCGGGTGTCTCCCTTCCCACGATAGGCTACAGTTCCCGGAATGCTTATTTGTATCAGACCCCGCCCCGCTGGGGGTCTATCAGGTGCAGGTGTGCCTCCTGAAGGCAGGAGGTGGTGAAGGCTCTGGCCACCCCAAAATCACCTCTGCCCAATAAGGTGTCCTCGCTGAAAGTCTCAACTCTGGGTCTGGTTGGGGTTGCAAACCTCCTGTCCCCTCCCTTTGGAGAACTCCTTCTTGGTAGGCCCTTCATGTCTTTTCTGTTTAGATGACCTCACTCTACAATCTCAAGTCTTCGGAAGCTCGAATAACGTCGAATCCAAAAAACCCTACCAGTTTCCATCTGGATCTGCTGGTCCCCTAGGCAGATCTGCCCATCCCCTTACCAGAAGACTTGAGTTCCACCCATAAAGGATATCGGGGAAGGTGGCCTGGGACAAGCCTCCAATAGTCCTTCCCCGTGACAATAAAGTGCCTTACTCGCTTTATGTATCTTTATGCTGATGGGACTACTCCAGCGGTCCTTTTTACAACAGGGAGGTCTGCTCCAATAACAATGAAATATCACATTTCATTGAACGTAAGATGTCGCAGTTTGTAAAAGAAAAATCATTAGTCAATGCATCACCAAGAAAGAAAAAATGCTTCCAATCACTTATGACACACCATCCTCTGAAAGACACATTGTGATTTCAGAGACGTTAAAAATGTGGAATCTCATGCATCTCAGAATCAGTCACATTGTTAAAATATTAGCTAATATTCCTTGAGGATTTACCATGCACTTGGCGCTTGTCCTAAGAGTTTTAAATGAACGGGTTTATTTACTACTCAAAACGGCCCTATGAAGGAGAGGCTATTTTAATTACCCCACTCTCCAGACGAGAAAAGTGAGGCACATGCTGGTTACATAGCTTTGATGACACACAGTTAGGGAGTAGCTGGATTCAAGCTTAGGCCGTCGAATGTCCCTCTTACCAGACATGAAACAACAGAAACTTTAACATAGGAGCTTCATGTCTCTGTTTTTGTCTCTGCCTCTGCCTCTCTCTTCCATACCCACACCCATGGGATTTGAAAGTCCTTACTCTACTGGTTCCTTCAAATGTGATTAGAATACCCACTTACATCAAAGATTCAGGATTTGGGGTCGGGATGATCCAGTAAACCCTCTTCAGAAGCGGGTTTTGGTGCTCAAGCCCCACTGGGGAGGAGAGGCATTCTCCACCATGCATCCTCATAGGACCACCAGTGCACACAGGCTGCCCAGGAGATCTTTTTTTTTTTTTTTTAAGATTTTATTTATTTATTTGAGAGAGAGCGAGAGCGAGAGAGAGAGAGAGAGCATGAGAGGGGGGAGGGTCAGAGGGAGAAGTGGACTCCCCATTGAGCAGGGAGCCCGATGTAGGACCTGATCCAGGGCCCCAGGATCATGACCTGAGCCAAAGGCAGACGCTTAACCGACTGAGCCACCCAGGCGCCCCCAGGAGATCTTCTCTAAAATAGAAATCTGGTTGAGCTCCTCATCCTGGCTCTTTCCAATGGCCTTTGCTGAGCCTGGGTTCCGCTTATCCTTCAGGAGCTGGCTTTCTCACGACGATACTAGTAACATGGCCTGCCAGAGCCTTTTGGAATGGCCTGAGCTGCTAGCAACAGAAAACCCAATTAAAAAACAACCTTGCCAAATAGAGCTTATTTTTAATTTTTTTTTCGTTCTCTGCCCGCTGAGGGTCTAGAGGACAGCTCTGGTAGTGGCTCAGGATGTCAACCACTCAACTCTTCTCTTAGTCCCGCCATCTTTGCCTGTTGATATGTCTCCACTGCCGCCAGGCACTTGAGTCCCCTTCCAGTTAGAAGGGGGAGGGGCTCTGTCTTTTTATTTGGGAAAGGAAGCCCTTCCCAGGAGAGTTCTCGCAGCTAGGAAGCCAGATGTGGGTCACATGTCTGTACACTTGGGCCCATTTCTGGCCAAGGGTAATGGGCTGGTACGCACCTGTAGTGATGTGTCCGCTGGGACGGGGGAAGGTCTCCCCCTCCCCAGGATCAAGGGAACCCTGAGTTCAGCGGCCTGAACACGAACAAAAGCGGGAAGGATGGATGGCTGTCGGGGAAGGAGCAGGGAGTGTCTGCTATACGTCTCCTTACCCCTTCCTCTCCTCTCCTAACCTGCTCTGCCTCTCGCACCCCCACTGTTCTCCACATGCTTGGCCAGGGAAAAGAAGGTGCCCAAGCCGCATTCCCATCAGCCGGGTAGCCCCGCCCCCCGGAATGTGAGTACTGGGAAGGGAGGGGCCCCCTCGGCTCTGCTCCCCACCTTATCCCCAGAGCTTACCACGTGCCTGTCGCGTCGTAGGCACCCAGTAAATACCGCAGTGAATGGATGAACGGATCCCGGCCCCGAGCCCATGGGCCTTGGCCGCCCTCTCAGGAATCAACACGGGGAGATCAGGCCTCCTGCAGCCACTGGCGCGTGCGCGCGCGGGCATGTGTGTGCGCGCGTGCATGAGCGTGCGACAGTGTGCGTGCATGCACACTTACAGCTCCTCCCTGCCTCAGATTGAATTACTTAGAAACAGGCCTGTGCCAACCTGGCAGAGGCTGTGTTTAACACAACGGTTCCCACAATTTCCCAATTCTTTTGATTTGGCAAAATCCAAAAATAAAACAAAGATCCCCCCCCCCGCCCTCGCCCCGCCCCGTCTTCTGCTCAGTGTGTCTCTGCAGCCCAGTGCCCTGCTCGAACAATGGGTTCCGCATGTTTGGGATGTGTCTCCAGAGCCTGCTCATCTGCCTTTCTTCCTTGCACACGCTTCTGCCCTGGACATGGCCTTCCTCCTGGCCTCTCCCTGGAGCTCAGGCTGCAGGTCCAGGCCTCAGCACTCCCGGGGCGCTCAAGGCCTCTGTTCTGCATGGGCGTGCTCCCATCCTGCTTTCTGGCCCTTTCCCCCCCCCCCCCCCCCCCCCCCGCCCCCAGGACATCTGTTGATGTAACTCTTTGACAAAGGAGTTGAGAGCATTTTCCCTCTTCAAGAATCCGATTGAGCCTAAGATGGATGCTACTAAAATGTCTTCAGCCTCTGGACTCTTAGTAAGCAGTGTGTGGTTGGCTCACTTCATGTAATTGGATTCTTAGACACCGGGATGTTCGAGCTTTTATCACTATTTTCTCATATGTGTCTAGGATTTCATGCAAATGAATTTGTGAGCTCCCTGTCTATTGAATTAGGGGTTTAGATTAGACTCTTTCTGAGGCTGCTTCTAACGTTGACTAGGTAGAATAGCAAGTGTATTATTTTTAAACTGAGGCTCAGAGGGGTTAAGGGAGAGGCTCAAGGTCACACAGCAAGTCAGTAACAGAACCAAAGCCTGAACTGAATCTCAATCTGGTGGGTGTCGCATGACACCATCCTGTCTTTCAAGCTAGTTTCTCCATGAATGCCCAGTGGATCTAGGCACAGAACTCTCTCTCTCCAGGAAATTTCCACCCCTCTCCCAGCCCCTAAAATGTTAGCCAGGCAGGGTATGGTCTCCAGCCAATGTTGCGGTGACAGATGTCATGTGGATGGGTCTTGATGACAAACAGCATCTGGAACTTGGAGCCTGGTGTAGGCAATGGCCTGGAACTCCCTCCCCACCCCCCCCCCCCCACCTTCCCAGCCCATGCCTCCTCTGTGTTCATTAAAGCAATCCCTTTCTCAATGCCTGGTGTTTTCAAATGTGTCAGCAAACACCAATTACAGTACTCTATTGCTAAGGAAGGAAAGAGCCAAAGGCTAGGTATTGAGAGAAGAGGGTTCAAGGCCTGGCATGGCCACTTGCTAGATGTGGGGTTTCCTCACATCTCTTAATCTTTTGAGGTCTCAACCTTCTCTTCTGTAAAATGGGTGTCGGGGGGTATTGGACTACACAGCCTTCTATTTAGGATCCCTTCTATCCCTAATTTGCTATAGTTTGTGTTTGTGATGGTATTTGATGTAGAAATGACACAGACATACATGGTCTCAGGAGCAGAACATTTTATATGCTGTTTGGAAACTTGGAAACACAGAAAGAGTCTATGAGGCGCAATCTGTGTGTAAGAACTCTAGCAGCGTTGCTGGAGTGGACCCTAGGAGAACTAGCAGTTATGGAGTACTTACAACACGTCCAGCAATGAGCGGCAGCCACGCTCTTAACCATGGGGTTACGTTGCCTCTACTTTGCCTACTGACAGTAAATGTGCCTCTGCAGGTCGTCCACCACGTAATTGCCCGGAGTTTTTCAAACTGTGGTCTGAGACGAAGTGCCTCAGAAGCTACTGGTGCGCTTATTAAAACTACAGATTTCTAGACCTCTCTCCTGACCTCCTGAAGCCGATTCTCTGGGGAGTGTAACCTGGTAACATATAATATCAAATTCTCCAGTGAATCTTATGCCCATTAAAGTTTAAGACGCACTCAACTAGGGAATGAATAGGTCTTTCATTAAATGGACTTGTCCATGAGCCTAGGAGATTCAGGGTGTGGTGGAAGTGTCCAGCAGGGAGCTGAGCATTATTATTACCTCACTGAGATACCCACGAAATGTAGGTACTTTGCAGTCGTTTTCTGGCTATGGGCTTTATGTGGGCTTTAACAGGAAGTCAATCCTAGTGTTTCACTTTGCCAACACTAGGTCATGCTGCAGTTCCAAGCCTCCCCCCAGGATCAGTTGTTTAAAACAAGAGAGATTTCTTTCTTTTTTTAAAAAATTTTTTATTGTTATGTTAATCACCACATATTACATCATTAGTTTTTGATGTAGTGTTCCATGATTCATTGTTTGTGCATAACACCCAGTGCTCCACGCAGAATGTGCCCTCTTTAATACCCATCACCAGGCTAACCCATCCCCCATCCCCCTCCCCTCTAGAACGCTCAGTTTGTTTTTCAGAGTCCATCGTCTCTCATGGTTCGTCTCCCCCTCTGACTTACTCCCCTTCATTCTTCCCCTCCTGCTATCTTCTTCTTTTTCTTTTTTCTTAACATATGTTGCATTATTTGTTTCAGAAGTACAGATCCGTGATTCATCAGTCTTGTACAATTCACAGCGCTCAGCATAGCACATACCCTCCCCAATGTCTATCACCCAGCCACCCCATCCCTCCCACCCCCGACCACTCCAGCAACCCTCAGTTTGTTTCCTGAGATTAAGAATTCCTCATATCAGTGAGGTCATATGATACATGTCTTTCTCTGATTGACTTATTTCGCTCAGCATGACACCCTCCAGTTCCATCCACGTCGTTGCAAATGGCAAGATCTCATTCCTTTTGATGGCTGCATAATATTCCATCGTGTATATATACCACCTCTTCTTTAGCCATTCATCTGTCGATGGACATCTTGACTCTTTCCACAGTTTGGCTATTGTGGACATTGCTGCTATAAACATTAGGGTGCACGTACCCCTTCGGATCCCTACATTTGTATCTTTGGGGTAAATACCCAGTAGTGCAATTGCTGGATCGTAGGGTAGCTCTATTTTCAACTGTTTGAGGAACCTCCATACTGTTTTCCAGAGGGGTTGCACCAGCTTGCGTTCCCACCAACAGTGTAGGAGGGTTCCCCTTTCTCCACATCCCCGCCAACATCTGTCGTTTCCTGACTTGTTAATTTTAGCCATTCTGACTGGTGTGAGGTGGTATCTCATTGAGGTTTTGATTTGGATTTCCCTGATGCCGAGCGATGTTGAGCACTTTTTCATGTGTCTGTTGGCCATTTGGATGTCTTCTTTGGAAAAATGTCTGTTCATGTCTTCTGCCCATTTCTTGATTGGATTATTTGTTCTTTGGGTGTTGAGTTTGATAAATTCTTTATAGATTTTATAGCCCTTTATCTGATATGTCATTTGCAAATATTTTCTCCCATTCTGTCGGTTGTCTTTTGGTTTTGTGGACTGTTTCTTTTGCTGTGCAAAAGCTTTTTATCTTGATGAAATCCCAATAGTTCATTTTGGCCCTGGCTGCCCTTGCCTTTGGCAATGTTTCTAGGAAGAAGTTGCTGTGGCTGAGGTCAAAGAGGTTGCTACCTGTGTTCTCCTTTAGGATTTTGATGGAATCTTGTCTCACGTTTAGGTCTTTCAAACATTTGGAGTCTATTTTTGTGTGTGGTGTAAGGAAATGGTCCAGTTTCATTCTTCTGCATGTGGCTGTCCAATTGTCCCAACACCATTTGTTGAAGAGACTGTCTTTTTGCCATTGGACATTCTTTCCTGCTTTGTCAAAGATGAGTTGACCATAGAGTTGAGGGTCCATTTCTGGGCTCTCGATTCTGTTCCATTGATCTATGTGTCTGTTTTTGTGCCAGTACCATACTGTCTCGATGATGACAGCTTTGTAATAGAGCTGGAAGTCCGGAAGTGTGATGCCGCCAGCTTTGCTTTTCTTTTTCAAGATTCCTCTGGCTATTCAGGGTCTCTTCTGGTTCCATACAAATTTTAGGATTATTTGTTCCATTTCTTTGAAAAAAGTGGATGGTATTTTGATGGGGATTGCATTGAATGTGTAGATTGCTCTAGGTAGCATTGACATCTTCACAATGTTGGTTCTCCCAATCCATGAGCATGGAACGTTTTTCCATTTCTTTGTGTCTTCTTCAATTTCTTTCCTGAGTATTTTATAGTTTTCTGAGTACAGATCCCCTTTGCCTCTTTGGTTAAGTTTATTCCTAGGTATCTTATGGTTTTGGGTGCCGTTGTAAATGGGATCGACTCCTTGATTTGTCTCTCTTCTGTCCTGTTGTTGGTGTATAGGAATGCCACTGATTTCTGTGCATTGATTTTCTATCCTGCTACTTGACTGAATTCCTGTATGAGTTCTAGCAGTTTTGGGGTGGAGTCTTTTGGGTTTTCCACATACAGTATCATATCATCTGCAAAGAGTGAGAGTTTGACTTCCTCTTTGCCGATTTGGATGCCTTTGATTTCTTTTTGTTGTCTGATTGCTGTGGCCAGGACTTCTAATACTATGTTGAATAGCAGTGGTGAGAGTGGGCATCGCTGCTGCGTTCCTGACCTTAGGGGAAAAGCTCTCAGCTTTTCCCCTTTGAGAATGATATTAGCTGTAGGTTTTTCATAGATGGCTTTTATGGTATTGAGGTATGTACCCTCTATCCCTCTACTCTGAAGAGTTTTGATCAAGAAAGCATGCTGTACTTTGTCAAATGCTTTTTCTGCATCTATTGAGAGGATCATATGATTCTTGTTCTTTCTTTTGTTAATATATTGCATCACGTTGATTGATTTGCAGATGTTGAACCATCCTTGCAGCCCAGGGATAAATCCCACTTGGTCGTGGTGAATAATCCTTTTAATGTACTGTTGGATCCTATTGGCTAGTATTTTGGTGAGAATTTTTGCATCCATGTTCATCAAGGATATTGGTCTGTAATTCTCCTTTTTGATGGGGTCTTTGTCTGGTTTTGGGATCAAGGTAATGCTGGCCTCATAAAATGAGTTTGGAAGTTTTCATTCCATTTCTATTTTTTGGAACAGTTTCAGGAGAATAGGTATTAATTCTTCTTTAAATGTCTGATAGAATTCCCCTGGGAAGCCATCTGGCCCTGGGCTTTTGTGTGTTGGGAGATTTTTGATGACTGCTTCAATTTCCTTAGTGGCTATAGGTCTGTTCAGGCTTTCTATTTCTTCCTGGTTCAATTTTGGTAGTTGATACATCTCTAGGAATGCACCCATTTCTTCCAGGTTATCTAATTTGCTGGCATAGAGTTGCTCATATGTTCTTATAATTGTTTGTATTTCTTTGGTGTTGGTTGTGATATCTCCTCTTGCATTCATGGTTTTGTTGATTTGGGTCCTTTCTCTTTTCTTTTTGATAAGTCTGGCCAGGGGTTTATCAATCTTGTTAATTCTTTCAAAGAACCAGCTCCTAGTTTCGTTGATCTGTTCTACTGTTCTTTTGGTTTCTATTGCATTGATTCCTGCTCTGATCTTTATTATTTCTCTTCTCCTGCTGGGTTTAGGCTGTATTTGCTGTTCTTTCTCTAGCTCCTTTAGGTGTAGGGTTAGGTTGTGTATTTGAGACCTTTCTTATTTCTTGAGAAAGGCTTGTATTGCTATATACTTTCCTCTCAGGACTGCCTTTGCTGTATCCCAAAGATTTTGAACAGTTGTGTTTTCATTTTCATTGGTTTCCATGAATTTTTTTTAATTCTTCTTTAATTTCCTGGTTGACCCATTCATTCTTTAGTAGGATGCTCTTTAGCCTCCATGTATTTGAGTTCTTTCCGACTTTCCTCTTGTGATTGAATTCTAGTTTCAAAGCATTGTGGTCTGAAAATATGCAGGGAATAATCCTAATCTTTTGGTACCGGTTGAGACCTGATTTGTGACCTAGGATGTGATCCATTCTGGAGAATGTCCCATGAGCACTCGAGAAGAATGTGTATTCTGTTGGTTTGGGATGGAATGTTCTGAATATGTCTGTGAAGTCCATTTGGTCCAGTGTGTCATTTAAAGTCTTTATTTCCTTGTTGATCTTTTGCTTAGATGATCTGTCCATTTCAGTCAGGGGGGGTGTTAAAGTCCCCCACTATTATTGTATTGTTGTCAATGTGTTTCTTTGCTTTTGTTATTAATTGCCTTATATAATTGGCTGCTCCCATGTTAGGGGCATAGATATTTACAATTGTTAGATCTTCTTGTTGGATAGACCCTTTAAGTAGGATATAGTGTCCTTCCTCATCTCTTATTACAGTCTTTGTTTTAAAATCTAATTTGTCTGATATAAGGATTGCCACCCCAGCTTTCTTTTGGTGTCCATTAGCATGGTAAATAGTTTTCCACCCCCTCACTTTCAATCTGGGGGTGTCTTTGGGTCTAAAATGAGTCTCTTCCAGAAAGCATATTGATGGGTCTTGTTTTTTAATCCAATCTGATAGCCTGTGTCTTTTGATTGGGGCATTTAGCCCATTTACATTCAGGGTAAGTATTGAAAGGTATGAATTTAGTGCCATTGTATTGCCTGTAAGGTGACTATTACTGTATATCGTCTGTGTTCCTTTCTGATCTATGCTGCTTTTAGGCTCTCTCTTTGCTTAGAGGACCCCTTTCAATATTTCTTGGAGGGCTGGTTTTGTGTTTGCAAATTCCTTTAGTTTTTGTTTGTCCTGGAAGCTTTTTATCTCTCCTTCTATTTTCAATGAGAGCCTAGCTGGATAGAGTATTCTTGGCTGCATATTTTTCTCATTTAGTGCTCTGAAGATATCTTGCCAGTCCTTTCTGGCCTGCCAGGTCTCTGTGGATAGGTTTGTTGCCAATCTAATATTTCTACCATTGTAGGTTACCTATCTCTTCTCCCGAGCTGCTTTCAGGATTTTCTCTTTGTCTCTGAGACTCGTAAGTTTTACTATTAGATGTTGGGGTGTTGACCTATTATTATTGATTTTGAGAGGGGTTCTCTGTGCCTCCTGGATTTTGATGCCTGTTTCCTTCCTTACATTAGGGAAGTTCTCTGGTATAATTTGCTCCAATATACCTTCTGCCCCTCTCTCTCTTTTTTCTTCTTCTGGGATCCCAATTACTCTAATGTTGTTTCATCTTATCGTATCACTTATCTCTCGAATTCTGCCCTTGTGATCCTGTTGTTTCTCTCTCTTTTTCTCAGCCTCTTTATTTTCCATCACTTGGTCTTCTATATCACTGATTCTCTCTTCTGCCTCATTTATCTTAGCAATTAGTGCCCCCATTTTTGATTTCAACTCATCAATAGCCTTTTTGATTTCAACTTGGTTAGATTTTAGTTCTTTTATTTCTCCAGAAAGGGTTTCTCTAATAACTTCCACGGTTTTTTCAAGCCCAGCTAGTATCTTTAAAGTCATGATTCTGAACTGTAGGTCTGACATCGTACTAATGTCCGTATTGAGTAGGTCCCTGGCTGACAGTACTACCTCTTGTTCTTTTTGCTGAGGTATTTTTTTCGTCTTGTCATTTTGTCCAGAGGAGAAGAGATGAATGAGAGAAGGAAATGCTAACAGGTTAACAACGTCCCCAGCAAATATACTGTATACAAATCAGAAAAGACCTGAAACCAGGGGAAAAGAAAGGGAAAGAAAGAAAAAAGAAAAAGGAAAAAAAAGAAAAAAGATAAAAACAAAAACAGAACAATACAAAAAAAGCAGAATATGATCAAATATGATCAGGCTAGTGCATAGATCAGTGCCACACACTAGATTTTGGGCGTATTTTGGTCTGTTAGAAAAAAGTGTCTCCTATAATTTTAAAGGAAGAAAGACATATATGTACAAAATAAGGGTTGATACAATGAAGGGATGGCAGATGACTGTAAAGATGAAAATTATAAAAGATTGTATAAAAGGAATTGATAAGATAAGTTGTTTGAAAAAAGAAAGAAGAAGATTTAAAAAAAAAAGAAAAAAGGGAGAGAATGTGATCAGGCAGGAGACTAGAACAAAGCCATACACTAGTGATTTAGGGTATATTTTGATCTGTTAGAAGAAACTGTATCTCAAAATCTTAAAGAGAGAACAACTTATATATATATATATGCCAAAAATAAGGGTAACTACTCTGAAGGGATAAAATATGACTCTAAAAATGAAAAATAAAAAATGTTTTTTTTTAAAGGGATTGATAAGATGTTGGTTGAAAAAGGGAAAAAGAAAAAATAAAAAAAACAGTTAAAAAAATTAACTTTGATGAACTAATGAATCATGGTAAAAAAAAGCCATGAGTTCTATGTGCAGTATTCCCGTAGCGCTGGAGTTCTCCCGTTCTCCTGGATCGGTAAACTTGGTCTTGGGTTGCTGGCTGTTTGTGCGGATCTTCTGGGGCAGGGGCCTGTTGCCGTGGTTCCCAAATGTCTTTGCCGGAGGCAGAATTGCCCCGCCCTTGTCGGTCCGGGCTAAGCAAGCTGCTCCGGTTTGCTCTCGGGAGCTTTTTGTTCCCTGCAAGCTCTCGGTACAGCTTTGGAGGACCAGGGCGATAATGGTGGCCTCCCAATCTCCACCCGGAGGAGCTGAGAACTCGGGCCCCCGCTCCTCAGTGCGCCCCCAGACAAAAGCAGTCACTCCCATGTCCCCGGTCTCCGGCCGCACTCCGTGCTCACCCGGCCTGTGACCGAGCATTTCTATCTCTGGCACCTGACTCCGTGTGGAGTCTCCAAACCCAGCAGATCCCTGTGGTGCGCTCCCACA
The DNA here is from genome assembly GCF_003265705.2 of Callorhinus ursinus. Lineage (NCBI taxonomy): Eukaryota > Metazoa > Chordata > Mammalia > Carnivora > Otariidae > Callorhinus > Callorhinus ursinus. The sequence goes on from NW_027397096.1 coordinate 15,439,286, forward strand.
CCGCTCCTCCCGGGGGAGGAAGGGGAGTCTCCCCGGCTCTGCCGCTTGTTGGGTCCCTGCTGGGGGAGCAGTGGCCCGACTGGGCCGCAGATCACAGTTTATGGCAACCCCGAGCTGAGAGCCCGCACCTCGGCTCCATCTCTGCAGCCGGCTTCCCCGCTCTGATACCTGGGAGCTCTGGCGCACTCAGGCACCCCCGGTCTTTCTGTGACCCCGATGGTCCTGAGACCCACTGTCCCGGGAGGATTCCACCCCCCGCTTAGCCACTGGAGTGATATCCCTCAGCCGAGCCAACTTCTAAAAGTTCCGATTTTGTGCTCCGCGGCTCTAGCACTTGCCAGAAGCGGCCGATGGAGGCCCCTCCGCCGCCGTCTATCCTTCCGAATATCGCCTCGGATTCACTTCTCCGCTCGTCCTACCTTCCAGAAAGTGGTCGCTTCTCTGTTCAGAGAGTTGTTGCTACTCTCCTCTTCGATCTCCTGTTGAGTTCGTAGGTGTTCAGAATGGTTTGATCCCTATTCAGCTGAATTCCTGAGACCAGACGAAATCCAGGTCTCCTACTCCTCCGCCATCTTGCTCCGCCCCCGAGAGATTTATTTCTATCTCGTACTGCATGTCCGATGTAGATCTGTGGGGTGAGAGATGAGGAGCTGTACTCATCATTTATTGTCTCACAGTTTCTGTGGGTGAGGAATTCAAGAGTGACTTAGCTGGGTGATTCTGGCCCTGGCTCTCTCGTGAGGTTGCAGTCAGGATATACTAGTGGGAGGTGCCGTCACCTGAGGGCTTGCCTGGGCCTGGAGTATATACACTTCTGAGATGACCCACTCACGTGGGTGTTGGCAGGGGCATCATTTGGATGTCTTGACAGGTGGCCTGAGTGTCCCCATGACCCCTTATCCAGCTTTTCTCAGAGCAAAGGATCTAAAGGGGAATGAGCAAGCAGGTGCCTTTCATGACCTAGCATTCAAAACTGTCCACATCACTTCTACTACTTTCTTCTGTTCATTAAAATTGAGTCACTAAGTCTAGCTTACCCTCAAGGGGAGGGAAATTGGTTTCCAATCCTTGAGGGGAAGAGTATTAAAGAAACTGTGGACATTTACAAAACAGCACAGTTCACCATCTGGCCACAAACTATTTATATTCTTCCTGTATGCAAAATACACTCACTCCTTCCCAAGGCCCCTAAGGTATCATGCCACCAGAGTATTCGGTTTGAGTTCCAGAATTGTTTCATCTCAACCCGGAGTCAATGAGGATCCTCAGGTGTAATTCCTTAAATTCAGTTCCTTAAGTATAGTTCCTCTCAAATATAAAGACCAGTGAATACACTCACTCCACATATAATGCTGGGGCAGGCAAAGGATAACCACTATAGACACGGGGGGAAACGGGAGGTACACAGGACTCACTGGTCCATGGCAAGTCTGAAACACAGCTGGACAAATGTTGGAAGTTCTTTGACTAAAACTTGGTCTTCCTTGTGACTGGGAATGATTCTCCCTGGCTCTTTGCCCTTCCCTCTGGGGTCTTGGTGCTTCCTCTGAGTCATCCTTGCTTTTCCATGAAAGGTAGTCTTGTTTGTAGCCGTGTAGTTTTCTTAGACTATTTCCTGCCAGAATCTGGAGGGAGAGGTTCACGGGTCATTTTCATTTTGCAGTGTTTCTGCCCCTTTCAATCCAGGCTGACTGTGTTTCTACAATTATCATCTTCTTAAAAATTTTCTGAAGCTCTGGTGAACAGTATTGGGTTCACTCCATTAGACAAAGGCCACACCCAGAAATCTCTTTGAGATAAGCCTGTGGGTTTCTGCTGAAATGGCTAAGACAACATCTGTAAGCTTAGAAGCTCTATTGTTTAATGGAGAGTATCTGCGAGGCACACACTTCTACTTTTTAGGGGGGATTTTGTCTGACTGAACAGCCCTCTGAGCTACCACCTTAGATCTTCCTGAGGATTTTACAAAGGGCTTTATTGCCACTCCCTTGGATCCATCTTCTGCATGTTTTCCTTGCAGTTCCCTGGAATTGATCATTGTATGCAAGACATCTCTCTCTCTCTCTCTCTCTCTCTCTCTCTCTTTTTTTTTGAAAGTAAGCTCCACACCCAACGTGGGACTTCAACTCATGACCCTGAGATCAAGAGTCACATGCTCTACCGACTGAGCAACCCAGGCATCCCTGGAAGACATTTCTTAATTTTAGCATTGTTTGCCATCCTGAGAGGTTGAAACATTTCAAGACTACCAAGCCCTGGCTCTTTCAGTGCTTAGTGGTTTTTTCCTTGAGCTGTCTGTCTCCTCTCACATTTTATTATAAACAACAAGAAGAAACCAGGTGGCAACTTGACACATAGCTTAGAAACCTCCTCAGTTAGACCCAGTTCATTCATTAGGTACGTTTTCTTTCCACATACTTGTGGGTGACAGCGTTGCTAAACTTTCTGCCACTATACAACAAGGATCCCCCATTCCTTCACCTTTCAATAAGATTTTCCTGACTCTCCTGTATGCCCTTACCTGCAGCCTCCTCAAAGGGCATTATGCCTCTGCCAACAGTTTTGTCAAAGCCCTTCAAGTTTTCACTAAAATTCTCCTCAGAATCCTTCCAACCTTCCGCTTCCTGCTTGCTTCTAAAGCCTCTCCTGCATTTTTAGTATGGCAACATCTCACTTCTGATACTAAAATCTGTAGTGGTTATCTTTTGCTATATAAAAAATTACCCCCAAACTTCACAGTTTGAAACAACATTTTTTTCTCACTAGTTTCTAAGGGCTGGGAATGGTCTTGCCTGATGGTTCTGTCCCAGGGCTAGTGAGGTCTCTTGGGGTCTCTCAGGGATGGAGAAACACTTCTAAGATGGCTCATTCACATCGATGTCGGTTGAAAGCATCCATTCCTTACCACATAGACTTCTCTACAGATTTCCTAAACAGTCCTCCTAACATGGCAGCTGGCTTCCCCTGGACTGAGCGATTCAGAGAGAGAGCAGAGAAGAAACTGCAGTGCCTTAGAAGTGACATGCCATACTTCTGCCACATTCTATCAGTCACACAGACCAACCCTGCTACAATGTGGGAGGGGACTACTCAAAGGTGTGAATACCAGGAAGTGGGAGATCATTGGGAACCATCTTGAAGCTGGCTACCATGTACCTCCGTTGACTCATCTCTCTGGGTAAGCAAAATACTGCTGTGTGTTGCACTATGAGAAGGGGAGGGAGATCTATTTTTGTTATGCTTTGTGACAGAAGCCCTAACTTCATATACAATTTCAGCAACATTAGTTCTTTTTATATTTACTCAAATAATCTGTCATTTCCTGAGACCTAGGCACGAGACTATGAGGGAGGCTGGCCTGGAGACAAATCCAAGAGGCAGATGCTATGCTAGTCAGACCCTCCCTTCCTCTGAACATGAGGATTTGTTTAAGCTCTGCTCCTCAGCCCAACTCCCTGTTCTCTTAGGGTGAGTTATTTCTTAGGAGTCCCCCTCAGCTTCTCATGTAAATAAGTAAACTCTTGGTGGGACTCCAGAACATCTTGGAGACATATCTGAGTCCCTAGCTGACACATCTAGCCTAGGCTTAGGCTGGACATTACTAAAAAGGTCAAGAATTGGGATCATTGGGAGCCTGGGTGGCTGTCATAAAGTGTCTGCCTTCGGCTCAGGTCATGATTCCAGGGTCCTGGGATTGAGCCCCGCATCGGGCTCCCTGCTCCGAGGGAAGCCTACTTCTCCCTCTCCCACTCCCCCTGCTTGTGTTCCCTCTCTCACTGTCTCTCTCTGTCAAATAAATAAATAAAATCTTAAAAAAAAAAAAGAATTGGGATAGTGTGAGGTGACCTAGGAATGAAAGAGAGGCAGAACTGTCCTGGAAATGTTCTACACAGACCCATGATGGGGCTCTGACAGGGGCTCTGGGTACCTGTGGGTACAGAAGCCATGACATCCACAGTTAGCCAATAAGAATCAACTCTGACAGCAGCAAAGGTTTGGATAAGATTCTCTGGGCTGCCCTATACCGATCCCCTGTGCCTGTATCCATTCCTCGGGTCCTTGTTCCTTTGTAACCTCCTCCCCCAGACTTAAGGTTTCTGATTTCTTTCTCAGCTCAGGCATTTCTTTCTGGAATAATCCTAGGTACTCTGTGAATGAATACACCTATTAATGACCCTGTGGCCCACTTTTGGTGCTGTTTTTCTGGATCTTGACCCAATTTCACTATGTGCCATGATGAAACCTGATTACACTCTACCAGCACCTGTATGGCATAAAAAGGGGTAATTCTAGATGTTCTGAAGAAATCTCAAGTCAAAATTCACCCTCCTTGGAGAAGTGAGCCCTGTTCTGAGACATGATATGGAATTTTCTGAGTAGTGCTGATGTGATTGAATTGGAAAGTATTCTGTCCAGCACATGTGTATCAGGTGTGACGAAGAACCTGCTAGTCGTCATCAGAACGACCAGTCACTACCTGCTTTAACTGAGTCCCCTGGAAATGAATGAAGGAGTGAGTAGATGTCCGGGCCACCAAAACTATTTGGATTTTTAATACCGTAGCTAAGAGACTGAATAACCTGAAGGCATAGGAAGCATGTTCATCTCTATTTCTCTCATTTCCTTTCCTCTCCTGAAAGTAGGGCTTTCAACTAGAAGGAATCAGGATTCTTTAGAGTTAGTGAAATAAAACAGTGTTTGTTGCCTGGGACGTCGGTTCATGATAAGAGAAGGATGACCTGGTTGTGAAGTGTCTGTCATAAAAACCAAGAAGAACATGTACAAAGGAGACTTGCCTACCTGAAATATTTTGAATCCAAAGGAGGGGAAAAAAAAATCTCAGCTAAAATGATATAAATGATAGGAATGAATGAAAAAATTCTTGTCTTGAACCAGAAGTCCTCTTAAGAAAGGTATTGTCTTGGGTCACTGGGTGGCTCAGTCGGTTAAGTGTCCATCTTCGGCTCAGGTCATGATCTCGGGGTCCTGGGATCAAGCCCCATGTCTGGCTCTCTGCTCAGCGGGGAGTCTTCCTCTCCCTCTGTCCCTATCCCCCGCTTGTGCTCATTTTCTCTCTCTCTCTCAAATAAATAAATAAAAAATCATTAAAAAAAGAAGGATATTGTTTTATTCAGGAAAATGCCTAGATAAGCAGTTTGGGATTGAAGGTATGACCCCATAGAGACAATATAGCATGAGAGTCAAGGGGAAAGAAAAAAGAACGAGCTAAAACTGTTAGTAAAAACAAAAATTGGTGACAAGTTGGAGAGAGCCGGGAAGAGAGTAGGAGGTAGAGAAGATGAGGTAAAGCATCATGGCAGGGCAGACGAAGGAGGCGTGCTCCATGATCATCTGGAGCATGTGTTTCTGCTGTGCTCATGTCTTGTGTGAGTGCTGTCTTGTAGAAACTAAAGATAAGAACTTGGCTTTACTCCTTGGGTCAATGTGACATGGCAAGGGAAAGATGCAGACAAGAAGGCAGGATGATCCATAAACTGAATGCACAAGACATGAGCATAAGCTCAGAGCCAGCCTCTTAGGCAGAAGTAAGAGGAAGCAGAGGTGCAGACAGGGAAGCAGAGAGGCTTAAGAGCCTGTGCTTCAACACACAGGGAAACAAAGCAAATTTGATATGTAATAGGAAGAGGCAAATATGGTTTCAGAGAGGACACCATCTGGTGGGATGGTACTTGTCTGGCAGTGAAAGGGTGCTACTGGCTTAAAAGAAATAGAAATTCTTTTTAAAATATTATATTTATTTATTGGAGAGAGAGAACAAGCAGAGAGGAGAGGCAAAGGGAGAGGGAGAAGCGGAAGGAGAAGGAGAAGCAGCGGGTAGCACGACGGGAGGCTTTATCCCAGGGATCTGGGATCATGACCTGAGCTGAAGGCAGATGCCCAACTGACTGAGCCACCCAGGCGCCCCAAGAAATAGAAATTCTAATAAAGACAGGGAGGAGTGGCCCAGTATATGCAAGAAGTGGGAAAACAGATTGAGGGTGGTCAGAGTAGAAAATTTTGGTGATGAAATAATAAAAATGATAATGATTTCTGTTAACATTCGTTGTGGTTTTTTTCTATTGGTAGGCACCATCAAAGCATTTTGCATGCAATGTCTCATTTAAGTTTCATTACAATCTTAAAAGGAAAAGCTATTATTTTTCCATATTATAGTTGGAAAAACCAATGATCAGAAACGTCAAGGAAGTTGTCCAAGACCACCCACATAGAAAAGGGAGGGAGAATCCAGACCTGAGAAGTCTGCAGAGTCTACACACTTGTGGACATGTGAACCCGGACTGACAGAAGGTACAGGTGTTTTAAAAAAGAATTCTGATTCCCTATCTAGTGCAGACACAAAGGCAAAGAAATCAGGAGGGCTGCCAACTCTCCAGTCATTTGCTGGGGGTGCGGGTCTTAGTATCCTAAACGTCCAATGTCTGAGCAAAGCCTTTTCACTCTGCAGAGCAAATAACATCATCTTTGAAAAGACTAAGGAGATAAGGAAGGAAACTCTCCCTTGCATTTTGTTGCACAGGGGGATGAACTTGCTGATCTTATGAGTATTATGGAAACCTTGGGAGAAAGAGCTTATGTCATCATGGAGGCTGTGATAGTGAAGGAGGAGGGCGTTGGCCCCAGTTAAACATGTGCCCCAGACGTTGGGAGGGTAAACATATTAGTCAGAGCACTTTTCACTGGCAGTTGAAGGAAGAGAGTCAATTGGCCCTTGCAACTGGGAAGCTGCTGGCTCCAGTCAGGATCTCAAACAAGGCAATTAAGACTACTTTCTCTTTCTTGCCTCATCCTTTAGTACCCACCCCCAACCCCGCACTTTTTTTTTTTTTTTTTTTTTTTAGCATCTGTAGACAGGTGGGAAGGTAGCTGTCTATAAATTCAGATTTATATCTTCTTAGTTGAGCTACCCAGATGGAAAAGTGCCTTTTATCTTTCTCAATCTCTCTTTTTCAACAAAAGCAAGATCTCTAATTGGCCTTGCTGGGCCTCATGCCCATGTCTGGATTAATCACAATTGCAAGGTGGGTCCCATACTATGGCTGACCCAGCGGCGGTCACTCTTTCACCCAGTGATGGAGGTTGGGTTGGGTATGGTCTGTGGGGAGCAGTTCCACAAAGGAAATAGGGTCTCTGGGACAACAGTAGTGATGTCCAATACAACACATTCTAAATGTTCACAGTAGCCAATGATTTCATCAAGAAAGGAAGAATGTTCCTAGAAAAGCCATTATAACACTACAGTCAGAACTGATCCCAATGAGAAGAAAAGGGCAGGGGGGTGCGGGGAAGTGACCAAAACCATACTGAAGCCATGCAGGTTGCTCTAGGGTGGGCTCTGGCTTTCAAAAGACACATGACCAACAGGACCCTGAGGGTGAGTACCAAAGAGTAGATGAGTCTCTGGGAAGAGTGATGGCGAGGCTAAGGTTCAGAATAAGTTCATATTTAAAAAGGGAGACATTCAGGGGGGCCTGGGTGGCTCAGTCGGTTGAACGTCTGACTCTTGGTTTCTGCTCAGGTCAAGATCTCAGGGTCGTGAGATGGAGTCCCATGTCGGGCTCCACGATCAGCGGGGAGTCTGCTTGAGAAGTCTCTCTCTCTCTTTGCCCCTTCCCCCGCTCTCTCTCTCTCTCAAATAAATAAATCAATCTTAAAAAAATAAGAAAGAGGGAGACATTCTAAGATCAATAAAAGGCCTTTGGACTCTGTTTGTAAAAGGAAAAAAGGGCAAGTGTAGACCCATTGTTTGGGCAAAAGGAAATAATGTTATATAAAAAAGCAAAGTATAATGGAAGTTGAAAATATAATTTTTCTATCAAGGATATCAAATCAGAAAGGGCAGAACAAACAATATATAGAGATTTGAAGCCCATGGAGAGAAGGTGATAATCGGTTCAATGGTCACTTCCTCCCACCTTGTTGGCAGATGGATGATTTTTTAAGTGTGGGTATCCCCCCACCATGTCTGAGGAGAAATTCTGAGTAGTCCAAACAATCCCTATGGTTCCATTCCCCTCATCACTGATTGGCTTAATGACAGGCAAGAGACTTAATTCTGACCAATGAGAGGTGAGGACTGGTCTGTCAGGGTTTCTGAAAATGTGTCCTTGCTTCTGAAAAGAGCTATGGACCGAACAGTCCTTCTTTCACTGCTGGGCGTTGTTGTGTTTGCATAGGCTCATTGGAAATGCAAAAACCACCTTGTGACCATGAGGGAATTAAATGGACACCCTGATGATGGCCGAGTAGGTTAGACAGGTATCCTTGAAGACGAAATCGAAACTACTGAAGTAACCAATCCCGAAGGCCCTCTACTTAGCCCTTCTCATTTTATGAGATAATCAAATTTTCCTTATTGGTCAAGCCAGTGAAACCTGGGTTTTCTGCTCCTGCTGCCCAAGGCATCCTGACTGGCTCAGAGCTCAAGAAAGATGAGAAGATTAGATAGGAAGGGGACAAGGAGCTGATTCAAATGGGTCTAAGTATCTGACCCGGTGACTCACATCCCGAGGTGTGGAAAGAACTTTCCGGTGGGGGTAGGGGGGGGCCACTGTCAATAAGTAATTACTTTTAAGTAATTTTGTGGAGAATAGAAGGTGGTGCCAGGATCAGGAACTGGGCAGAGATTACCCTGATTTTTATAAAGGGGAAGAAAGATTGTTTCTGGAAACTCTAGACAAATAAGTTTGAGGTAGATCCTTGACAACAGGGAAGCAGGACGGATTAAGAAGCAGATGGTGGGTGAGCATTTAGGAAGGAATGTGGTGGTCAGTTAAAAGCAAAATGACTTCACTGAGCACAAGTTATTCCAAACTAACCTCATTTCCTCTTGATAAGGTTACTATGTTTGTGAGTCAGGTGTATGCCATAAACATTGCAGGTCTTGATTTCAGCTTAGGGTTAACAGTTCCTCTCATGGTTTCCTTGTGGCTAACATGGTGACATGTGGGTTGGATGCGAGTCGTGGTTTTATGTATTTGCAGCTGGCTCAACAGCTGAATCCAAAGAGTGTTGAGTATTGGATGGATGTCACAGCCCATGTGCTAAACTCAGTTGGGGTGGTAGGGAGAGAAGTCGCACATTGGCCTGAGCTTGTCTGGGAGCGGAAGTCTGACACTCCGGGTGCAAGAGCCCCCGGAAGGGCAAGACAAGTGCCAGCAAAGCCTGAGCCTGTTGCCCAGGGACCGCGGGTGAAGCTGAGAGGATCAGGTGGATACTGGATGGGGCAGAAATGAAAAGAAGGGTCATCAGGAAAACCTAGAGAGGGGGATGTATATAAAGAGACTGGTTTCAGGAGGGAGGAATGAGAAGGCAGAAGCAGGTGGGGAGGCTGAGGGAAAGTAAGGCAGTCCTGTGGGTTCACATGTATAGACCCCTGCTCCATGCTCCATGTCCTCGTTCTTGGAGGGGCCCTGTGCAACTCATGACAATGGATGTCAACCTCCAGAGAGGTTCCTTGTGGAGTGCCAAGGGCTCTATCCTTGATCCTGTCTGATTTATCACTCGATGAAAACTCAGGAGGTATACTGATCAAAGGTGTAGATGTCACAAATCCGAGAGGGAGAGTTAATACCAGAGGTGACAGAATGAGGACCTGGAGTGATCCTGACAGGTTGGAATGCTGGGTCAAAAACAATAAGATACAATTTAACAGGCCTAAATGTAAAGTCTGGAATTTATGTGCAAAAAACAAATGGCAAAAACATAGAGTGGGGGAGATTGCCTTGGCAGGAAGACATGTGAAAACTATCCGAGGCTTTTAAATGACCACCAGCTCAGAATAAGCCAACAGTGTGATGTGATTGTTAACAATCCAACACAATGTTGAGCTAGAAGAATGAATAGAAACCCAGTACTCTTGGGAAGGAGTGGTCTCAGTATATTCTTGGTCAGATGACACCTGGGGTGTCATGTTCACTTTTGGGCACGAGATTTTGAGAAGGACATTGACAAATTAGAGTGTACTCAAAGATGGGATAAAACGGTGAAAGTTCCAGAAATTACCTGATGTGAGGAGAGGTTGAAGGATCAGAGAACATTCTGCCTAGAGAAGCCAAAACAAGAGGATCTGTGTCACTGAGGAAGAATTCGGTCCATTCTCTGAGGTAGGACAAAAACTAAAGAGTGGAAGATAATGGGGAAGCCCATTTACATTCAGATAAAGAGACCTTTCCCAATTATTATAATCAAGAGAAATAACGACCGTGGTATAACACAAGTTTCAAAAACATGAGCTCACCGGTGAGGTGAGTGATCGTTTCCATGTCTTAGATAAGGTCCCTGTTTGAAATGATCAAGGAATTGTATACTAATCTATCCCTAGCGCCTAGAATGTTCCCCTGGTAAATATTTGTTGAATGAGTGAGATCGTAGAGAGGTTGAATGTCTTTCCTGAAGACACGCAGATGGGTTCTTGACTCCATGACATGCCTCACAGCACCTCGTAGATGCCACGGGCTGCCTTGGGAAGTCGAGGTGTTCTTGTCACCAGAGACCAACTGAACGCTGGCTGGCATGCATTAGAGGGCTTTCTGGCGTGGGGCGACAAGGCTGGGGGGAGGGCAGAGGACCTCAAAACCCCTTCCAATTCAGAGGTTTCATGCAGAATATTCCTAATTCAAAGACCACTAACTTTCTGCTGGCGAACACATGCAGGGCATGGAATCTGTCTTCACACACCCCCAGCCAGCCCGCAGTCGATCCTATCTTCCCCTGGAAACCTTTTAGCTGCTCTCCCTATAGATCCCTATCTTGGGCGTGTATACCCAGTGCTTCTATATCCAGACACCCAGGGTAAAATTTAAACATATGAAGGCTCAGGGAAGATGGAATTTCAGCTCACTGAACTGCCCGAGGTATGCTTTCGATTTCTGATTTTGCTGCCAACCTCTCTAAAAAGTGTGAGTCTTCTTTGCTCCTTCAGTAAGGGAGGAGAGAGTCCTTGCCTGCAGAATGAGAATTTGCAGGATTGGAGGCCCGTGATCAACCTTAGGTGAATCCAAATAGGTGCTCTTTCTATATGGACCCCCAGGATGGACCAAGGGAAGTGTTTAATCCTCTTCATTTCTGTATAAATTATGATATGCCCGGAAGGGCCTCACCGTCTTTAATGGTGATGGGGGTTAGGTGATTGGGTTGAGGGCGATGAAATCGACAATATCCGCTGACGCTTGTGTTCAGTTCTCTTTCCTCCGAGAAAGGTGCAGAAGGAGCCTCCGGTGAGCAGGGGGTCCCGGGCCACCACCTTGGGACTGGACCGGCGCGGGCTTGGCTGCCTGTCTTCCAGCCTTTTGTGCTAGTAAGTGGTGTCCACCGTCTCCACTAGGTGGAGAAAAAGAGCGGTTGCAAAATGTACAAAGCCCCAAATCAAAAACACAGCCCAAAGAGTAAAATCCAATTCTAAATGGAACTCGAAAACTTGAGAAGTAATTTAAGGGAACCACATTAAATACTAGAATGTTTAATGGGGCCCATGTGTCCTGAGCAGAGAAAGAGAGTGCGAGAAATGGAACAGAGGAAATCAGGGAGACAATATGTCTGTGCAACTTGTTCTAATTAGGGGCACAGCGCTGCTGAGGATCATTCATTATAATTTGGTTAAATCTTCAGCATGGCCAAGGCACCTCTGCTGAGTGGTGTAAAACAAAGGGCTCCGTCGTAAACGGGGTGAGCCTCTCTCCGTTGGAGGTTAACGCCAGTCACTCGGGAGGGCCAGGGCCGTACATCACTCTCCTGCCAGCTCTTCTTTATGACTCCAGCGCTGGGCTCCAGCTAGCAGATGTCTGCAAACTTCAGGGAGGAGAGGGAGGGGCGCAGGGCGGGGGGGTGGGGGGCCCCCGGCGTTCATTGTCTCCAACTTGTCTGTCGCTTAATTCAGTATCTCTGTCTGCCGCTGGAGCGGGATGGGAAGAGTTCAAAGGAGGAAATCAAAACAATCCATAGATCAGAGCTTGGGAGTGATCTGTGTGGCACCCAGAAATCACCGGCACTCCTCCGGCTCCCCTTTGAAATGTGGATGCCGGCGGTGATTTAGAGGGCCCCGCTGGTGCTCACGCCAGCCGCACGTGGACCGCTTACTGGGGGGTTATTTTTTAAAAAGGGGGAAGGTAGCCAGGCGCTCGAAGGGGTCCAGGTGGTGTGGGTCAGGTTCAGGTTTGTCCCAGGCCAGAGGCGTTCTTTCTAGTTCCGAGCTGGAGGGGACTGGGGGGGGGTGGTGGTACGAAGGACCCGAGAGGAGGTTGACACCCCAACCCCAGGCACCTGTGTTTTGGGTTTTGGACAGGGCAGCTCTGTCCACTTGGCATGGGTGCTCAACCTAGGCCTCCCGCCAAGCTCTTAAACTTGTGAGGGTGCCATTGGTGTGCTTTATGCTCTTTCCTTGTCCCGCATCACCTAGCCAACCAGCTGACTTGCTGGGGCATGGACAGGGCATCTTTAGGGGCGGGGTGCCCCCTGCAGATAAGGGCAGAGCTTGGCCCCATGGATGGTGCTTTCTTCTGACCCCATAGAGCTTTGAGCCGGGCACTCAGCTTGTCAATCAAAGCACAGGTTGAAATTTTCCCCCCGCTTGACCCTCCCACCGGGTGTGTGTACCAAACACAAACTGCACATCCTTAATCACCAGCATGGGTGTGGACGGACCACCAGTCCAGTGCATCGGCCCAGCCATGCTTGTGGGGTTGGCTCCAGATTAATTCTACAAACAAACGTTCCTGGGTGTTAGATCCTGTGTTGGGCATTCATTGGGTCTGTTTTATCCTGGTGAGGAAGAGCTGCATTTCCTGGCTTCTCCACCCTTAGGTGGGGGTTCACCTGCATCTGGATGCTACTGACCAGGGTGGGGACCAAGGGAGAGAGTGGGTGAGTTGAGGTGATCTGCCCCGTGACTAGCAAAAAACAAAGGCACCATAACTCCTAAAGGTAGAACGAATGCTCCCCTCCATGTTTCTAACTCCCCAGGTGGGCTAGATGCCTCCACTCTGTGTTGTGTATTTGTCTGTTCACTTGTCTGACACCCCCACTGGGCTATAAACTCTGCATGGGCAGGGGCTGTGCGGCTCCTATCCACTGTGAAAGCTCAGTACCCTCCATGGCGCCGGGTTCAGCAAGTCCTTGCCTCTTCACATGCAAAGGAAAGCACATTCTCCTGCCTTGGCTCTGAATGCTGTATAACTGTAATTTAATTTATGGATCATTTATTGAGCATCTGTTATGTTGGCACTGTGCTATGTGCTCGGGTCATAAAGATTGTTAAAATCACTGCCTAACCCTAGAGAATTCACACTCAAGGGTAAAGTGGGCTGTGAGCTGTAGGGAGAGCAGACAAGGATGCTGCTACGTTGCAACGTGGTTAAGTCCAAGAACGCTTACGCACCAGCTACAGTCAGGTCCCCAACAAGGGACTGATCCAGTTTGAGAACCCTGGCAGCACCCCTGAAGGGCCTCTGAATCAGTCTGATTCCGTGTTCAAGCGCAGAGTGGCATCCTGCCTGGAAAATGGTGCTGAGTATTGTGTATGCCACAATCAGACCGACACGGAGAACCCAAATGCCCTGATACCATAGGACTTGTCGGCGTTCTCTGCAGACTCTCGGGCTTCTTTGTTGACCAAACCCCAAAGCGACTCTGGTTCTTGAAAGGCAGACCAGGACATGAACCACTGGGGGCTGGATTAGCTAGAAAGCCTGATTCACAGGTATCTCTGGGGAGGAACTGGGTAAGTGTTTTCCTGACACTCCAGTTGAGTGTCAACAGAAAGACTTTAACTGTTCCTCCTTTCCCATTTCTCAGGCCTCTGGTTGGTCCCATCTTGGGCGTGTGCTGAATGAATGAATAGGAGAATGAAGGCATGAGCACCTGTGTATGCTCCCATATAACTGCACGCAGGACTGTGCAGGGGCAAGGAACAGAGGACGGGAGTGAGGAGTTCTGTGCTCAAGTTCACCCTCATCTGCCTGACCTTGATCCAGTTATTCTGAACCTCGGGATCTCGCTCTTCTCTTCTGCCAAGTGGAGGGCTTTAAACAGACCAGGTAGGGTTCATCAGGGAAGGGTTCACGGAGGAAGTAAATGCTAAACTGTGTCCTAGTTGAAAGCTTCCTGGCCGGCGTGAGTCAGGACAGCATCTTGCAGAGGTGTGGCAAGCCAGACCCACTCAGAGCTTTTCCGGACAGACATGCTGGCCACGAGTCATCATGAGCAGCCCTCACCTGGTCTGACTTCATGTCTTTCCCCTTGGAGTGTAAGGGATCCATTCACGTAGTCCTCTAACGTATTCTAAGCACCTACTGTATGCCAGACACAATGCTGGGCATGGAGGAAACAAGGATGAGAAAGATGTGGTCTTCATCCTGTAAAAACCCACAGACCCAGGCATGAGACAGTTACGTCAACAGATAAGCAGTAACTTTCACACATTTGCATATTATTTGTCGCATCTCATTGTGAAATTGCTCCAGGATAGGAGAGTGCCAGCTCCAAAGTCAGGCTCTCTGGGTTCATAGCCCAGCATCACCTCCCGCTGCTCACTGAGCTTGGGCAATACACATTTATCTCTATGAGCTTTGGTTCCTTCATAAATGGGAGCTCATAATTATGTCCCCTTCAAAGGGTTGATGTGAGAATTAAATCGGATAATGCATGAAAGATACCTAGTATGCAATGAATACTCAATAAATGTTAGCAAATCTTTCTCTGTTCCCTCACTGCCTCTTTTGCAGCACCTCCAAAAAGATTCTCTGCAATCAAATGTTAGGGGGATGACTTCAGAAGTGAAGATTGGAAAGGCATCTTGGAAAGGCACCAAGAGTCCTGTAATTCTTGTAGCACTTAGAAATGATACGACATAATTGAGTTCCATAACTGTAGAGTAACTCTGCAAACATTTATTGAGCACCTACTCATGTCATATGCTACATAATGGGGATACAAAGAGGGGAAAACCCCTAGGACATATCACCTCTTGCTCTTAAGGAACTCAGGGTTCAGAAGAGGAGGCAGATGAGCAAAGAGATTAAATGTCTTGCAATGTCTCTGTAGCAATGGTGGGGACAGCAAGAGAGAGTGACAAGCCTGCTAGAATAGGTCAGAGGGGGCTTACCAGTGCAGAAATGCTGAGCTACACCCGGGCTGAGGAGGAGTTGGGATGTTCTGGGCCCTGACTCATCCATAGGATTGGAAGCTCCTACTTTTTATGCCTGCCTTGCAGCCATGCTGGTCCAGGAGACAGCACAGAAGTGGGAACCCCAGGAGGGCTGGATACTACTTTGAGCTCTGACAGTGACCTGCTGTGTGGCTTTAGGCAAGTCACTTCCCCTCTCTGGGCCCGTGGGAGATTGTTACCTAGTTGGCAGAAGTCTCTCAGATTAGATTCATTCATCTTCTCTCCAAGAAGTATGAAGTTTCCATGAGTTGGCTATCAGCGTAGGTGGCCAGAACTTAATCCCATGGGAGAAACCTGGGAAAACAGGGTAAAATATATGCCCCAGAGTTATCCTGCCTAAGGTGGGAGGAAGCTGGGGTGTTTATTCAGTAGTTGGCATAGAAATACCTCAGCTCCTGTCAGTCATTGGTTGAGAGCTGTTGGGGGCAGTACAGGGGCAAGTTAATAAATTCTATGCCATACACACAGTCAGAATGAGGTTCTAAGCCTGAGGGGTACTGCTGCGGGCACTGACAGCCTCTGCTACAGTTAGAAACTGTGATCCATGCCGTGAAGGAAAGAAATATGTTGATGAGAGGGGAAAAAGCTAAAAATCCTCTCCAGGGGTAAGAAATTCTCACTGTCACCAACAATAAATATTCGTGGACTTGACTTTCCTTGAAAGCTCCTTGATGTAAATGGCCCGTTTGTTTAGACCAGTGGTTCTTATCCAAGGACCTTGTCCTCCAGGGAACTTTGGGCAATTCCTGGAGATATTTTTCACTGTCAGGACTTGCAGAAGGTAGAGGGTAGGGATGCTACTGGTATCTTAGTATAGAGAAGCCAAAGATGTTGCTAACATCCTACAGATGCATAGGACAGCCCCCTACATCAAGGAATTATCTCCTTCAAATGTTAATAATGGAAAGTCTTCATCTAGACTTTTAGTTTTCTAGTTATAACTTACTCTGGTCAACCAGGCAGAGAAGGAAGATGCTGGTGATATGAGAGAGAGAGTTATATGTCTCTGAAAGAGAAGAAAAGGCATAGTTTCTGTTCCTGGCACAGCCTGCAGTACCCCATGATCTTACTCTAAGAAACATATTGGGAAGGAAACATGGAGGAGGAATTGAGTTTCTACTTTCCCTTTGTCACCTGTGACATGTGATCCCCAGATGTGTCTGTGATCTGTAATAACCCCAAGGGAAAGGGCCATGAAACTGTCTTACTGTCCCTCTTTCAGAGCTTGCAGGCAACGGTGAGATTTGCTGGCAGTTTCTACGGGTTTCTCCTGGATGGAGTGGTTTGCATGGGTGTGGGGGTGAGAGCCCCAAGTGGCTGGGTATAGAGGAGCCACTCATCAAGTGCCCACCCAAGCTCCTGGGCAGTAGAGTTTGGGGGAAGAGAGAACAGGTCCTGGGGCCATTTTCTGGGACCGAGTCCCTGTGTTCTTCCCTTAGTCACTGTGTGATCTTGAGCGAGTTACTTAATATCTCTAAACCTCACCTTGTCTGCATCTGTAAGATGGTGGGAATCGGGGATTGCTGTTGAGTGTTAAATGAGATAATCCATTTTGTGTGCCTGGCGTCTTAGATCCCTACACGTCAGCGGCTATCATCTTGGCATCGCTGAAGGGTGGCACGAGCTCTTCACAAAAAAATTTGTCACTATACCTAGCCTTCCGATGAGTTCAGTGAGGGCCTCAAGTTGCCAAGGAACAAGGCATTAGATCTGAAAGTAGAATGGTCTTTCCTGATTCCATCTTTTGCAAATATATGCCTTTCAGGGGCTCCTGAAAGGCCTTGGACGTTTGTCATCAATAAAATACAGAGGAAACATGTGGCAAGGTCAGATCATAAAAGGCAATATGGCTGTGCCTGGCTCTCCCTCTCGGGATGAATCTAGTCACTATACTGTGTGGAAGCCCCTTCTCAGGCTTTTTAACCAAAGAACCAGAAGGCAAGAGCTTGAAATGTGGACTCTCCCTGGAGGGAGGTGGGGGGAGTGGTGGAAAGACCTCACAACAAACACATAAAGTGTCTTTGATGTTTCATTTATTTCCTTAAAAATTAATGTGGGTTTTTTATACGACTCCATAATAAATATCTTTCAATAGAAGAATAATTTTTGAATGACATACTGTCCAGTAAAATTGGCTTTCTAAGATGGGCTCCGTTGATTCTGTGGTTTCAAATGCTCTTGGCATTCCGGCGTGTATCCCGGGGCCAACTGCATCCCGGTCGGAGAAGCAGTGTGCCCTGCACACATCATTTTCCCGCTCTGCTTTCTCTCTCCACTTCCTCCTTCTTTCTCCTCAATTGCTCCTGTTCATCCCCCTGTCCTTGGTAGCCTGAGGGACATTGCCTTGTGCTGTTGGGGTTTGGGGCTGAAGAGAGAAGTCACTGACCCTGCTCAGGAGTGACTCCAGCCTCATTCATTCATGCCGGGCTCTGTGTGCCAAGCACAATGCTGGGTCCGGGCATACCGTGATGAATAAGTCAGATGAGTCCTGCCCTCACTGAGCGTCCACTGGTGGGGACAGAGTGTAGACAGCTGTGAGTCAATAAACACAGTGGGAGAGTGAGAGGAAGGTACAGGGAGCCAAGAGACAGCCTCTCTGGAGAGTTGAGGAAGGCTGCCCTGGCAAGTGCCTTCTATAAGGAGAGCTGAAGGTTGAGGAGAAAGGAGAAGCATGTTCTGGGTAGAGGGAACAGTATGCATGAGGGCTGTGTAAGAGAGAGCATGGGCCGTTTAGGGAACCCAAGGAAGCTCAGCCTGTCTTGATATGAAAGAGAGAGTGGCCAGGGTTGAAGCCGGACCCCTGGGCAGACCGGACCTCATCAGAGCCCTTCGTAAGCAGATTAAGGAGTTTGGGCTTCATCCTGAGGCAATGAGAAGTCGCCAGAGGGAGTGTGCGCGTTTGAGAGTGTGAGAGCAGGGTGGCGCCTCCCAGTGGCTGCCCCTTGAGCTTTGTGGCAAGAGCTGGAGCCGCCTGACCAGCAGGACCGTAATGAAAATGATTTCATCATCGTTGCAGGATGTAATTAAGGACAACACAGACCTAATGACTCAAGAGAACAAATGCACATGAATCAGAAGGGACGTGTGGAAAATTACATGGTTTGGGGCAAGAGGGTTAATGTCTTTTGGATGGTTCCTCCTGTGAACCGGATTCCTTATTGAGCATTTCAACATGAAGTGGTCTCTGGGGACTCCTCAGGATTGCCCAGGTCCCCTTACCAGTCTCTGGAACCATGGTAGGGTGAAGAAATATGGGCTCATGATGCCGG
The DNA here is from genome assembly GCF_003265705.2 of Callorhinus ursinus. Taxonomy (NCBI): domain Eukaryota; kingdom Metazoa; phylum Chordata; class Mammalia; order Carnivora; family Otariidae; genus Callorhinus; species Callorhinus ursinus. Next base: position 15,457,736 of record NW_027397096.1, read on the forward strand.
GTCTGTAAACAACTAATTCAGACCAGAGCATTCCTTCCCAGGCCGGAGAGTTTGCCCATCACCAAATGTTCAGGAGAGCAGAACGGCAGGGGACAGGGTGCAGGAAGGGGGAGCGGATGCGTGTGGAGCGAGGTTGTCACCTCTGCAGGCCAAGTGGCTGCCCGGGCTGTGAGGCTGAAGCATGTGAAAAGCTTGCCAACCAGCCACGCAGCGGCCCTGCGCTGCCCCGCCCCCAGGTGCAAATGTGAGCTACTCTTCTCTGAGGTCCCGAGTGTGGCCCTTCAGGGCATGGGGTTCGCTCTAGGAGGGTGGCCTTCTACAACCTAAGAGGAGTTCCCTAGCTAAGCCAGTGTCCGGAGTTGGTTTATCTATTAATCTATTATCCGCACTCTTCTCTTGCCAAGGGTAGGGCTCTGACAGATGGAGCTGGGCGTGGGAACTTGTAATTGTGGAAGGAAGTTAGGGAGCCTCTACGGCAGGAGGTTGTGCCAACGGAGTCTTGCAATGGGAGCGCCGAGCAGTGCTGAAAGGCAGTAAGGAAGGGTTTGCTCATTAAAACAATATATCAACTGCTGCGGCAGATGGAATTGTCCCAAACTGGCCACAGCGATATTTTCAGGCCCACATAGGCTTCCAGAACCTTGCCACTCACCATCAAAAGGAAGAGGCTATTTCCCCTACCCTTGAGCCTTTGTGAGTGCTTAATGAATAGAATCCAGAGGAAGTGATGCTGTGGGCTAGGTCATAAAAGGGAGTATGGCTTCGCCTAGCTCTGGCTTGGGATGCTCCGCCATGGCATCCCGTTACGGCATTGCGAGGAAGCCCAGGCCCCATGGAGAGGCCATGTGTGGGGTTGTGGCTGACAGCCCCGCTGAGATGTGAGTGGACCGCCAGCATCAGGTGGCCGAGCTGCGAGTGAGGGAGCCCTCATAGGCTGCTGGGTTCCGGCCTTGGAGCGGCCCCAGGGATGCTGAGAGGAGCAGAGAACAGCTCCCCCTGCCGTGTCCTGACCCACTGCAGGTTTGGGAGCAAAATAAAGGTCACTGTTGTTTGATATTTTAAGAAAATAGGAAAAGAAGAAGATAACAGGAGAGGAAGAAAAGGGGAGTATGTCAGAGGGGGAGACGAACCATGAGAGATGATGGACTCTGAAAAACTGAGGGTTCTAGAGGGTAGGGGGGTGGGGGGATGGGTTAGCCTGGTGATGGGTATTGAGGAGGGCACGTTCTGCATGGTGCACTGGGTGTTATGAACAAACAATGAATCATGGAACACTGCATCAAAAACTAATGATGTAATATATGGTGATTAACATAACAATAAAAAAAAATTAAAAAAAAAAAGGTCACTGTTGTTTGGAAACACTAAGTTTGGGGTGTAATTTATTTTTTTATTTTTTGAAAAGATTTTATTTAATTGACAGAGAGAGAGAGACACACACAGCGAGAGCAGGAACACAAGCAGGGGAGTGGGAGAGGGAGAAGCAGGCTTCCTGCAGAGCAGGGAGCCCGATGCGGGGCTCGATCCCAGGACCCTGGAACCATGACCTGAGCTGAAGGCAGTCGCTTAACCGACTGAGCCAGGCAGTGGCCCCTGGGGTGTAATTTATTGTGCGGCCATAGGAACTGCTCTGAAATGCCCGAGAATAACAGCTGATGTTTGTGAAAGCACCCGAGAGTTTACAAGAGGCATTCACACAGCGATCCCTGCTGGGCCTCTCCGGGCCTTCGAGGCTGGAGTGGCCAGTTTCACAGACAGGGAGCTGAGGCTCAGAGGGATGGAGTGAATGGCTCAGGGGCCGATCTAGGGGGACCAGCAAAGGAGCCCTGTGAGCACATGTTCTCAGTTGCTCCTGGGATCAGCTGGTGGAGCCCCTGCTAGGGCCTGGGAGGGCCACTGAGATGCAGCAGGCACGGTCTGGCATGAAAGCATCTTCCAGATGGTAGAGGTGAGTTTTGCCCAGAAGTGACCACACCACACTCTGGGGTACAAAGTGATAGGTGACCCAAGAGCTGAATTCATTCTTTCATTTTGATGGTAGGTACTGAGCCCCTATCATATACCAGGTACAGACGCTTGCCCTCCTGGCTTTTCATTCCAGTGAGGGAATGAAACTGTTAGGAGCAAAATCTGGCAGCCCTAACCCCTGGTACCTTAGAACATGACTATTTTTGGAGATAGAGCCCCTAAAGGGGTAATTGAGGTAAAATGAGGTCATATGGGGGGGGGGCTCCTACTCCAATGGGATTGGTCTCTGTATAAGAGGGTAGGACACAGACATGTGTAGACACAGGAAGGTGATGGCCATCTACAAGCCAGGGAGAGAGAGGCCTCGGAGGAAACCAGCCCTGTTGACACCTTGACCTTGGACTTGTAGCCTCTAGAGCCCTCCTGGATTCTGGTACTTTGTAATGGAAGCCCTAGCAAAATAAGATTTCGGAAGGAGTTTGTCATGGATCAAGGGCTCCTTCTTCCGGAACAATGGTGGAGGGACGTTTGAATTGGTTTTAAGAGGGTGGGTCTGGAGATACTAGGTTGGGGTGAGGACAGGGCTGGGGGAGTTAGCCGGCAGGTGGGGGATGGGGTGGTCTACAGAATGAGCGGCATTGACAATTGAATAATTGCATGACTCTATTGTGTAATCCTGTTAAAGTAGAGGTGGGGATGTTTAGAAATCATGCCAGTCTGTCCTAAATCTCTTCCTCGGTTCTGCAAATCACCTTGGCTCAACCCAGCACTATTTAGGAGACAGGCATTTGAAGTCCCCCCACCCATCTATACAAATATTAGCAAAGGGACCCGCATTGTTCTGGGGACGAAGGGATAATAGCACCTGGGATTTCTTAGTGTGCAGATCTGATTGCTGGGAGAAGAGGCATCAATTTCTTAAGAAGTCCATGGCCTTCTGAGATGGAGGACAGTCGCGTCATCCCCTGTTGCCCTAAGTTCAAAGTTCCAGTGGCCGACAAGGTGACAAGCTCTCTAAAAATAAGATTGTTTTAAGGAAACAGAGAGCCTGCCCTGAGGCCCTGGGTCACCACACGGGTTCGGAGTCCTCGGGGAGGGCTGGTCCAGCACAGCCTGTGGCTAGCCCCACTGGAGGCTCCTCTGACCCACCTTTCCCCACATAGTGGTTCGCTCTGGCCAGTGCGGGCGGGGAGGGAGCGTGAAGTGCAAAGAATTATCTTGGAGGTCACTCCGCACTTCACCGTGGTGTGGACAGGGACCTGGACCAGCCAGGACATTTCACCACCATTCACCCGTCCTCGATAATCACAGAGAGAACGAACAATGACAGCGAACTGGCCAAATTCTGGGGTTCTTCTGTTTGCAAGTTTAGAGGGGGACTGGGCCTTCTGAGCACTCTGGGCCCTCAGACAAACTGGGGTCTCGAGAAAGAGATACTGGGCCTCTGTTGTTGAGACATTGGGTGCTAGCGTCGTTAATTAAAAAAATAAAATAACGTAAAACAAATGAATATGAGATATAGCCTTGTGTGTATCTTGATTAGGTGGGGCAAAACCTAGGAGGGACAGTCGAGTCTCCCAATCCTTAAAGATGGCAGCGGCCCCCTTCCCCTCCCTGCTGCCTTTTTTTTTTTTCCAGACAACACTAAAGTTGAACTCTAGGTGTTTCTCACTGCAGTGGAGGTTCCTGAAGTGCAGGATGATGTCTTGCTCACGTGGGTCACCCCCACAACCCATGTGCCTAGTAGGGGCTGGGATGTGCTGTCCAAATGGCATTGGTCGATCCCCCCTGCCACGTTGCCTTCACAGAGTGGTTCTCAGACTCTCCCAGCCAGGAATAACCTTTCCTGGCCACTCTCTCCCCACTGTCCAGACGGCAGAGGCCTTGCAGAGCTGGGAGCAGAAAGTCAGGTGGTACAAATGCTGTGTGTTCGTGCGTGTGTGTGCGTGCATGCGTGTGTGTGTGTGTGTGTGTGTGTGTGTGTGTATGAGCATTTGCTTAAATTCTTTCTTTGCCACAGTCCAATTCCTTTGTCAGCAAGTCTCTGTCCCCTGGCCCCAGATTAGTCTCCTGTATGTGCAAGGTGGGCACTGCGGGGGAGGCGGGCTCTGTGTTTGCTGCCTCAGCAGGGTTACGATACTGGGAATCACCTCCACATTTTCCAGAGCTCGGGGCTTATTCAGACAAACCCGTGTCTTGCCAGGATGTAGGCAAAGAAGGAAAAAAATGGCCAGGGGGTGGGATGGGCCCAAGATGATCCGGCCTTGTGAGTGATAGGTCTTGTCGTGGGCTGGCGTTTCATATCTGACAGTGTCTCACTATTTTCATATGCTCTCTTGAGTGGAGGTTTGTGATTTTAACCAGCGCAGCATCAGAAGAGCTGTTTCGCCTACTTTGGATAGGTCCTACCTCATTTCCTACAGTGATCATTTTTCTCCCTCCAGGATATTAGACTGTGATGTGGGGGCTCCCTGGCCCCTCAGCCCCTCCCCCTGCCTCTTTTGCTTTTATGGGGTTCGGGTGCAGCCCAGAGAAGGGGTGTCTGCCTGGCAGGGAAGACATCATGTCTTAGCCCTGTGCTGGCTACCCTGTGTTTTACATATATGAGCTCATTAAATGCTCAAGCAGCTTACATGAGAGACAGGATTTTTATAGAGGGGGCTGAAGGAGGTTAAATAACGTGCCCCAGATCCTAGCAGGTGTGTCTGTATCCATGTGGATCCCTTAGGGGCAGGAGCCTGCATTCATGTCAAGTGATTCCAACCCCCGTGTCCAAGTTCCCAAGGCCCCGGCTCCAAGCCTGATGCGGCATCAGACACAGCATGAGGTGCCCACGGTTGGACCCTGTCTGGGTGGGGGGTGGTGGAGGAGGGATGCAGAAGATACAGTGCTCTGGGCTTTGTCTGTACCTGGAGGAGATGGAACACCACACTCATACCTCTGCAAAGTAACAGTACATACCCAGTTTCCCTTGCTACCTTTCCACTGGGCCTGGGCCAGGCCCTGCTCACCCAGTCCCATGGCCTGGTTGTCAAAGTGTACATCTGTGTCCCCAGTCCCAGAATCTGCTCACGCATACCTTTGGGTCTCTCCTGCTCCCTCACCTCTCCTCTCTCCCGTGGCTTTCCTGCCCCCACCCCAAACCTCTTGATGCTTATCTTCCTGGGGCAAATTGAGGCAGTAGGATGTGAAGCCAAGATGGAGGTTGGAAAGGTGAGACACCTCACAATCTGGTCTCCATCCTCTTCTTTGGAAGCCAATGTATTTTTACTGGAGTCAAGCTGGGTGATCAGTCGTGTGTTATGTTGGTTTCTCAAATGCGGGGTACGTATGCTGGAGAGATGGAGAATCTTCCCTCTTGGGTCTGTTCAGAGATGTTTCCTGTTTCCACTTTTTTTGGTCAAGGTTCAAGAAGAAAGAAGCTTAACATCCAAAGCTGGCCTGGAGGAGAGTGCATGCTGGGAGTGGCAACGCTGGAGCCTGGCTGGCCAGGGCCTCTCAGGAGCTCTTTGGAGGCTGGTTCGTGTTCTAATGGCCAGCAGAGGAGGGCAGTCCTGGGTAACCGTTTGCCCTGCACGTCTCTGGAGGTCAGAGGGCAGGACCTGGCTTTTTGACGGGCAGACAGGGCAGCTGAGATCCGGAGAGGGAAACGACTCGGCTAAGTTCCCTCAGCAGACTGGGGACCGCACCCAGGCCCTGTGGTGCCTGGCTCAGTGTTTGACCCACACCCCCTGCCCCACCCCCTGTCGCCTGCTGGACTTGACTGAGGACACAACACCCTGTCAGGAGGACAGTGGGGCTGGGCCTCCCGTGTTCTCCTTGGCCTCCAGGCCAGTCTGTCAGGCTCCATGGAGGAGCCAGGAGCTGGGTGTTCTGGGGACATGCCAGAGAAACGAGGGAGTCCCTGCCCTCTAGGGCTGACGGGATCTGCGTGGAAGAAAGAGACACAAAGCATTTACCAAGTACCTGGGTAATAGGAAACCATTAATCTAGTCCACCCACGTTCAGACCCCTATTGCGTCAGCCCTGAAGCAAATGCTAGAATCAGGCCAAGGACTTACCTGATTTTACACCTGTGGGAGCACCTACCCTCGGTGCATTTAATGTCTGGTGACACACTGCGGGGAGCTGTAGGACATATGGGGCCTTGGCACTGGCTCTTTGGGCAAGTGACGGCCCTTTGCCGAGCCTTACTTTCTTCATCTGCAAAGTGAGGGAATGCATTCCGCCCTCCGGGGTAATCTGTGTCAAGAGCCTAGTGATATGCCTGGTGTAGAGCAAGGGCTCCAAGTTGACGTCGGGATTTATTATTGGGACCCTCGAAGGATGAAATGGAATCTAAGATAGGTAAAGTACCCGATATGGTGCTTGGACCTCAGTACACCAGCCCCCATTCCTTCCCCCCCTTTTCCCAGCACCCCGTTTCTTGCCCTGCTCCCCCACTCACCCCCCGCCCCCGCATCCTCAGCCTCACACCCCACGTGCCTGGCCTCGTGTCTCCCAGCGGATAGAAGGCAATAGCCTCTGCCATTGACCCTGCCCGGGGAGGGCTCACCTTCATAGGACACTCTGAAGGCTAAATGGCCTTCAAAGGCTAAATGCCCCAAAGACATGAACGGCTACTCCCTGACCTCAGAGGTGGGCAGAAGGGCTTCCTGCGCCCTCAGATCCTACCCCGGATCCACAAAACATTGTACAGATAGAGTAACAGATCTTATCCAGAGATGATTTGGGTGCCTCCTCCCCCATCTCTAGGGGACATCTCGCAACTTTTGGACACCTTTCTGTTGTCACAAAAGGAGAAGTGTTACTAGCATTTATTTAGTGAATAGAGGCCAAGGATTCTGCTAAACATCCTACAATGCATAGGACAGTCCCCCTGCAATAAAGAATTTTCTGGACCAAAATGCCCAGGGTAGGAAACCCTGAGATAGACAGTAAGAGAGAGCTCACCTGTAAGCATAGAAACTCCTCTAGGAGCCAATACTGAGTGACGTGGGGTAGAAGACAAGAGGACTTAGCACAAAGAAGGATCACTTCTGCCAGGAAAAGGGCTGGGGGTGGCCAGGAGAGGCAGTGATGGATACGAGATAATGGGGCTGAATCTTGAGTGTTACAGGCCGTCCAGACAGAGAAGGCTTGGGGCACGGGGTGGGGAGGGTCCCCATTTCCAGCTTGGGCCAATACCATCAATTCCTCGGGAAGTTAATGGCAATGACTGTCCCCAGTCACCCAGACCCCTGGTTGAGACATGGAAGCTGCTTGGCTGGGTGACTGGCTTCCCTGGGTGTCAAGGCTTGGAGGCCTTGTGGACACAGCCAGAAGTACTCGGGTGGGACTGTGCTCTTGTGTGCTTTGGTTGTTTTAAAAAATCCACTAGAGGGCATATCAATGCTAAGATCTTCTGGCAGGTTGGACAAATGATATTTTGTGTGAGCTTAGCCTGCAAAGGCTCCTGGCCCTGGCTGGTGAGGGGGGCGAGGAGGGGCCGGGTGACAGAAGATGGGGTTATTGATTCCTGTCCCTCCCTATACCCCCCTACTCCTGCCAGGAGATGCCAGGGAGGCGATTTGTGAATTCATGGAGACAGCCAGCCATGATCCTCCCGCTGATGACAGACCCTGTTCGGGAAGTTCAGCTGGAAGGACAGGACAGCAGGGGCAGATGGCAGGGATGGAATCCGACAATGGTGGGACCCTCTAGGAAAGGAGCTCCTGCCCCTCCCCCCTCTCCTTCCCCAGGAGCCCACTTGCTCCTGTGGCCTGGCCTGGTGTGGTCAGGCAGCCTTCCCCCCCTTGACCAAGCAGAGCAGAGTCCAGCTACAGAGGCTCTAGAAGTCTCCAAAGGTTCTAAGTGTAGGGGCCAAGAACTCTTCCGAAAACGCTCATTTTGCATGACCGACCTACCCGCCCCCCAGCATTCTTAGGCGTGCATACCAGCCTACAGAGGCTGGGCAGAAAGACCCAGAGAAAGGGGTGACTGACCCAGAGGCAGGCCAGGGTGAAGGTGAAGGGAATCATGCCGTTTTGTTGTCTACCTTGATGTCAGGAGGGGTTGTCACGGGGGTGGGGGCGTGGGAGGGTGGCAAGTGGTATGGGGAGGGGGAGGGGCAGTGAGCATCTGCCCTCACGAGAGGGAATCATGGCAATTCTGGGGCTCAGGCAAGAGACACCAATACCCCTCTGAAGGCAATAGATCTGGACTGAGTCAGGAACAAAATTTGCAATTTTTAGTTTGGTTGATAGGTAGGGAATTTGAGGGAACATTTGCCCTCGGGATCTGTATTCAGAAGAAGTAAGGTTTTTCCTTTTTCCTGCTGACACTGCCCAGAGGCATGTAAACATTGATTCATATATTTGTGAAGAGACCTGGGTCCAAAGCCCAGCTCAGCCACTAACTTGCTCTGTGACCTTGGGCAAGTCACTTCCCCTCTCTGAGCTTCAGTTTTCCCGTCAGTGTATCTCAAAGGATTAACTGAGATAATGCATGAACTTGACCATCCCAGAACATAGTTTAAAATAAGTACCTGGGTAAATGTTCATTCCCTCTTGTTAGAAATCTTGAATCTGTAAGAGGTCACTTGGTCATCAGGAAAAAGGTAAGAGACCAAACCAGGCTCAAGGCTGAGAGTAGAACCAGCAACAAGCAACCAGCAAGATTGCCTTGGGGCCTAATAATAGCACTAGGACTACTATTAGTACAGGTGATGGTAAAGTGTGTACTGAAAATCCACTCTTTTACATATTTTATTTCCTTGAATCCTTGACAACTCACAAATGATGTGACCGAGTGTCATAGAGTTTCAACAACTTTCCCAAAGTCACACAGGCGGGGATTTTAACGTGTGTGAGTCTAAAAATCACCCAGATCTGTTCAAAACGACAAGTGACTACTGCTCTGTGCTGTGCCGAAACATATTGGAGCCCGGGGCAAATGGAAAAATCAGAAATACTGATCTTGTTTTTATCTGAAATTTTGATATTCTGGTCCTCATGAATTTTTTAAAAAGATTTATTTACTTAGAGAGAGAGAGAGAGAGAGAGAGCACTCATGTGAGCATGAGGAGAGGCAGAGGGAGAAGGAGAGAGAGAATTTCAAGCAGACTCCCCACTGAGCGCAGAGCTTGACGCGGGGCTCAATCCCAGAACCCCAAGATCATGACCTGAGCCGAAATCAAGAGTTGGCCGCTTACCCAACTGAGCCATCCAGGTGCCCCTGCTCCTCATGAATTTTTTGCATTGATCTTGATTTTTGAAAATATTGCATTCAATACTATTTATCTTGATTTCGGAGTGTTTTGGTGCTCCCAAGGGGAGACCTCACTCTCCTCCACTGGCTCCATACCACCGCCGTTCCACTTCAATGCCTTCTGGGTGATATGACCTGGGCGCTGTGTCTCTCACAGGTGCAGTGCAGACCTCGTGGTTCCTGCTCACTAAAAGAAATAAAAAGCCCTTCCGTCAGTATTGAAAGAGGTCTTCCCTGGTTGGTTTCAGGACCTACAAGGGAAATCTGCTTGTGGATGGAGAGGTTCATCCTCTGCAATCAGGCACTTGCAGGAAGTGACCTCATAACAAGTAAATATCTCATGTTTACTAACAAAAACGCTTCCATGTATAAGTCACCCATACTCATCAGATAAAAAGTGAAGAAATGAAAGAAGCTTATGTGGTCTTTATGTGAATATAAGTTGGTATGGCTTTGGAGAGCAATTTGACAGTGTGTATTAAAGCTGAAAATATGTGTAGCTTTTGACCCAGGGAGTCCCCTTCAAGGTATCAATCCTAGACAAACACCAGCCTCTGTGCACAAAGGGGCATTTCAGGCATGTTCATGATAGCTGCAAAATACCCTGTATACCCATCAATAGGGAAGTGATGATAAAAGTCATGGTGCCTTCATACTCTGGAAAGCTACATAGCAACAGTGAAAAGGCATTTAGGTTGGTTCAACATGTTGAAAAATACTAAAAGTCAGAAGTGGGAAAAGCCAAAAGTTAAAACAAAAACAAAAGAAGACAGAACAATACCTGCTGTTTGGCCCATCTGTATTTTAAGACCAAAAATATACCAAAGACCCAAAGCAAAATTGTGTTCCTTTGTATGTATGTAAATGCAAAGAACAATCTGGAAGGGTACCAAAGAATGGTTCAGTGTGGTTACTCTGGTTAAGTAGAGTATGATCAATGAGAAGGAGTTTCTTTCTTTCTTTCGCTCTTGCCTTCTTGCTTTCAGATTTTATTTATTTATTTGAGAGAGAGAGAGAGTGAGCATGAGCAAGGGGAGGGACAGAAGGAGAGGGAAAGAGAGAAAATCTCAAGCGAATGCCCCACTGAGAGCAGAGCCGGACATGGGGCTAGATCCTAGGGCCTTGAGAACTTGACCTGAGCTGAAGTCAGATGCTTAACTGACTGAGCCACCCAGGGACCCCTGAGAAGGAGTTGCAAGAGGCTTTCTCTTTGACTTTTTGGTTTGATTACGAAAAACATGGATGTATCTATATATATAAAACAAGATGGTAATATTCATCTATTTTATCTTTTTAAAATATTTAAAAAAAATTGTGAGCTTCAGTTTTCCCATCAATGAATCTCAAAGGATTAACTGAGGTAATGCATGAACTTGACCATCCCAGAACATAGTTCAAAATAAGTACCTGGTAGATAGATGTTCATTCTCTCCTGTTAACAATCTTGAGTCTATACAGAGGTCACTTGGTCATCAGGAGAAAAGTAAGAGACCAAACCAGGTAAGAGTGGTTTCAGGTTTACAACAAAATTAAGAAGAAGGTGCAGTGATTTCCCGTATATTCCCTCCCCAAGCCCACACACAACCTCCCCCATTATCAACACCATTGCTTTTTCTTTTTAAACAAAGGATGAACCTACATCGACACATCATGATCACCCACAGTGCATAGTTTACCTTAGGGTTCATTCTCGGTGTTGTGTTGTACATTCTAGAGGTTTGGACAGTGTATAATGACACATATCCATCATTATATCAGGTACAGAGTATTTTCACTGCCCTAAAAATCCCCTGTGCTCTGCCTATCCATCCCTTCCCTCTCCCCACCCCAAGCCGGGCAACCATTGATCTTTTTAATATCTCCATAGTTTTGCATTTTCCAGAATGTCCTCCAGTTTGAATCACACAGTATGTACCCTTCTCAGATTAGCTCCTCTCACTTAGTGATATGCATTTAAGATTCCTCAATGTCTGCATGGCTCCGTAGCTCATTTGTGTGTGTGTGTGTGTGTGTATGTGTGTGTGCGCTGAATAACATTCCTTTGTCTGATATACACATAGTTTATTAATCCCCTCACCTACAGAAGGACATCTTGGTTGCTTATATCTGTTTTTTAAAGGAAAAAATAGTATAATTTACGTTTTCGGAAGTTCTTTCTGGATGTGATAAGACAGACAGGGCGGAGAGGTATACCCCATCTACTGTACAAGAACTCAAGCAGTCTGTGGTCATGTTGCTCCCTGGAAAACTTTGAAGGAGGTGATCGATTTTCTTTGCCTGTCCCCGGGAGCAGTAAGTCTGTTCTCTCAGGAGGATCAGTCTCTTCTGAGATTTGGAGGCTGCAAATGATTCTGAGGAGCTGCCTCTAGGCCTATCACTAGCTTCACTCAGGAAGGGGCCACTCTAATAAAGCCCCCCATCTTTCCGCTATGCTATGTGGCCTCTTAGAGAGATTATCCTCTGTGTGGTTATCTCAGAATTTTAGGCAACAAAGCTCAATGTTGGTAACAAGTGAAGGTCCAAAGCTCAGTGGCTTGACCCTATTAAGATTTATCTCTCTCTTGCCATTTGCAACGACGTGGATGGAACTGGAGGGTGTTATGCTGAGTGAAATAAGTCAATCAGAGAAAGACATGTATCATATGACCTCACTGATAAGAGGAATTCTTAATCTCAGGAAACAAACTGAGGGTGCTGGAGTGGTGGGGGGTGGGAGGGATGGGGTGGCTGGGTGATAGACATTGGGGAGGGTATGTGCTATGGTGAGCGCTGTGAATTGTGCAAGACTGTTGAATCACGGATCTGTACTTCTGAAACAAATAATGCAATATATGTTAAAAAAAGAAGAAGAAGAAGAAGATAGCAGAGGGGGAAGAATGAAGGGAAGTAAGTCGGAGGGGGAGATGAACCATGAGAGACGATGGACTCTGAAAAACAAACTGAGGGTTCTAGAAGGGAAGGGGGTGGGGGGATGGTTTAGCCTGGTGATGGGTATTAAAGAGGGCACATTCTGCGTGGAGCACTGGGTGTTATGCACAAACAATGAATCATGGAACACTACATCAAAAACTAATGATGTAATGTATGGTGATTAACGTAATAATAAAAAAATGAAAAAAAAAGATTTATCTCTCCCCTCCCCCCATCATCCCAGTGTGAGTAGAGTGAATCTTCAGGGTACCTCTCTTCCGGATAGTGATTCAGGGTCCAGGATGTTCTTGTCTTGTGGCTACACCGTGATATTGCATGGCTTCTGTGATCACCACAACCTGGAAAGAGAAAGCTGGAGGGCCACACAGGGGCTTCGATCTCTAGGTTTTGAAATGCAAACATCACTTTCTCCCATATCCCACTGCTCAGAACCAGTCACATGGCTCCAAACTAACTGCAAGAGAATCTGGAAAAGATGGGGGAACTCATGGCTACTTATTGAGAATTCAGTGTCTCTGTAAGAAAGGGAGAAAAAAAAACGTGTATGTGCCAGGCACTTCAGCAAATGTTATCTCTGTAAAAGTAGCCAACATAGGAGGCTGTTCAGTAGCTCATAGATTCCTTGAGGGCAGGGACCCTCTTGTCAATTTTTCCCTGCCTCCCAGTCCTGTTGAATAAAACAACAGCACACCTTTGCAGATGCAACTACTTAATGTTAGCCAAACTGAGTTACTATCCTTACTCAAAATCTTTCTCACTGGAAATTTCCTATTCAGCCATTTCACAAATTGCACAAAGAGATCAATTGCATTTCTTCTCTTTTCTTTTTGGTTCCCTGCACCTTCAAGTTAGATCTTTGAAAAGACTTCAACGTAAGACAAGCTGGTGATATTGGTTAAGGCAAAGTAAGCAAAGGCACAGATAAATAGTATGAATGAAGAGTGGGACGTCACCATAGATATCCAGAGGTTTCAAAATAGTAAGAAAACATTCACTTACTTTATCTTATTACATTTTTTTGAAGTTTCACCTGCTTCATTTGTTTTAAAAAAACAAAAATCCATTACCTAGCTTGAGTGATCATCTCATTCTCTACCAGACTTGACCTGTGGCTATTTCTTTAAAAAAAAGTTAATTTTATCATCCAAAGAAGATATGTTCAGTTTAAAAGAGATACACTGCAGGCTCTGAAGACAGTCTCCAAAGAAGTATGGGAACCAGATTATTTGGTGTGTCATTGGTACATGGTCTCCTTAGGGTCCAAGTTTGAAAGATGACCCTGTTCTTGGAGGCTTAAGGACCCATAGATTTGTTTTTAAAAAATGACTTGTCCTCATTAACCTTTGATTACACATCCAACAACCTTGGATTGAACTCATTCCACTTCCTAGTCTGGTAACGTGGATTTGTAGGAGGTGGAAACCAGAAGGACTTCAGATCCAAGAAGGGATGGTTCTGGTTCTGAAGAAATCAATTGGAAGTGCCACTGCTCCAAAGACGGGGCGATCAGGGTGGAATCTGAGCCTTGATGGATGTGGGCTGTCTTCCTTTAGAGACGTCTTTCTTCTTCTTCTTCTTCTTTTTTTTTTTTTAAAGATTTTGTTTATTTGACAGAGAGAGACACAGCGAGAGGGGGAACACAAGCAGGGGGAGTGGGAGAGGGAGAAGCAGGCTTCCCTGCAGAGCAGGGAGCCCGATGCGGGGCTCCATCCCAGGACCCTGGGACCATGACCTGAGCCGAAGGCAGACGCTTAACGACTGAGCCACCCAGGCGCCCCTAGAGACGTCCTTCTTATGACAACAGATCATCAGGCCTTCTTGCCTCTCTCTGGTTCACGCCTTCCTTCCCTCACAGCTTCATGGATGTGACAACCCCCCCCCCCCCCCCCCCGCCCCCTTCCCCTTTCCCCCCCCGGCCCCCCCCCCCCCACCAGACTGATCTTCCTAAAAATCCTCTCTGATCATGCCATGCTTGGAGGGAGAACCACTGGAAGCTCTTTGTTGCCCCCAAATTCTAGTTCAAAAGCCTCAGCTTAGCTTTCAAAGGCTGTTAAAATGGCCCCACCCTGCCAGGCCAGTTTTATTTTCTCCTGCTGCCTGACATTCTCCAAGCTTGCCTGTCCCCTCCACATCCCATAAACATGCCATCCTTATTTTATTGTCCCTGTGCATTTGTTCATGTTATTCCTCGAGCCTGGAATGCTGCCTCCGGTCCACGTCATAGAAATACTTGACTTTGTGCAGTGAAGGGATTCCTATTTGTCATTTGAAGTGTATGTGTGTGCGTGTGAAAGCGAATCCTGCTTCCACTGTGCTGAATGTTACGGCTTTAGAAGTTCGTCTTGATTTGGGATGGGCGGTGGGCCCATCCTTCGTTTTGTATTTTTCTGTCTCTTAGTTGCTGCCAATCTATAAGCCAACACTTAAATCCATCAAGGAAGTTCCTTTAATAAAAGCATCATCTGATAGAAAATGAGGAAGTACTCCTGCATTTTAAACATTTATTGTTAAGCCTTGGATTATTGCAAACATTTCTTCAAATGGGGCCTGCTTGTATGCGTCAAATAACTCCTTCCCAATTTGGGATTCCAGAGTAATACATACCAAAAGCATGGTTAGGGTTCATGTCAGCACACCCTCAGAGAATTTCTCTTCTCAGTTTAACCCTTACCGTACAGGCTTAGGCTTCGGAAAACTCGTATATCTGGTGTACATCAGGGGGCTGGCAAGGTGAGGTTACTAGAGTGTTTTGTCTTGTCTTGACAGGAAAACCTTACATGACTAGACATTTTGGAACTGAATACTCATCTCTTGGCTATTGATAAAAAAGGTCACTTTGTCCTCCTAAGACGTACTGTATGTGGCAAAGGAGGGCAGTCTGGTGGGAGGGGATGTCCTAACTTGATGTGTGGTTGATTCTTGGGGCCAGTTTGGGGGGTGCCCATGATACTCAGGCTTCTGACTTGGTTCTCTGGGAACAAGTTCCGGAATCTTTTGGGGATGG
This sequence comes from Callorhinus ursinus, assembly GCF_003265705.2. NCBI lineage: Eukaryota > Metazoa > Chordata > Mammalia > Carnivora > Otariidae > Callorhinus > Callorhinus ursinus. The sequence continues at coordinate 15,472,887 of NW_027397096.1, forward strand.
GAGCTGAGAGAAGAAGGAAGAAAGTAAGAGTGGTCCACTCTCCATGGTAGCAGGGGCCTCAAGATCACTCTTGTCTTGTGACCTAGCATAAAATGTAAGGCTAGAAGAGGTACATCTTCTTGCTTATTCCAATGAAAAGAGAGAGTATGATAAACTGCATTTTCCGAAAATGGTTGCACCTCCCATTCCACGTGCTTGTCTTGCAATGGGACCAATGCTTCTCCCATCAAGAGGGCTAGGCTGTGTTCCCTCCTCCTAAACCTGGGAGGGTTGTGACCATAGCAGATGTCACGGTATGTGACCTTCAAGGCTTGGTTCTTTGGGAAGGCTCACTTTTGGAAGCCAGCCTCCATGGTGTGAGGAAGTGCAAGGAGCCACATGGAGAGGCTGTGTGGGGGGGTGTTTCTGCTGACAGTCACTGCTGAGGTCCCGGCCTATGGCTGGCCAGTGTCAAGGTCAAGTATCAGACACGTGAATGAGGGAGCCTCAAGATGGTTGCAATGCCGGCCTGCATGTCAGCTTCAGCATAAATCCTCCCAGCCAGGGCTCTAGACGTCATGGAGCAGCTGACTCTGCTCGTTTTGAATTTCTGACTGGGAGAATCCATGGGTATAATAAAACCACTGAGTTTTAAAAATATTGCTAAACTTGGTTAGGCAGCAGTAATAACTGGAATAGAGACCTACTTCTCTGAGGTGGATAGAAAGGATTCAGGGGGTAATGTGGGGCTCTCCAAGGAATGAGACCAACAGTTTCGATGACGTCTGGATTCTCTGAGCTCCCCAAATTATCTAGGTCCTGCCTTATGACCTAGAAACCTAGAGGTCCTTTGGGAATAAAAGAAAATGAGAGCAATTTGTGAGAGCTCTGTGACCCTAACCTCTTGGTCTCGGGAGGGCAGTTGGGTGAAGCTGCAGTCTTGCTTATCTCCCTCAAGACCAAGAGCCACGGGAATTGTCCTTGTTTCGAGACCCTAGGCTATTCCAGGCTGGAGATATTGTGCACCCCAGTTACCTCTATTCTATTTAGGGCAGAAGCAGAGAGGCTTGCAGGGCCCTTTCCTTATTGCTAAGACAGCCAGGGGAGTACAACCTTGCTAACTATGTAAAACTTTAGTTGGCATTTGTGACTCTCTCTGGAAAATTCTAAGTGGCTAGTACAGTGAGAGAAAAGAAACTGGCCTTAACCCACTCGTGGTGCTGACATGCCTCTGGGCACTTCCCTCTCTGGGAAGGATGGAGGGTTATGCAGAATTAGCTTGGGTGCACCTCGCAGAAGCCAGGGCCCTTTGTCTCCACTGACCGCCTCCCCTCCGCCTTAGCTCTCCTCCTCCATCACTTCCAAATGTATCACTTGAAGTGGAGCAGGGCAAGTGTTATGACATGAAACTCCCCCAAATAAGATGTCACTGCTCTTAGAAGTTTGGGGAAAAGTGCACCTGTCTTCAAGACTCAGCTCAGGTACCACTTCTGAATGGAGAGAAACCCATTGTCGGCCTTTGATGTGTATCTTCCTAAAACATTCTCCCTGTTTCTTTCTTCCTCCCTCCCACCACCTTTCGTAACTGCAGTGATAGGGAGCATGAAATTTTGTGTTCTGCTTTTGGTTTCTTTCTTTCTTTCTTTTTTTTTTTTTTGGCTTACCATGATTTCAGATGCACTTTCTTGGTTGTGACGTAATTTCAAACCTTAGTAATGATAATAAAAATAACAGTAACAACTCCATTCATTGTGCGTCCCGCTGAGTGCTAGACATGGTGCTTGGGGCTCTACACACGGTCTCTCCTCTAATCTTTCCAATTGGCCAAGTGGTTGCATCAGCTCTATGTTACAGATTGAGGAACTGAGGCTCAGGTTGCTTAAGCAGTTTGTCAGCAGTAACCAGCTGAGAGAGACCAGATTGGTCCCTCTGATTTCAATATCCATATTCCTGCTTTTTCCTTTTCCCTATTTTTTTTTACCATGTTGCTTCCCATCATTTGAAGTGACCTCCCCATACTTACTCTTTTGTCATAATTTGCTTCACCATTGTGCTATTTTGGGTCATTTAACATATTTACTAATTTTGGGTATTATAAACAATGAGGCAATGAACATCACTGTGCTAACAGACTCTCCCCCTATTTTTGGATTATCACCTTGGAATAGAGTCCCAGAAGTGGAATTACTGGGTTAAAGGGTAGGACTGTGTTTATGGCTTTTGATAGTTATTGCCAAATTGCTTTCCCGGAGGACTGTGTTTAGCGAAACCGGCTCACTTTATAGGCCCAGGGGAGTTACCTCGCTCCTCCAGGCTGTCAGGTTGCCCTGTAGCCACTAGAGGGCGGGAAAGGCTATTGCTCAAGTGACAAGAGCCTGGCCCCCTCTAAGAAATCCCCCAAATTTGCTTGAGGAACCTTCAGAGTTGCCTGGGAGGGAGGGAAGGGGATGCTTAATTAGTTAAAAGCTCAATGCCTTCAGGGACTGACTCTCTTGGATTGGCTTTGAAGGTGGGATGGTTTGTGATCTGGACTCGAGAAGAGAGAGCAGTAAACAGCACCGGAGACCCAGGATTTGAGGTTGGCCACGTCATCTCCTGCTCAGGAATCTTGGGTGACTGACCCTTCCCTGCATATCTCTGTCTAGGGACTTTGACCCCCAGATCTCAGTGTCAGTCAGACTGGCAGCAGCTCTGAGGTCCTCCAGTGGAGACAGTGTGTCCTGCTCGCCCGTCTCATGTCCACAAGAGCCAGCACTTAATAAGAGCGCAGTACACGATGGCTGAATTAATAGATGAGACGAGAAATCAGGAGTGGGCATGGGGAAGTCGGTACAGAGGATGGCTCTGGATCCCAGTCCCCACAGATGGTTTATTGACTCCAAGATGTTGAAGATGGACAGATACTTGGAGGACATCTTGTCCATACTCCTTGGGAAAAAACAGAGGCCTGAGCAGTTATAACTGTGATAAGGCCTCCGCGTCCATGTGTTGTTCATTTAACCAACACTGACTGTACATCCTTAGTGTGCTGGGCTCTGCGCCTGGCATGAGAGATGATGGTGAGAAGTCCCTGCCTTCAAGGAGCTTATAGTTTGTGCAGGGACATGCAATGCCTATATAAAGACGACCAAACGAAGAGTGAGCCCTCTGCGCAGGAAGCTAAGGAAGGCAAATAAAGTTGGGAAAACTGGCTTACCTCAGCTGTTCCTAGACAAGCAGTTCTTAAAATATACAATTTCTTGGAATATTAATTCAACTGGAGATTTAATGAATGTTAACTAAAAAATGATTTGAGAGTTAATATTAGTCAGTTACAGCTGCACTAATGCTGAGTAACAAACTACCCATAACTCAACCATTAACAATAATGCTTTTTATTTGTTCTTTATTTTGCTCGCAGGCCTGTGGGGTAACTGGGGCGCCTCAGCTCCACAAGCCTTTGATTCTTCTGGGATCAGAAGGTGACTCAGGACATGGTCTTCTCTTGGAGATGGAAGGATAAGAGGGCAAGCTTACCTCCGTAAGTGTATTTTGAGCCTTTTCTTGCATCATGGCCACTAATATCCCATTGGCCAGACCAACTTACATGGCCAAGCTCAATATTCATGGGTCAAGGAAATGTATGCCACCTCTAGTGGCCAGAATTGCAAAGTCACAGTAAAGAATATGGACATGAAGAGGGGTAGAATTGAGAACACGATGTAATCTACCACAGTGGTCCTATTCATTCAGGAAACCCTGGTGGATCTGGTTTCTTCATTGCAGGACTTGTCAGAGGCTTTATAGATGATTCTATCTAAAGCCTTCACTTTAGAAGAAGAGAACTTAAGCCCAGAGAGAAACATAACTTGACCAGGATTTATAGCGACTTGGTAGCCTGCAGTGAGACCACAGACCTTGTGACCAGCAAGGGTCCCTAACCCTCCACTGCAAATGTGCCCCGGCCACACTGAGCTAGGCAGAGCAGAGGAGGTGGATAAGCAGCTGCATATAGAGGAGGCTGAAACAGTGTTCGAGGGACCCTCTGCAACATGACTCTGAGTGGGGTGGGGAAGCCACAGTCAGACCCAGCCTTGAGGAAAACCGTCAAGTGGACAAAGTTAAGGGCACGTACTGCGGAGCCAGGTTGTCTGTCTGGGTAATCCTGGGCACGGTATCTAGCTGCCCTTTTATGCTTCACTCATGAAATAGCGGAGGTAGACATGCTTACCTCATAGGTTTGTTGAGTTAATAATTGCAAAATGTTTAGAACGGGACCAGGAAGGTAGTAAGCACTCAGCTTAGGTGTGATACCCGTACTACTCACACTAACTATTTAGCCTATCTCCTCTACCATGTCTTTCCCTATTCCTGGGTTTTCCCACCCCACTAGCTCCCTTCCCAATACCCCATTTTTTAAAACTTTTCAATAGATTTAGCACTCATCCAAATGAATTTCATTTCATTTTAGATCATTTTACACTAGAAGTGACCAAGTGTCTCCCAACCCTTAACTGCATAGAAATGGAAACCCAGGGAAACACGAGCTCAGCTACAGAATGCTACATGCTTTACACACTGGAACTATATGTAAATTTCAATCATCTACATATATACATTTTTACAGGTACACATAGAGGCAAATGCGCAAAACAAGATCTAAGACTGATAGCACAGGATCAAAAGTTACCCTTGGAGTGGGGAGTGAATGAAAAGTGCTTCTGATTCTATTGAAATGCATATACATCCAATTCCCCATTCTTTTTTTTTTTAAGATTTTATTTATTTATTTGACAGACAGAGACACAGCGAGAGAGGGAACACAAGCAGGGGCAGTGGGAGAAGGAGAAGCAGGTTTCCCGCCGAGCAGGGAGCCCGATGCGGGGCTCGATCCCAAGACCCTGGGAGCTGAAGGCAGACGCTTAATGACGGAGCCACCGAGGACCGAGGCGTCCCCCCATTCCCTATTCTTGATATTAGTTACAGCTAGTCCCCACTAAGATGCAACAAGGTAACAAGGATTATCTAATATTAAGAAGGGGAATACTGGAAAAGTTCAGCCTCTGGAGGAGTGGCAGGGAGTGGAGTTTTTGGAAATGGGAGTATTGTTTGCTACCATATCGAATCTCACTTTCTGGTTGACCATCTGTCTTTTCAGATATTTGGGTGGCAATGGGTTGAGTCTGACCAGGATGAGTAATTTATGTAAGTCTGTGGTTCTTCACCCTGGGTGCAGATTAGAATCACCAGGGAAGATTTAAACAGCAGCAACGAGAACCCGGATGCCTGACCTCACCCGAGACCAATTCAGTCTGAATCTCTGCGAGGAGGCCCAGGGATCGGTGTGATTCTAAAGCTGCATGAGAGATTCTAACATGCATCTAGATTTGACGACCACTGGCCTATGGCCTTGGATGGGCCCGCGGACATTTGGATTCAGACACAGAGTATCTGCATCCTAGCCCTGCCATTAATCAGCAGGGTCATGTTCAGCAAAGAACTTCGTCTCTCTGAGCCCCAGTTTCCTTCCCTATAAGATGGGAATAATAATTGCTACCTTGCTGCGATTTTATAAGAAACCAGTGAAAACCTATGGAATGAACCTTGTGTCCGTAGCTGGCCTGCAGAATGGACCCTTTAAGTAGTTGTCAGTTAAATGGACGGCAGTCAGTAAGCGCAGTGCTGGAGAGCAGGGCTTTGTCCACTTTGTCCCTCTGTCTGCCCTCCTCCTGCATGGGGTTGTTGACTTCTATGTTCTCAGACCTAAGTCCTTGGCAAGAAGAAGGTCTGAGACCTGAGGGGAGGCTTGCTCCAGGAATACTCTGTCTATTTACAAAATAGATCAAAAGCACCCGGTCTGGGGCAGAGCGAGGGCCCAAACCCAGTCCTTCTTTTGATTGCCAAGTCTTGTGCCCACAGGGCTGTGCCAGGCTCGGAGGAACCGCCTCTTCCAATCAATCTCCCCAGAGCGGGTGTCTTATTCTAAATCACATGGCACTGCTGTATGGACCAGCTGTGGCCCTGCCGCCCCCCCCCCCCCTTAGGCTGGGGACAAAAATGCCGGGAGGAGCTCATGCTGTCTGCCCTGCCAACTTGCCACTTTAGCCCTGACCACAGCTGCCAACAGCCCAACCGGGCAGAAGGCAGGGATGAAGTGAGCAAGGAACGGGTAGCTATTTTGAGCAAAGGTGTCAGGCAATGTCTAAGTGGTGGTCTGGTAGGTTGCTCTAGGTGGCAAGAGGCCTGGATTCCGGCTTGGTTCATGCTTCGTGTGTAACAGCACCCATGCTTTCGTTCTGAGAAGGTGGATTTCTCTGGTCTCAGAGTCTGCCACTCAGAGGTAGATGGCCAGGAAACTAGCATCTGGATAGGCACTAAATCATTATCTCAGCAGTTAATAAACCTTTTCTTAAGAACCGCTACCCGCACCACTTTGTCCCTCTGTCTTCTGCTTAGCGCCACCAGTCTAGGACATTCTGCAGGTTCGACCCTTTGTAGTTTGTGTTAAGGAAACAATAGGTTACCTGAAATGTATTCAGAGATATTGACGTGTCCCACGGGGAGGTGTGGCTCTGATGAGGAGCCTGGGCTGACTCGTGAACTCTCGGGACCAGTGGGAGTTAGGTGTTGTCCTGCCCCTTCTTCAGAGGAAGAAGCCAAGGCTCAGAAACACGAGTTAGTAACATCCAGAGGAGGCGGCAGCTAGATTTCAGGGAGGCCTTTTGAATCTAACCTGTAATCTTCCCATATTTATAGAAAAAAAAAAAGAAATTAGTGTTAACAAATTAGTTTTAAAAACATAAAAAATAAGGACGCCTGGGTGGCTCAGTGGGTTAAGCATCTGCCTTCAGCTCAGCTCATGATCCCAGGGTCCTGGGATCGAGTCCCGCATCGGGCGAGTCAAAATATGTTTCTTAGTAGCCATGTCGACAATGCCTTTCTGTGTGAGTGGAATGGGTACCTGCCTCACTAAATTGTCTATGGAGAGAAAGATGTAACCGTGCTTTGTAAACCAAGGGCCCATGCAAGTGTTTGTGAGCGTTCATCATTAAGCTGGGGAAACCCTTGGGTGAGTAATTGACCACGAGAACCACCTGCATGTGCGAACAGAATGCTGCGTGTGTGCACATACCTGATTTTCTCCAGGGAGAGAGCACAGAGCTTTCATTAGATTCTTAAAGGTGTGTGTGACTCAAAAATGATTAAAAACCACTACTCTAGCCCAACCCTTTATGTCATTTGCTGGTGAGAAGAACTAAGTAATAATTTCAGAGTCTGAAGCGCCACCTATACTCTGCAAGTATCTTTCGGTGTCACAGCAACCCAGGGAAGAGGTAAAAGAAAATTGACCAGGGAAGGGAAGATTAAGTAAAGATCCCCTTTTCCCAGTGGCCATGGGCCTTGGAATTCACCCTGGAGTTGGTTCACATAGCCAGCTGGAGAGAGAGAGAGAGAGAGAGAGAGAGAGAGACTGAGGCTTCTTCCCAGCAAGGCTTTGCTGCTCGAGCAGATGGCAGGAGCTCCATCCTTTTCAAAGTGATGAAGTGAGATTGCTCAGACAAATGCTTTCAAAGTCTTGAACCTGTGAAGTTTTGCTCCGAGTTCAGGAAATAACAGGATATAAATCTGCCTGAATCATCTCGGCTCACGCAAATTCAGTGCCGGGCCACAGTGGCTCTGGCAACATCGTGTTCTTTTTTGTGTAATGACTTTTGATGCTGTGGATTTGGACGGATTAGGCCATTTAGGGGAAAGAGGGGAATATTAATATACAAAATTGTTAAATGTCAAATAAAATCCCTTAATAATGTGTGTGTTTAAGATGAGTATGCAGGCACTTTGAAAACACTTCTAGCACCAGCTCAAACATTTAAGAAATCCATTTTGCAAGTTCAAACAAATAATCCTCCACCAATCATGCTGTACCTGTGCGAGTCTGCTGCGTAATTCTGCACAGTCTCAGCTAGGAGTAAAGGCCATTCCTTTATTGCTGTCGGTAACATCAGCACACCTGATTCTTCATCCAACTGGCTGAATGCTTCAATCCCACAGATAAGTGTGCGGTTGGCAACCAAGAGTTGGTTTTCATATTTCCCACAAATTAATTATCCAAGCGGTTGATTTGACTTGTTTTGAAGGCCGATGTGTGTTAGAAGATCTCACCTTGAAGGTCCTACCTTTTGGTTTCATAAATGCTTGCAAATAATTGCGTGGGATTTAGAATAATTTGGGGGGTGGCTATTGAAAAGGGTCACAGAAGAAGCTGAAAGTAATAATGAGGATGTGATAATTTTTTCCATGTTATATCATCTCATGTCATATTACATTATAATATTATCTGTTCTCACTAGGGCAGACTGAAAACATGACCATTCTTTCACTTACTGATTCAGAAAGAATGTACTTCCATCATTAAGCTGGCAACAGGTATGTATACAATACCAGGAAAGATCCTGGTAAGTCCTCCGATAGAGGCGATAATAAAAAACTCTGGAACACAGAGGGGAAGATACCATGTCTTCTCAGGACAGTCGGGTGGGTCATTAGGGCAAGCATCTTGGAGGCGGTAGCATCGGAAAAGGCTGTGATAGAGGTGTATAGGCTAAAAATAGCTCAATTCCCACCCCAATAGTAGATGTTGGTTAAGTGTTGGTTTATCTCATTGAAAAAGCAACAGGACTACACTAGAAACCCTTTAGAGGAAGAAAGAGAAGACTCACTCACCGTTCCACACCACCACCGTGAGCTTTATTGGCATTTTGGAGCATTTCTTTCTTGGATACAGCTTCTCCATAGCTGTTGTCCTATTATGTTATCCTAGTAAGCAGACATTCTTGCATTCCTTGTTAGAAACAAATCAGTTGGAAGCATTTTTCCGTGTTGTCACAAGAATGGGCAGACTTAAAGGAGGTGGAGGTGGGAGAATGTGCATTCTCAGGGAAGGAGAGAGTGAAGGTGAAGTCCTCACAGTGGGAAGCAGCAGTGGGCAGTGTGTCCACTGTGGCTGAGCCTTGGATTTTATGGAGGGCCTGGAATGCTCTGCAAAAGGAGCTGGGGTTTTATCATGGAGGTGATGGAGAGGCATTGGAGGTTCTGGCCAAGATGGTGGCATGAGTAGCGTTTAGACCTGGCTTTGGAAATTCTGGGATTCCCAGGGGCACTTGGGAATTTCAGGAGTCTCTTACGGAGATGAGTAAGCAATTCAGCAAGTGATATAAAGAACAAACTCATTAACTAGCATCTGAATGAAAATGCTAATGGATTCTTTAAGTACTACTTGGTAGGAGTTACCATAGGACAGGCCTGTTCATCATAAGTCTTTGTTTGAGAGGCTCTACACTTGATTCACATTTGTTCTCAAACATCTCTCAGGACTACCCCCCTGTTTCTCTTTGCCAAGCTTGATCTTCTAGTTCACGGATGACAAATAAACTTCGACATACCTAACATCTCCAATGGTTGGCTGCTAATTTCCTAGAAACTGTTTTGAGAAGGACTCTGAAGGCATGCCTGGACTTAGCTGGAGAGAGGCCATTGGTGTAGGAACAAGAAGCATCAGCATGTATGACCTATATTTGCCATTTTTATTCTCCCTCAAATGTTCACTTCCTATGTCTTATATTTAATTTTAGTATGGCCCACACTGATATAGTAGAGCCAAATCAACTGGGGTTTAAAGAAAGAAGCAGAGAGAAGAAAATACCTACTAGCCAATATCTCCATAAAGTACTTGATCCATTGACCTAGGTCCATCCATACATCCATGCATCCAACCACTTCACTGAATCATTCATCCATTCAACGAATCTTTATTCTGCATTTGCACTGGGTCAAGCAACGTGCTAAGTTCTGGGGAAACAGAGACTCTGTCTCCAGAATTCAGAATTTAGTAAGGCAGCAACTGAAGAGATGGGTAAGTACAGTACAGTGTGTTCCAAGCTAGGCTAGAGGTCTGAACACAGTGCCACGGCACAGAGGCAGAACCCACTGACCTCCCCCGCACCCGTGGTGGGGCAGGAAAGGTGGTGGAGGCAGAGGTGGTGGGGCTGTGGTGAACTCACTCTGCTCAGACCTCTATGAGGACGAGAGTCAGGCGATTTGTTCATCATTGCATCCCCAGGACCTGTCATAGTACCTGGTGCCTAGTAGGTGTTCTGCATATTTTTTGTTGAATGAATATGGTTGTCCAAGGAGTAAAAGTTACTCCCAAAGGTCATCTAGTGCATCCACCTGCCTCGGGGCTGAGCCACACCTAAATCATCCCAAGTGCTATTTCGGGTGTGGTTATTCTTAGCCAGCCTCTTTGACAGCTGGGAAGAGCCAGAGATGCCGCGTCTCCTCTGAGGCTTTTGTGCTACGGGCCACATTCAGGAGGAGCTCTGTTGGGTGGAAACAGGAGCCGGGAGGAGAGAGAGAGGCAAGCGAGTCCCAAGCCTGGAGCTTGGTTGGAGGGAACTCCAGGTGGGCAGTCTCCTCTTCCTGGGTGATCAGGAGGTGGAACTGAGGAGCTCATCTTCAGGAGAGGCCTGGAGACTTGGTAACTGAGGGTGCTGAGGGACTGGGGCATGGTTGGGCCCTAGTCTGGGGACCTGCCAAGGAGGAAAAGGAATTTTCAAGGGCCTCCCCCATTGGGGCAGAGGTGTCCTGACACGTGCAGTTTCAGTCATCATGCTCCCTGCCCCCACCTCTGCCAAGCACTTTGGGGAGAGTGGAGTTTGAGGCTGTGGCTCCATAAGGAGATCTTTTCTTCCAGGGCCTGTTTTTTCCAGGGTATTTCTCAGTGGCCGGGGAGTGTCGGGGCCTAACACAGTCAGGCTGTACCAGGAGCCAGAGCCCAGAGTATTCTAATCTCATGGGGAGATAGGAAGAAATGATTAGTGCGCATTGAATGGCCCTGCTGTGAGCATTCTGAGCTGGACTGGTCCTGGGGAAAATCAAGGGCAAGTTCTAATCTCATTTTCAGGTAGGGGAAGGGTAGAGAAGTGACTTTCTGGGGCAGTCTCTTGAAAAACAGGCATAAACAGGGAACAATGGTACCATTCCTTTCTGACCTACTCAACCTGGCGCTTGATACGAAATGAGTGTGGTGCGTGCGTGTGTGTGTGTGTGTGTGTGTGTGTGTGTGTGAGAGAGAGAGAGAGAGAGAGAGAGAGAGAAAGAGAGAGAGAGAGACTAAGTATAACCTTGTGAACCCTCTTAGGAAGCTAAAGCTTGCTCCCAAATCCCCCCTGCATAAGGATGGATTTGCCCCTTTTTTTCTTATAAAAACCTGTGTTTTCTAAATGCAATACAAAACGTGGTTCAGGGGAGCCACCCCTGAGCCCCAGGGTCCCTTGATACCTACCTAATCCCCACCCCTGACTCCCCTCTGCCCCACCTCTTGCCACCCAAAGCTCTTTCACTAAAAAATAAAAGTTACAGAACAGGACTGGGGAGACCCTGCGGGAGGAGGAGATAAAGGGGTGACCGCTGGCTGAAGGCCCGCAGAGGGCCCTGGACCTGGCAAACGTTACCAAACAATGACCGTGTACCTACACTGGGTACACGGGTCACAACCCGTGGGCACTGCAGATAAGAGCGAGAGGCTGTCTCCGCCCACGCAGAATTTCTGAGACTCTGTTCACCTCATGACTATCTGTGGAAGGTTGTTAGAGACTAAGTCAGATGCACCTGCTTTGATGATGACGCCAGCTGATACCATGTACTTTCTTTATATGAGCCTGACAGTGTGCACACAGTGAGGACCGCCAAGGTCGGCATTTCCAAAGAGCTAAGAGGCTCCTGGACAGATCCACCCATGCCTGGACTACTCACGGCGGAAGCTTAGACTTGTTGCATCTATCCTATTTTGCTCTTGAAACGGCACTTGGACCTATGCCGGCTTTGCCACTCACTGGGTCTGTGACCATGGGAAAAGCCCTTTCCCTCTTTGGGTTCAGGTCTCCTCTCGGTATTCGGTTGAACCATATGAGATTGTTATTTTTTTTAGGTCATTAAAAGGAAGGGGCTGATCTGCTTTCGAAAGTCCCTTTGATCTCTCACATTTGAGGCTCCCTAAATAATGTCCATGTCCTCTGCCCTCTGTCCTCCACACGGTGGGTTTTCCACGACTTGTCACTTCCCTATCACTGCACTGTGGCCTGGCCCGGGTAAGATGCCCTTACTGTCATGACTGCTTGAAGGCAAGTCCTACTCTGGGATTAGGGGGCGTATTCTGTTTTCTGGATTTACGGTATTCTTTTTTTTTAAATATTTAATTTATTTATTTGTCAGAGACAGAGAGAGAGAGGGAACACAAGCAGGCAGAGGGAGAGGGAGAAGCAGGCTCCCCGCCGAACAGGGAGCCCGATGTGGGGCTCGATCCCAGGACCCTGGGACCATGACCTGAGCCGAAGGCAGACGCCCAACGACTGAGCCACCCAGGCGCCCCAACGTTTTTTTTTTCTTATTTTAAATGCCCATTGTAGAGTATTTGGAGGTGGAAAAAATGTAAAGAGAGAAATAAACATCATGTGCAATCTACCATCAGCCACAGTTAACATTTGATACATTTCCTTCCATTCTCTTCTTTATGCATACATTAAATGTTTTTTTCTTTTTATTATTTACTTGTTTATTTGAGAGAGAGTGAGATAGCATGTGAGTGCACGTGAGTGGGGGGAGGGGCAGAGAGCGAGAGAGAGAGAGAGAGAGAGAGAGAGAGAGAGAGAGAGAGAATCTTAAGCAAACTCCTCCCTGAGCGTGAAGCCCAACACGGGGCTTGATCCCAGGACCCTGGGATCTTGACCTGAGCCAAAATCAAGAGTTGGCTGCTTAACTGACTGAGCCACCCAGGAGCCCCAAATGTATTTTTTTCCTAAACTTCCATAGTTCTTTATGGTAGATTGTATTTTTAAAATAGATTTTATTTTTTAGAGCAATTTTGTGTTCACAGCAAAATTGAACAGAAGGTACAGAGATTTCCCAAATGCCCCCTGCCCCCTTCCCCACATCCACCTTTATCAACATCCTGCACCAGAGTGGGACATTTGTTACAACTGATGAGCCCACGCTGACACACCATAATCATCCCAAGTCCACAGTTCGCATTAGGGTTCACTCTTGGTGATGTAGATTCTGTGGGTTTGGACAAATACATAATGACATGTATCCATCATTACAGTAACATACAGAATTGTTTCACTGTCCTCAAAATCCTCTGTGCTCTGCTTACTCATCCCTCCCTCCCCCAACCCCTGGCCACCACTGATCTTTGTATTGTATTTGCCTTTTCCAGAATGTCATATAGTTGGAATGAGACCATATGTAGCCTTCTCAGATCGGCTTTTTTCACTTAGTAGTATGCATTTAAGATTCCTCTGTGTCTTGGGGTGTCTGGCTGGCTCAGCCAGAGGAGCATGTGACTCTCGATCTCGGGGTCATCGGTTTGAGTCCCCACGTTGGGTATAGAGATTACTCAAAAACAAAAATCTTAAAAAAAAAAAAATAAAAAGATTCCCCCATGTCTTTTCCTGGCAGTAGATTGCATTTTTGGCTCTAATTCCTAATCCTTTCCTGTAGCTACATCTTTTGTCATGTGACTTTGCAGTTCCTCCCACTAAAGGAGGGGGTGGAGTATATTCCCCCCAACTCTTTTGGGTTTGACAATGTGAGTTGTCTTGGCCAATGGATTTTTATTGTTTGTTTACTCTGTCAATGTATAATAACTTTGTTATGATATTTATTTAGGTGAATTATGATGACCTGTTTTTACTAGCTGATTCACAGATTGAGACTATGTAGAGGATATGGAGTGGATCTAATCTCTTTCCTCATTGAACCATCGGCAAAGAGCAAATGTTCAGTAGGATGTCAGGTAATTGTATTAGTTATCTGTGCAGGTGTTATTATCCCTAAACTTAGGGATCAAAGCAAGACACAATTATTATCTCATGGTTTCTATGGAGCAGGGATCTGGGTGTGGCTTAGCTGCATCCTCTGGCCCAGGATCTCTGGTGCTGGGGGTAGAGCAGGGGCTACTCTCATCTCAAGGCTCAACAGGGGAGGATCTTCTTCTAGTCTCACTCAGGAGGTTGCTGGCAGGATGCAGTTCCTCACTGGCTGATGGCCGGAGGCTGCCCTTAGGGCAATTTATAATGTGGCAGCTGGCCTCCATAAGAGTAAGCAACCAAGCAGAAGAGAGCGAACAAGAAAGAAGCCAGGATCTTTTGCAACCTAATCTTGGAAGGGACGTCCCAATTCTACTTGTCGAAGAAAATCACTAGGTCCAGCCCACATTCAAGGGGAGGGAATTTACCCGGGTATGAATACCAAGAGGTGGGGACCATTGCGAGCTATCTTAGGAGCTGCCTACCACATTCACAGAGGGTAGAGTTGGTTTGTGTAACTTTGTGGAGCCTTGTTTAATTCTTTGACAATGATAAAAATAAATGGGAACAATGCCCATTTTGGATAATTCACATGCTAGATACCTGGACTATGAAGAGTTGACACACACAGTCCAGTGAATCCCATAATACAATGAATTAGATCAGCGTTCTTCAATGGGAGTCTGTGTATATATAATTTTGTGTTTATATGCATTTGGGGTGTGGGGTAAAAATATTAGCTTTCATCAAATTCTCTTCAGGTTTCCTGACCTCCAAAAGAGCACTACTCTGGAGAGTTAAAATAAAGGGTGGAGTAGAGCAGGGTGGGGGAGATGTTAAGACTCTAATTGCACATGCAAGATCAGGCTACAGAAAGCTAAGCTGACAGCTCATTGGAACATTGCCCTTGTGTGGTTTGGTTTCATGTCAGAGGGACTTCATGCCCTGCCTGACCCAGCCCGGTCAGTTCATCTCTGAGAGACAGGAGGTGTTGGTTGGAATATTCCAGAAAAGAAACATGTGATGCATCAAGTTGCCTGAATGAATGTTGTTAGAAAAGATGTTGGGTGTGTCTGTGTCCATGAGGCAGAACAGGGGATGGAGCCGGGAGCTTAAGATTAAGGGTAAGCAGAGAATATTGCAGGGTGTCCTCTGGGCAAATCCTCAGCCTCTTTAGCATGCTAGTGCTGTGGAGAGAGCTTTGGGTTGACTCAGATCGACTGAGATTTGGATCCTGGCTGCCTCCCTTCCCAGCTAGAGGGGAGGTGACCTTGCACAAGATTTAATTCACAGGGCTGATGAGATACAGTTTGCTTATTTAAATTTTCACTTTGTTGAAAGAGGATTCAAGGTAGCATTTGGAGAATAAAAAAGATATAAACACAAAAGCATCTACCATTAGGCCTAGCATTTCTCCCCCGCCCTCAACCATCTACGCACTGGTCCATCCATTAACCCCCCTATCTCTCCAGCTGTTTACCACCCTTTCATCCATCAGTTATCCACTCTCCATCCATCCGCCCATCCATTCACCCACTCAGTTACATGTCCGTCCACATATACGTATTCATGCATCCAACCATTCATTCACTCTCCAACCATCCACCTACCCATCCATCCGTTCATCCATCCACCATCAATTTACCCACACAGCTATATGTACATCCACTTACACGTGGATCCAACTCTTCATCCATCCACCCACCCCCTATCCATCCATCCATCCATCCATCCATCCATCCATCCACTCTTCCATCCATCCATTAACCTACCCAGCTACATGTCCATCTATTTACACATTAATTTATGCATCTAATATTCATCCACCCACCATCCATCCATCCATCCATCCATTCATCCATCCATCCATCATCTGTAACAGTATTGAGCCCCTATAGTATACCAGGCACTATACTGGCTGTCTTGGTTGCCTTAGGCTCCAAGGGAAACAAAACAACTATGGTCCCTGTTCTCATAAAGCTTATAATCAATTAAAAGCAATTCAATATTTTTCCTTTCTTCTTTCTTTCTTTCCTTCCCCCCACCATCTGCCCTTCATCCTATTTTCTCTTCCTCTCTCTCCTTCTTCAGGTCCTGTTTTGGGGAAGAATTGACTCCACCATGAATTTAGGGGAAGAAAAAAACAAAGTTGTGGTGGACCCAGTTTCCTACAGAGAGACCTTTGATCTTGATAGAGACTGCAGTGGTCAATTGCCCTAGTGAGCCCCACATGATGAAAATTGAGAACTTATTTGAGCCACTGTGAGAGGCTAGGAGGGGTCCCTAAGATCCAGCACCAAGTCTCTCTATGCATTGCTCCTCTGGGATTGACCTGACCCATAGGTGGGCAGGTAAATGCCTTCTCACTTCTGTCTCCAGCACCCCCTCCGCATCTATTCAGGGATGCCTGGATGGCCACGAAGTGAAGTGTCTTTCTTGAGCTCAAGGCTCTGATCCCTGTGAAAATGAAAATCTCTCTGTGAGAGGGTCACAGTTTAAACACGTGGCTGTGAATGAGTGTCACTTATTTTTTCAATGGAATTGAATCAACAGGTATTCATGAAGACTGCCTGAGACCAGATTGGGGGTGGGAACAGCCTGTGGTAATGGCTTATGTTTCCTGGATGAGGAATCAGGAGACACTGGTGATGGCTCTGCTGGGCCACGTATGGACTCCCAAGCCTTGCACAGGCAGCTCCCACTCTGGGCTTCTGGAACTCAGTGATCTGAAGTGGGGACAGAAAGGAGTCACTGAGGGCTGGCTCTGTGGGCACGTGACCTGAGGGGGCTGCACAGGGCCTCGTGTTTGGTTTAATGCTCTCCTGTTGTCATCTTACAAAGAATGGTTTTCGACCGTAGGATCCCTCATTTTCAGTTTACGCTATGCTGGCAAATTATGTAGCTGGTCTTGGTGGGGAAGTAGGACTCAGGGTAATGGACCCAAAGGACAAACACTGCTGGCTGTAGGAGTCTCACTGCTCCTACTCCCCATCCCTCAAGATCCAGCTCAGGACTGGCCTCCTTGAGCAAGCCATTTCTGAATAAGCCCACCTGCCGGGATCGCTCAATTCCTCCCAGGCACATCCGTCCACAGACAGCAGGCTTTGCCTGGCAGATCTTTTGCTTGTTGGCGGTGCTCGGGGAAGTCAGGTGGTTTCAAGTGCGGGTACCCATTTCCCTGTTAGCACCTCCAGAGGTGCCTCTCCCTTTCAACTCTGTCCCTCTGCATGGTGGGAAAAAATGGCTTTGGAATTACATGGGCCTGGGTTTGAGTTTTCCACTTCACTTCTTACAAGCTGAGTGAGGAAAGGAAGATGGCAGCCTCCGAGAACTTCAGGGTGCCTGCCTCCCTCCAGCTTCCCTGGATGGCTGTGAGGGCAGAGTGAGTTGCAGATGGAGGGCACTGGCATATGGTAGGCACCAAATAAATGAAAGGGTCTTCTTGACTCAGAGCTTCACTTCCTCACCTATGAAGTGGAGAAATCACCCCTACTTCTAGGTGGTCAGGCACAAGGCATTTGGATACATCATCAGCTAAAAATACGCAGACCCCCAGCAGCATCTCCCCTCCTGGCAGCCTGAGAGTCGCGCCCAGCGGGAGTCCTGTAGCCGGTGTAGCCAGGCGGCATCTCTGGGGCGATGGTGCCTCCTGAGTTTCTAGCCGCTGAGCCCTTTGAGGTTTGAGTTACATTTTCACTTGGCAGAGTTGGTTCTCAGATGCAAACAGAAAATCTGTCAGAGAGAGCGAGAGAGAGCGAGAGAGAGCGAGAGAGAGAGAGAGGGAAAGAAAGCCGGGGGGGGGGGGGGGGAGAGAGAGAGAAGAGGCAAGGAGTGCAAAAAAAAAAAAAAAAGGCTCCCATGGCTTCTTGGACTTGGAATGGCTCTGTGGAGACCAGGGGGATGCATGCAAATCAGAAACACATGCATGAGGCTTCCCTCCCAGCACATGCGGCTCTGGAATGGGGGCGCTGAGTCCTTAATATGCTGTCTTAGGACTGGCCAGGCTTGGGATGGGAGAATGACATGGAGACAGAGGCTGTACCTGTGTCCTCTCATCCTATCCTGGGTGAAAGGGGAGAAGACGGGAGAAGTGGCTGGATCTATGTCTCTACTCTTGGACCCCGGAAGGTCTTGAGACCTTCCAGGGGGAGCTTTATAGGGGTTGGTGAATATCTGGCAGCACCGGGCAGTGGAAAAAGCCTAAGTTTTAAAGTCAGGCAGACTTGGTTGGCAACCTGACCATGTCCCTCACTAGCTATGTGACTTTGATAAGTTAGTTAAGCTCTCTGTGCCCAAATTTCCTTCTCCCAAATATGAGGACCATGATCACTATCCCAGCAGGCTTTTGTGAGGATGAAACCGAATTTTGCGTTTTACTTATTTGATGACTCACTGATTGGGTCCCCTATACTTCTTTTCTTTCCAGAAAGGATATAAGACTGCTCGCTCCCTCAAAGCAATACAGTACATTAAAGAAATCATGGCAAAAAAGAAAAGAAGAGCGGAACAGAATTATGAAGCTAGGGCAGTGTAGGTACACAAACGGGCACAACATGGAGTCTTGTACAATTATTAAAATTGATAGGTAAATTTGTCTCTGAGCTCCTGGGTGGCCAAAGTAAAGCAGAAAACATCATTTATAAAATCCATTTTGTGTATTTAAAAGAAATGGTTTCTCAGGAGAGCAGCTTTCCTCGGCACTGAGGCCACAGTCATCTTTCCCACGGGTCCTTTAAAAGGGGGGCGGTCACAGGGTGGGAATAAAAGGGCAGCAGCTCTTTGTTGCATTAGACTGCGCACGGGAGGCATAGGGGAGAACATAATGCACCTGCCTCGGGTCCCAACACGTAGTAGGTGCTCTCTCTGATGGGCTTCACACAGTGTTTCAGGAGATTGCTCGTTTCAGTGGAAGGGCTGGTGATCTTGTGCTTTTATCCCACTTCCTGTGACCTGTGACTTGACGTTACCTCCCGCAAGCCCAGCCTGCTCCTCTCTCCCCGCCTGTCTGAATGAAGGCTTCGTGGGGGCACCTCTCAGGACCTCTGCGATGGGGATCGTGCGGACTCATCGGGCTGCTCTCAGGAAGCCCGAACCCCCCTCCTGGAACTCCGGGTGCTTGGCGTGGTGACACACATCTCTCTGGGTTCTGTCCCAGGGAGGAAACATGTGGGCATTCTCTAAGAACTCAAGCACAGCTCCCTCCCTGCCTTCCTTTCTTTGTCTTTCCTTCCTGGGCGAATGAAAGGCAGAGTGAATGAAAGTTTCCCTTCTGATGGGAAAACTCCCCCGGGCCCCGTAATGAGCTAGAATAATTGATTTGTCGATAAAAACCGAGGCTATGGAATTGATGCTTGGTGTCAAAACAGTCCGGATCACT
Source organism: Callorhinus ursinus (assembly GCF_003265705.2). Lineage (NCBI taxonomy): Eukaryota > Metazoa > Chordata > Mammalia > Carnivora > Otariidae > Callorhinus > Callorhinus ursinus. The sequence goes on from NW_027397096.1 coordinate 15,492,090, forward strand.
TTGGTACCAATTCATGGTCGCTGGAGGGAAGCCGTTAGGCGAGAGCCTGGTGAAAAGGGGGCGGATTTGGGTGGAAACATGAAAGATTTGATTGTGTTCAAGCTCCCCAGCATGGCACTACCCTGGTGGGATCTGATTTCAGTGCTCCAGACTGAGGTCCTGGTTAATATTTGCTTTCTCTCCTTTCTCATGAGGGTAGAAATAACTTGGCAATTGCCCCATCGCAGCTACTGTTTGAACGTGGATATTCATTTAATCTGGAGTTCTGTTACTCTTTAAATATTTAGGGGTTTGGCTGAGGCCTTTGTGTTCTTAGGATGCTATAGACAGTGAAAAATGGTACTGGAATGTTTCTACTCAGTTCAGAAAGGAGATGGATTCTCGGCCTCCGTCCCCCCTGCGACGTCTCCCCCACCCAACACTTGCTTTCTTCCCTCCTCTTCTGCCTGCAGCTTTGGTTGAGAACCAAGTTCTTTTCACATATATGGACAGAGGCCATGGAGTGGAGGAGAAGAAAACACTTTGGAATTAGACAGATCCACAGGGGGACAGTCACATCTTGGCTCCTTCCCCGTGAGCCAGGCAAATCTGGGCAAGTGTTGAAGAGCTCGCTCTCCTCATCCGTGGAAATGGGGCTGTGGACATCTCCTCTAGAGAGCTGATATAAAGGTCAAATGAGATATAATGTGTATATAGTACTATTACTGTCTTATGACAATGCCGTTGATCTAAAACAATATGCTTCCAAAGGATTCCCAAAGCATTCTGAACAGGTATAAATATATACAAATTTTTTTTTATTGAAGTATAATTGCCGCACAATGTTACATTATATATGCTCTATTTCTTGTAGGATGAAGCTAGTTAATGCTTGGGTGACCTGGGTCCTTTGATGGTGATGAGTTTGCTGCAAATCTTTTGCTATCTAGGGAAAAGGCGTAGGCAAGACAGGTGGCTAAGCCATTCTTTGGGCCCAGTGCCACTATTTAATGCTCTGGTTTCATCCCTCTGGCGACTCAAGGCGGTTTGGGGGCATATTTTCGTTTGAAAGAGGAGGAAGCAAACTCAGATATTCTGAACCGCTTGTCTTGGGTCACAGAGTGACTCAGAGAGCCTAGCTCCAGTCTCTGGGCCTCCACATTAAATCTTCTTTCGACTTGACCAAGATGCCACTCACAGCTTCTGAGGGCGACCAGAGAATGCTGGGGGGCCTCCCCTTCTCCACTCAGAGGCCTGGGCCTTCGAACTCTCATTGTTTTCTGGTCAGCTTATTCCCCGGACAGATATTAAGCATCGACTCCTTGCCAAACACTGTGGGAAGGAGCCAGATAGAGTCCCTATCCTCGAGAAGCTGACAGTTTATTTAGGAGACAGACAGATCAACAAGTTTTCAAAAAGAGGGAAAAGTTTGAGAAAGTGCCGAGTGCTTCTCTTTTGTCCCTTGGCTGTAACGGCACTGCCAAGCACATGCTTTATGGTAGGTGGGCAGCAAATGTCATCTGAACGAATACAGTCTCTCTCTCTCCCATAGGTGTTTCCCAAGTGCCGGAGATCCTGCTGTTGGGTCCCCGGAATTTAAGACATCCTGACAGTCCAGGGGCCACACTCCATAATAAAAGCCTTAACGGTGTGAGACAGACGAAGTGGACACAGCCAAGGTCACCACAAAAATCACCCTGGCTGGTAGCTAGGTTGCCAGTGTCCACCTCCAGGCACACAAGTGGGAGGGGAAGGCCAACCTCGGGCCAGGCCCCAGGGAGGCCCTGATGCTCTGTGCGCACGTGCACGTGGGGCCACCAGGTGCCTGGGTCGGAGGGGACCGGGCCCAGCTTCAGGAAGGAGGGTGAGAGCAGGAAATTGTCCGGTGTTCCCAGGCTTGGACCGGGCGCACCCGTACCTCCCTCAGCCCCACGCCTGCCTGACCCTTCCCCACTTCCCCTCAGGCCTGTAAGGGTCTCCGAGTACGGCCACCCACTGAGACAGGTGGGGTCTGAGGAGTCCTCCCCAGCTCGACACACACTTCTCGGGGCCCAGGAGCATCCTGTGAATTTCTGGCAAGCGAATGGCCTTGGAGTGCTATGGCTATTTATTTTGTTGAGAAGAGATGTCGTCATCTCTTCCGGCAATTCTTTACCCAGACACCCTTCTCCCCTTCCTCTTCTGATTCCTCTTCTCCTACTTCCTTCTACTTCTTATTCTTCCTTCTACTTCCTATTCTTCTCTTCCTCATTCACACCCTATGGTTTTTTTTTTTTTTTTTTAATTTATTCCAGGGAGAGAGAGTTCGGGAGGTGGGGCAGAGGGAGGGGGAGAATCCCCAAGCAGGCTCCCCACTCAACATGATGCAGGGTTCAGTCCCAGGACCCTGAGATCTTGACCTGAGCCGAAATCAAGAGTCGGACGCTTAACCGACTGAGAAACCCAGGCGCCCCATATTCCTTCCCCTCTTATGCAGTCTCTGTTTCTTTTTCCTTCTCATGGATTTCAAAGGAGTTGTCTGCTATACACAACATATATAAACAGATACATGTAGGTATATGCATATGACATAAGGTTACTTAACTATGTGTTATATGTGTGTATATATATTTACATACATACAAATATATATGGCTGTTTATAAACATGTGTGTGTACACACACACACACACACACACATCCATACATAAAACCAGTGTAATTGCACTTCTAAATATGTCCTTCTGCCAAGAATGTAGGAGATCCAGAAGGTCTGGGATCAAAGTCTGGCCATGGCCCTGCTGGGAAGTTCAAGGGTTGGCCGCAGAACGCACGGGGAAATTACAACTCCACGAAGGCGTTAGCTTTTAGCGCTAGAGATCACTTCTGCTAGGATCTTCTTCCTGATACGAAGTTGCTGTGTGACCCTGGGAAAATTATCTTATCATTCTGTTTCTTCTCCGTGTAGAAAATAAGACCTACAATACTACACAGGAATGTAGTGCCACTCAAATAAGAGTATTAGGAGAAATACAAATGTGAGCTATTATTTTACTTAATGTTTTTATTCACCCCCACCCTCTTATTTGAAACGACTGCAGAACAATTCTGTGTATGTGGGGGGGAGGCAGGGAGAGAAGAGAGGAGAGGGGGAAGTGTTCGCCTTATAAAAAAGGAGGGTGGTTTTTACATAATTCCAGTTGGATTGCTCACCCTCACTGTCTAAGGGAATATTACTTAATTTTCTTTTAACTCATGCCCAACTGAACATTTGTCTAACTTTTAGTAATTTGTATAATTAAAACAAAACTGATTTCTCTTTTTTCTAAGTATAAAATTATTCTGCAACATCCAGTATGCTTCCTCAAACTCTCCCTCCCCCCAAGTGTGGATCTGCCCTTGCCTTGGGGGATAGAGAATTTATCCCAAATTGTTGTATGACCTTGGCTCGTTTACTCACCTTTTCTGAGCCTCAGTTTCCCCTTTGGTGTGATAGACAGGAGCCTCCTTGGCGGTACAGGGCCTCTGGTGAGGGGACGAGGTCCCCAGAGATAAGCATCCCTCATCCTGAAGGGCTTTCTGGCCATGGGGCTCTGCTCAGGCCCACAGTGCAAGGCAGGGGTCCCCATGGTGAGAACAGTTTCTCTCTAGGGACTGTCTCCTGGAGATTTAGTGTGATATTTTTTCTCACCCTCAGGAATCTGGCCAAACTCCAGGGCCGCCTATCATGAGCAGTCTTGTTTGCTTGAGTTTGCAGAGTTGTGAGGGTAAAGGACTGGCTTTGACTATTCAATCAGTTGGGTGGGGGTGGGGAGCTGCCTTGGGCCAGAGGTGTGATTTTTCCCTCTCTTTTAGGAATCAGGCCATTCACCTATGGGATTCAGTGGAAGTGCGTGTGAGTGGAGTGGGGCGTGGGGAGGGAGTGTAATATTTGGGGGGGAGGGCGACGACTATTTAGTGCTAGTTGCTACCTTGGTAGATGTCCTCTTACTCAATATTCAGTTATGTTGTGCAGATGCATGATCATCCCCATGTTACAGATGGAACCACTGAGGCTCAGAGAGGGAATATAATTGTTCTCAGTCATGTGCCTAGCAAGATCTGCACCTCATCTGTGGCCTCCCAAGCACAGGTGGGAATATGGGAGGGAGGGAGAAATGTTTCCAGAAGGTAACAGGGCAAATTTCAGAGGGTCTAAGGTTTCTCCTTCCTGTTCACCCATTCCTTGAGCAGAATAAATTTGAGAAGGGGATGACGACAGTGGCCTGACTCCTGATTATGCCCATCAAGTGTCTTGGGATTTGGGGGACTTGCTATTCAGAGAGTCAGCCATGGGGTCCCCTCCCTCTATGGATGACCATTCCTCCTAAGAACCAAGGGTTTGGAGAAGGGGATTTGCCTCTGCTGGTCTTCTCTCTTGACTTTCCCAGGCCTTGCTTCCTTCCATGTTCTGGGACATCCTGCGCCATGGCTATTGGGTGAAGAGAGATGATGTGAGGAGGAGGAAATAAAAAAGAGTGTGCGTTTTTGGAGTCTGACACATCCAGGCTAAAATCTTGTTCTGCCACCTCCTGACAGTGTGGCTTCAGATAAAACATGGCACACCTTTGAGCCTCAGTTCACTCACCTGTAAAATGGGGATGATAAATCTCCTAGCTACAGGATGAACTGAGATGAGGAAGGGAGGAAGAGCCTGGGATGGAATCCGGCACAGTGTAGGATCTCAGGAGATGCCAGAGGTTTTCCGTGTGGGAGAGAAGATGTGTGCTTTGGAGACCCTGCAGCAAAGGGCCACCCCACCCTTCTCTGCCCCCAGCTGTTCGGATTGAATAGCAAGAGACATACATTTCATAAGCAGTAAACGTCACTTGGAGAGAGAAAAAACAAGAAAGGGAGAAAGAAAGACAGAGCTGCAAACACTCAGTCATCACCAGAGTGATGCTCAGAGCCATCCTTATGAACTGGCTTCTGGGTGAGGGGATTAAGCTTCAGTAACAGATCATGCCAGAGCCATGGAGAATGTTCCTCCTGTCACCCTGAGCCCCGCACTGGGCCTGAAGGGTGATGGGACCCAGTTTTGCTGAGGGGACGTGAGGCCCTGGCTGCAGGGGCAGGAAGAACTGCCAGGCTGGGGATCCCACTCGGCCCACTGTCGGCAATTGAGGCACAGACCCCCTGGGCACTCCAGAGCCAAAGGAACAGAAACTCTCCAAGTTCACAACTGTGGGAAACACTTGTCCAGTTTGTTTTTAATCAAACTCCCCACGCTGACACTTGGGCTCCACGCAACCATTTAAAAAGTTCCACTAGCAAATAATCACTTGGCCAAATATTTGCCCTCATGTGTTTTCAGTAGTAAATACCAGCTATAATGCTCATCTCCTTATATCACCCTGACTGGGCCTGCCCCTGGTGGCTGTGAGCTGAGTGGCCTCTCCCAGGATGGGGGGGAACCCCTTCCTGACCTCCTACCACGGAGCCAAGAGCAGAGGACTTGGGCCCTGGTGAAGAAAAGTCCCCCTTCCACCCCAAGGGCAGACCTGCTTAAGAGCTTTGTGTGGGATTTGTGCTGCTGTGTAGCATAGCCCCCAGACCCTGGAAATGTATTCCTGTTTCCCCATACTCCTGGGCCCTGCTCCTACCCTCCCCAGCACGCAGAAGCCAGCCTGCATACCTCTGCGGAGCAGGTCAGGGTCCAGGGCAAAGAAGATCAGCTTTCACAGGTGTTGGGACCTTAAATTACACAAAACACAGCTACACACAGATGCACACGCATGCACACAAACACACACCCTTGCACGCAGCAACCATGGTATTGGGTAGCATCCCTTGGTGGCAAGCAACAGATTCCTCTATTGAAAGAAGTTAAGGGGAGCTTATAAGAGGAAAGACCGAACACCCAGGTTTGGAAAAGACAGTGCTGTCACTGGAAAGAATGTTCTACCATTTTCAGTCTCTGACATTCTGCTTATGAATCAAGTTCCAGGGAGGAACTTGCTGATGGTTTTGATAGGGTCGTGTACCTCCCTGCTGATGTACAAAAGACTTTCATTAATAATCTCCCAAGGTGGAGCACCTGGGTGGCTTGGTCAGTTAAGCATCTGCCTTCTGCTCAGGTCATGATCTCTCAGTCCTGGGATCAAGCCCAGTGCTGAGCCCGGTGTTGGGTTCCCTGCTCAGTGGGGACCTTGCTTCTCCCTCTCCCCTGCCCCTGCTCATGCCCTCTCTTTCTCAAATAGATAAATAAAATCTTAAAAAAAAAAATCCTCCCAAGTCTCAGTTGTATTGTTTTTCAAGTTTTTTCACATCCCAACTCAGATAAAAAGTGATATTTGTAAGACATAAATGGGGGATGGGTGTGGATGAGGCTGTGGATGTTCATTCCTGCTGCACACCACTTCCCCCCGATGCGGCTAAGGGACTCAAAATCTTGGCACACCTGTACCCATTCATAGCAACCATTGGGAAGCTCGACCGTTTCTAAGAGGGAGACGCACTTCCTCAGAATATAACCGGGATGTTAACAACAGCCAAATGGCATGCAGGCTGAGTACCCACTGCCTTCCCAACAGACACTAAGTCCTCCATCATTATCAGTAAAGCAATCAGAGCTGCTCTCCGCCTTAGCTCCTCTCCATCTCATTCTGGCCACAGTATACTGAATTTCCCCACCTAGTTCCTCTCTCAGTAGAGGGACAGCAAACCAATGCATTTATATCTCGGCTCCTACACCACAAATGTCTCCTTCAAAAGACCATGTGCCCTTGTGGGCCCGGGCTATGACTCACTGGTTTTCTCATTGGCACCTAGAACAGTGTTCTGCCTACAAGTCAGTCTTCAAAACAGTCCTCAAACTTAGCTTGAAGCCTATGCTCCAGATGTACCACTTGGCCCCAAACATGCTCTGCTGTTCACAGGTCTGCTGGGGGCAGGGGGAGTCTTCTTCACTGCTAAGGGTCTCCACTGAAGGAGACTCTTGATGTAGACCTATGAAATGAATGAAGAGAACGCTAGCGTGGATTCCCCAAATAATAATCAGGTCAGAGCATCAGATAATCCAACCATGTTCATGGTATTCTTGGCTTTCCAAGGCTTGGCATCTGGACTGTCTTATGAAAACTTGATGCAGTCTGACATATTTTGGGGCTGGCAAGACAAGAATGCTGAGGGTTTCTGCCAGCCAACCACCCATGAGGAATAAAGGCACAATTGCTCTGAGATGAGCATGCATGTTGAAGGGAAATGGGTTTGATTTACAAGACATTGTGATGAAGTCTCAGGAAGTCTCATGAAGGGAGAAAGGTAACTTCTGGGGAGAGCTTACTTGTGCTAGCTAATTGCACTTGTATTATTTCACTGGATCTTTCCAGCAACACTTGGAGGTCTACATTATAATTCCCATGCTTCAGATGAAAATACAGAGGAGTGATTTGGAAACATAGATGGGTTTGTTTTTAAGTAACTGGCATGAGGCAGAGCTGGGACTTACACTCAGGTTTTTTACATTTTCTACTCTACCTCTGCACCTCTTTTCTTGCCCTTTCTTTAGTTTCAGTGACTTTTTTCTTGGGGGGGGGGAGATGAGTTTTGGTGCTAGCTGGTACCAAAATTAATTGACACTTCACCAGACTTCTTACTACACGAGAAAATGGAATTCGTATTTGGTTAAGCTGCTATTATATAATGTGTGTGGCTATAATAATTCTTTCTCATATGGTGAAAGTACTTAAATAAATGGTACTTAATAAACTTGCACTTAATAAATAAATGGTAGCGATTATTAGAGTAACTTACAGATGCACATTTTAAGAAACACTCAGCTTATGCAAATCTGTATTTATTAATGAAATAAATTGATGGAAGATTTTTAAAAAAGAATTCCACTGTATTAATAACCCAGTTAATTCATGCGTTTTTATAGGAAAAAATGGACACTACAAAAAGGCATAAAGTCAAAAATGAAGATTTCTTGCGGCCATCCCCTCAATACTGCTCTACGGAGATAACCTGTAGATGAGCCCCAAACTTTTTTCTACGCGTGGGGGCTGGGATTAAGGTGAGGCAAAGAAGTGCCTAGGGTGGAAAACTTAAGGAGATACTCACTCTCAGGTTTGTGCAGGTGGAGGGTGGACACCTCCACGGACTCAGGGGGAGCACCTCCTTAAATTTTGCTCCTTAGATACCTCACTTGAGTCCATTCTGGTCCTGGCCCTGCTAGGCACTGCATATATTTATGAAGGTACTTATATAGTTATTTTTCAAAAACCAAAATAACTTCTATTTTATTGTGGCTTTTTTTTTTTTTTACTCAACAATGAATCAAGATCCATTTGTGTCAATTCCTACACATCTATCTTGAACTTTTAGCAGTTGTGCAGTGTCCTATACTATGAATGAATCATAGTGTAGCTACTTCCGTAATGATGAACATTTAAATTTAATTTTGCTGTTACGTGTGTCTTTGTCAGTTTGGGCTCCTATAACATAATACCTTAGACTGGGTGGCTTAAATAAGACACGTACTTTCTCGCAGCTCTGGAGGTTGAGAAATTCAAGATCAAGGTGCTGGCAAATTCGGTTCTTGGTGCGGGCCCTCTTCCGGGCTGGTAGGCAGCCACCCTCTCCCTGTAAGCTCACAAGGCTTTCCGCCGTGTGTGGTATCTCTTCCTTTTCCTAGAAGGACACCAATCCCATCACGGATGCCCCACCCTCATCTACACCTAATTACCTTCCAAGGGTCCCACTTCAAATACTATCACGTTGGGGGTTAGGGTTTCCACACATGAATTTTGGGCGGACAGAGCTAGTCCATAACACAACGAGTGCTCTGAAATAAATAACTTAGGGCATATGTCTTGCAAGTGTCAGCTGATCCAGTGCAAACACTGGGGAAAGGGGTGTTTTACATTTTGAAAGCTAGAACCAAGGCGCCTTCAAAAGTTTTGCAACAATTCGTATTCCCCCCAACCGTGCGGAAGGATACAACGGGAGATACTTCCCGTTAGAATTATGTGCAAGAGGTCTTGAAAAAGCCAGCTTTCTTGGTACGTGTGATTTCCCTGCAGGAGATCCATGCGCCACTTCCGGGCGGTCATGTCACTGGCCAGATCCGGACAAGCTGGTTGCAGCATGTGTGCTGCCCTCTGGGTCAGTCCTTTCCCTGCTGGGGAGCTCCGTGGGGGCAGTCCCCTACTACGGGCTTGGGGCGGCTCTGGGTTGGCAGTGGGGAGCCAGGGACTTGAAGGCTATCGCATGGGTCAATATTTCACCACTTCTCCCCAACTTCTCCAAAAATTGGCGCAAGATCATGAATCCTATGGGGCATTTGGAGGTGATAGCTATAAGAAGGAGCACCTTCTTGGATACAGAGGACCTTGTTGAATCTCAGACTTTATGTTTCGGAAGCAAAAAACTTGATGTGGTACCACCTTGGCAGAGAGGCAGAATGCAGGACCTGGCAACCATTTGCAATTCTTGAAATCCTCCTCATTCTTCCTCCTCAGCACTTTCCCTACAATTCTAGATGTCAATCGCTGTCCATCCACCTTCAGAACCAGGAGCTGGCAAACTTTGGCCTGTAGGTCAAATCTGGCCTGCAACCTCCTTTTGTAATAAAGTTTTATTGGAACACAACCATGATCATTTGCAGATCGTCTATGGCTGCTTTTGCAACTATAGTAGTGGCAATAGATTGTATGGCTCACGAAACTTGAAATATTTATTATCTACCTTTTACAGGCAAAGCGTGCCGACTTCTGCTCTTGATGTCTTTTGAGTTTTCTCCTCTTCTTCTCTATTAATTCATCTTGTCTCACCTGGACCACTGCGGTAGCCAGCCAGCTGGTCACAGTTGGAGTGAGCTTTCTTCGATGGAAACATAATGGCGGCAGGCCCTCCATGCTTCCGTTTCTCCTAGTGCCTGTCGTGTGAGTGGCTTGCCATCTAAGGTGCTCCGAGTCTACGGGCTGTTTGCAGTCATCTCTCCACTCTTATTTACTTGTGTGCCCCACAAATAATCAAATCTCAGTTAGTTCATCTGGAAAATGGAGCAAAGAACACCTTTCCTGGTATTTTAGTCCCTATGGACTACTGAATTTCCCAAGCTTGCCACTCACTGTCCCACCCCTTTACCCTTTACCAGTGTTGGTCCCCTTGCCCCGGCGGTTCCCACCTACGCACCTGGGGAACTGTCACCTCTTCACCTCCACATTTTTGATTCCCTCATTAGCAAAGATATTTACTTCTTCCTCTTTGCTCCCAGTGAAGTACTTGGGGCCTGCCTCCAGTGCAGTATGCACAAGGCATCATTTGTAATTATGTGTGTCTTTCCTTGCCCTCCCCCCCCATCTGTGACCTCCAGTGTGCAAGGGGGCCTGTCTCACTCTCCCCAGCATCTCCCAGTGCCTGGGCCACACAGGTACTAAAGGAATGTTTGTTGAATGAATAAACACTAGTATTCGTTGAGCTCGTGCTCTGTATTGATAGTATCTCTTGCAATCCTCACAACAGGCTTGTGGCATAGGCACTGATATATCCCCACTGTACAGATGTGGCAACCAAGGACATAGAGAAGTCCCTTGCCCAAGGCCACAGAGCTTGCCAGGATTTGAACCTGGCCATTAAGGATCCAGAGCTCAAGCTCCAACTCCCGCACTAACAGTGAGTGCGCGAACGAACGAATGAATTCAGTGAGATTCTGTGAACTGAAGACAAGAAAGGCAAATGCTATAAGACCTTATGAGACCCATTAGGGTTTACAAAAAAGAAGCACAAAGATTCCAGGGACCCGGGAGGGATGGAGGCTGTGGGGTAGAAACAGCTCACAGAGTTCAGGGAGAGTTTAAAGAAAGGGAAAAAACCAGACCATCCTATGAATTCCTGAAAGTGCTCGAAGAAGTTGTAGGACCGTAGTTAAGCATACAAAGCCTGCCCTTCTGCATGTTGGGCAAAGGACAAAAAAGCACCAACCTTAATATTTATGGTGTGTCTTCTGTATGCCTGACATTATGCCATCAAATTTCACATATGCCAGCTCACAGAATGAAAACTGCCTCAGTCCTCCCAAAACTTTCTGATTCAATACATTTTTATTGAGCAGCTATTATGAGCCAAGCCCTTGAAGCTTGGTGTCAAGAGAACAAAAATGAATGGAACTCTAGGGGTCCCCAGCCTAGCAGGGGAGACAGATGCGTATGTAATTTTAGCTATGTGCTCAGTGTTATCAGAGACGTACAGTCAGGAAGACAGGGGGACCTAACTCTGGATTTGTGGAGGAGGATTTCAAGAGAGCAATGACTGAACTGGGTTTTGAAGGATGAATAGAAGTTGGCCAGGTGGACAAGGCAGGGAGGGCTTCCAGAGAGAAAGAGCAGTTAGTGCCAGGGCACAGAGGCAAGAATGTCAGGGACCTATCCACAATTCACTGGGGAGGAAGGGCAAGCGGGGGTCAATCAGGAAGAATCTTGTAGAGCATGCTGTGGAACTTGGCTTTCTCCTAGGAGACAATAGAAATAGATCAAAGGGGTTTTTAAGCAGATTGTTTTTTTTTTTTTTTATGAGGCAGTATTTTCATGACAGCAGTGTGGAGGAAATGGAGTGAAGCAGACGGTGGGGAAACTAGGACTATTGCTATCATCTGGGTGGGAAATAATGAGGGGTTGAGCTGGGGACGCAAGCAGGGGGGAGGGAAAAGTGAGCCTAAAGACCAAGGAGCCTTGGTCTTGAAATGTTAAAATATGCACCAATTACCTGCATTTTGAACAGCTTGGTTCTTAGGATCCTCATTTGGAGAGGCTGTACACACACAATAAGGGTAGCATGCCCTGTATCTGGGGAGTGTGCACACGTCTACACACACATGCACACATGCACGCCCACAAACATGCACACACAATTGTAGAAAAATAGTAGAATAAAAGTCTCTAAAAGGAACAAATGCATAGACCAATGGTAGTGCAGGTCACGTGTAGGATGAGCTGTGTAGGGCGGCAGCAGGCGAGAAGGTAAGAGGTGCAGCTGGGGCGGGGGCAAGTTGAATGGTGTAGTAGCTATCTGTTGCTGCGTAACAAATTAGCCTCGTAGTTAGTGGCGTGAAGCACATTTATTCTCTCGGCACTTCTTTGAGTAAGGAGTTTGGGAGTGGCTTAGCTGGGTGGTTTCAGCTCCAAGCTCACTCATGGGGTTGCAGCCAGTACGCGGTAGAAGCACTGGCTGGGGCTGGGGATCCTGATGCAGAGATGACACACTCGTCTGGCTGGCAAGTCGATGCTGGCTTTTGCCAGAAAGCCTCAGTTCTTTCCCAGGAGGACCTCTCCGTAGGGCTACTCGAGTGTCTTCACGTCCTGGCGACTGGCTCCCCTATAGGGAGTGATCTGAGGGAGCCAGGTGGATGCGGCAATGTCTTTGATGGCCTCGCCTTGGCCTCGTCATTTCCATAGTCTCTGTTGGTTATGCACATCTGCCCCATTCATGAGGCAGGAGATGTGCGCCTATGATGGTTGGGAGCCCTCCTGGAGGCACAAATAGGCCTGGGGCAGACTGGGGGCAGAGTAGGTGTGTCGGAAAGGGAGGAAGGCTTGGGGACAGAAGCTGGTTAACGAGTCGTCACCCAGCCTGCATTCTGAGATGAGCCTTGGTTCCTCATCCACAACATGCGGCTCATGATCCAGGCCCTGGGGGATGGCAGCGAAGGCCATCTGAGAAGGCTTGGAAGATGCTTTGGGAACTCATAAAACACTATAGTCCGGTGCTGTGTGAAGTGACAGCATAAACAGAAGCCATCATTGTGAAGTTCTGTGTTGCATCTGGATGGAAATCTAGAAGGCCTGCATGAGAGACACTTGCCCTTTATTTCTGGGGCTGCAGAAGTCCAATAAATAAGCTTGTAGGGATCGTTGGCTTTTTCTTCCACATGCCAGGAATGGTACAACTATAATTTAATTTCATTCTCTCAACGATGCTGGGAAATGAGGTCCCCAAACTGCACCTTTCAGAAAGAGAGGAAACTGAGGCTCATTGGGGTTCCATAGCTTGCCTGGGGAAACCAGCCCAGGCCTGCCTGACCCAGACGGATGCCAGTGAGGCAGGTGACAGATGAGCTTAGCAGGACTTGCGCCGTGGCCCTCCCATCCATAGCTGGGACCCGGGATGTCCTCAGCGTTGGCTTTTGCAGCTCCTTGGCAAGGGGAGGGTGAACAGGGAGCAACGGGGCCTCTCCTACCCTGCACGCCCCACAGCCCTCGGCACCGAGCTGATGAAGGGTCTGCGCGCGTGTGTGTGAGTGTGTGTGTGTGAGTGTGTGTGTGACCAGCAGCTGCTGCCCTCCCAAAGCTGGGGATTAGGGTGACGGGGCCCACAGGGCCCTCCAGAGCTGGCTGCAGGCCAGAGCCGCACGGGGCCGTGGGCTCCTGGGACTTCGGCTCCCAGGCCGTTCTCGGAAAAGCATTTGCAGCGAGGCTACTCCAGGTGCCAGGCCGGGCCATCAATCCCTCACTCTTCGGAGCAGTGAGTTTATAAAGTAGCAATTAAATAAGAGCTCTGTAAGTGCTTCTGGGAACTGCCCTGAATGCATTTTCCAAACATAAATAACGGGGACCTCCACTCGGTGCTGAGCACATGCAGAGCAGGGAGGCAGCACAGAGAAGAAGGGAGCCCTGTTGAGCCGGCCCGCCGGCCTCCGAGGCCCTGGTGCGCACGCGCGCTCCGCGTAGGTGGCAAGTCCGTTTGTCTTGCCTGCCTGGGTGGCATGTCAGCCTGCCTGGACAGGCTGCACGAGGGAATGGTGGCCGTGACTTCCCTGGGGGACGCAGGGGATCCCTGGGCCGTTCTCTCATGATATGAGAGCACAAACAACAGCGATGACAATGTCTATTCGTTGAGCACCTATTATGTGCCAAGAGCCCGTAACTCTCCTATTATTGGGAATTTTGGAGACCTGTCAGGGTGACAAAGTCTGGAAGTTAGAGGGGCCCAGATGAGAACTCTCTAGCCTCTTGCGTTCATGAGGCCTTTGCTATATGCTGTGTACCATTCTCATAGTTTTACGTGAAGCAACTGATTCAAGTCTCCCAACAAATCTGTGAAGGAGGTCCTCTTATCATCCTACTTTGTAGGGGAAAAACTGAAGCACAGAGAAATTAAGTCTCTTGCCCAGAGTCAGCATTTGGATCCAGGCAGGCTGGCTCACCATGCTGCATCAGCGTGTTGGACCCGAACCCCGGACCGGCTGCCACCCCATCTCCTCAGGTCTGATTACCTGCAGTGGTCTGTGCCAGTTCAAGGCTTGACCAGCTCCATCTGGACCAGAGAACATACCCTGCGTAAGTCCTCCTTGCCTGCTCCCTCCCCCTCAGTGGGGCCTCCTGGCTTCTCTCTCTCTTCTGTCTCTCTCTCGCGTTGGCCCCTGTGCATCCTCCCAGCCCCACGTGCCAGCACCCTGTGCGCCACGCTTGCTCTGTGCTCACACCTTCACGCCTTTGCTCATGTTGGCCTGTCCTCCCGGATGGTCTTTTCCCATTTGTCCCCTCAGTTAATTTGAAAATACCAATGTACTTTACGTTGCAGATGAAGGGTTATTCTCTCTTAGGAATATCTCCTGACCGTCACCCCCACCCCAGCCCATCATCCGATGAATCGGGTGCCCTTCCTCTGGGAGTACCTCCATGAGAACACATATCACTCTCTTATTCTTGTTGCTTTTTGGGTCTGTATAGATATTGGTGGGTGCGTGGGTGGAGCCACTTTCCAGAAAGGGTAGACGCTCAGATCATGCCTGATCCTGGGTCCCCTGGGGCTCCAGCCATGACTATTTCTGCCCAGTCAGAGCAGTCTGCAAGTAAGAAGACTGATTGGAACTGACTTTGGCTCTGCCATTGACCTCCTGTGTGACCTTGGCCGAGTCACTCTACTTCTCTGGGCCTCAGTTTTTTTCACGTGTAAAACAGGAACAATTATATCTGCTCGACAGGGTTCCTCTGAGAGTTAAACAGGAGACAGAGGGACGCCTGGGTGGCTCAGTTGGTTAAGCGGCTGCCTTCCCACACACTCACACACACATACACTCACACACATGCTGACGGTCCTTGAGGCCTGGGTCATGATCCCAGGGTCTTGGGATCGAGTCCCACATCGGGCTCCTTGCTCAGCAGGGAGCCTGCTTCTCCCTCTCTCTCCCTCTGCTTGTGCTCTCTCTGTCAAATAAATAAAATCTTTAAAAAAACAAAAACCAAAAACCAAAAAAAAAAAAAACCAGGAGACAGAAAGCAAAGGCACCCAGCAATGGGTATTTAATAAATATTAGTGCCCCCCTTTCCCCTTAGCTGGTAAATGGGTTCTCAGGACAGCAGAGGACGGGGATCATTGGGGAGGCACCACGAATAGCCCTTTCCAACGCACATCTCTGAGTTAGTGATTTCTCCTCCATTCCATCAAAGTGGGGTCTCAACTGCTTTTCTGCAGAAGACCCTGAACACAGTGGGGCTCCTTTCCCTGCCTCTCTGGGGGTGATGAAGCAGTCATTGCCACCAACTGTATGTCACGTGACAACTAAAGCAGTATTTCTTGAACGCTGCCTTCCCAGGGGTCTCCCACCGGAGGATCCCATCATAAAAACCCCATCAAGAATCTGGCCCCTGTTCACTCTTGAGCCGGGAGTCAGTGATTTCCCTGTCTTGGATTCCATCGAAGTTGCCAGTGATTAAGAAACTCATATATTTTCACACTCATTAAAAGAAACATGATGTTCACTTTTCCAAGAAAAGCCATCCTTGTTTGTAGACCCTGTAATATATTGGGAACGCCTCTTAATTGGCTTCTAGGACTCAGTGTCAGAAGTCAGACCCAAGTTTGTTTATTGACACAAGGAAAAAAATAAAACGTCGTATAATTAGTTGAGTGACTGACTCTAAATTCAGTAACTCCCATCGGTATGTGGCCTTGTCAGGGTTTAAGATTCCATTTTGGGTTATGAAAGAGACCGGGGCCTAGGCAGCCCAGACGCGGCCGCCCTGCATCACAGCTATTGTACAAACGGGCTCAGTGTGCTGCTTGTGTTAAGATGGAAAACTTTTACATGTTTGATTTTTATGCAAGTCAATTAACTTGTTTTTTATAACTGTAAGGGCTTGCTTTGCAAATAAGATTACTTACCACTATAAATTATGGGAACATAGGGGCCTATTCAGACAAAATGTTACACACCCCTAACCCGTGCACCAGGCTGCACGCCGGCCTTCTGCAGGGGGGACAGTGAGGCAAACGGACGGGGAGGCGAAGCAGGAGGGAGGGGTTATTCTGGTGCATTCTAAGGGGCCCTTCCAAGAGGGATGCAAAGGGGGAGGGGGCCTCGGGGTGTGGGGCCTCGTCAGTGAACCAGAATACACTTCTCTGTGCTGCTAACCCCCACCCCCCCCCCCCCCCGTAGCACAGAGCTGGCCAAGGCCCCCCCTTCCACGGCACTGGAGGGATCTCACTTGAGGTGTAATTTTTATTTAATGTTTGTTTCTTGGTGACAGCACATCCCCCTGCGGTTTGGAGTTTGGGGCAGGGCTAAGTCTGGGCTTTATCGTCCCTGTCATCTTGTCACCCTCCCTGCTGACGGCCCCATGCGTATCTGGCATCCTGTGGGTGACCCTCTCCCACAGTACAAGTGGAAGGGGTGAGGGCAGGGCAGAGGGAAGGGAGGAACAGGCATTCCTACAGGCTGTTGCTCAGGGGTGGGAAGGGGTGAGTAGGGGTCCGGGCAGGACTGAGAAAAAAGAGATCCCGTCACCAGTCCCTGCAACATCCTCCCTCTCTGCAAATCTTTGTGGGAGGAGACGTTCTGGAAAGTGATGTCAGGACTCTTGGTTCTTAGGCTCCTTTGTGAGCTTGAACGGGTTCCTTCCAGTTCTGGGTCTCAGGTTAATTTTCACCTGCGACATGGAGGCAGAAACCCCAGCCTGGGAGACCTCCCAGGGGTGCGTCGTCACACGAGATTCTTAACAGGAGAGGTTTTGCCCTCCAGCCCCGTGGGACATTTGGCAATGTGCTGAGGCATTTTGGTTGCTGCAACCTGGGGCAGGGGTGGGGGTGGGGTACCGGCATCGAAAAGTGAAGAGGCCAGGGATGCTACTAACCATCCAGGAGCACTGGGCCGCTCCCCGCTACAAAGAGCGGTCTGTTTCAAAATGTCACTGGGGTCAAGTTTGCAAAACCCTGAAGAGTGGAATTGCGCTGAGATGCACGAAGGGAAGGGAGACTGTCTGGGGGCCGACTCATCTTTGCGACGAGATTTAACTGACTGAAGAATCAATATTGAGTATCTAGTCACTCAGGAATAAAGTCAGGTCTTCAGCAGAAACAAGAATAGGATCGCTCACACACACACACACACACACACACACACACACACACACACACGGGAAGCTTCGAGGGCTTCAGGGCTTTGGCAGGTACGTTACGCTCTGAGAGCCCCTGGGCAATCTCTGGAGGCAGCCAGGAAAATAACAGTACTTCCAATAACCCTAAAAAGGGTTAGGATTGTCGTTAGTCCTATGCCGCTGATAAAGAAACTGGGGCTTAAAAATATAAGGTTCTTTGTCTATGTCACACAGCCAAAAGAGTTGGGCACTCCTCGCGCACTTGGTGAAGGAGTCAGGATGCATGTTATCATGTTATCACAAAACAATGGATTTGAGGAGAAGTCAAATGTCATTGCCAAATGTCATTCATTGTCAGGCATGACTTCACTGCATTTGCAAATACTTCCCAAAGGGAGGCCTTCCTTCTTAAGATAATCGTGCTTTTCCTCCACACACCTTGAGTACTTTGTACCCACTCTTCTTGGGTCACAGGTCGTCATGGCCTCCATGTCTGTCACCTCTATTGAACTGGGGGTTCTTTGAGGGTAGGGACCGTATCTTAATCATCTTGACGGACGTCTCTGAGCTGCGGGTTTCTTTTACAGAAAATAGGAACAAGGGCTCCTACCTCATCAGGTGGACCTCCATTAAATGTTTGTGGAACGCCTGGACGAAGTAAGAATGCTGGCCTCCTCCTGTGCCCCCGGCCTCTGCGCGGCCCCCACCCGTTCATCCTTCCTCCTGCTTGCTCGATGTCACATTTGGTGCCAAATGGCAGAGAAGGCAAAAGATTTGTGGAGAGTGTGAGAAGCTTCATTGACCCCTGAGGATTTTATCTTATTTTTTAAAGCATGGTTTATGGAGAGTGGAGGATCATTGATATCCAAGGGGAATTGGCTTTTGAGAATCCAATTTGCATCACAAATAGGAACTAGTGGGGACATTTCCACTCGTAAATAAGTTTCTGCTCTGGTTCTTCAGATGGCCCAAGAATTAAGTGTCCCCAAAGAGATGAAAATTTAGATGGTCACTCGGCAGGAGCCTTAGCTCCCAGCTTCTACACTTGCACACGGCAAGATTCATATCTGGCCCAGGATGTGTCCTCCCTGCTGCGCTGCTCATGAGGTGTGTCCACCGGATGGAGGCTTTCAAACACCCACCAGACATCTTGGCCGTACCTCTGCCCAAGTCTGAGTACGACGTCATGATGTAGTCTGTTCTATTCTAGATGCTGTGGCGACAGAGCATAAATGATAAGGACTTTGTTTTCCAAGTTATCAGTGGTTTGGAGGACATACCATTGTGTCCATTCCTGTGTTGGTTCCTTCCTTCCTCCTACACACTTTTTTTTCAGTGTCTTCCATGCAAACAGTTGTGTGCCCCTGGGCAAATCAACCTCTGGGAGCCTCAGCTGTTTTCTTCTATTCAACAGCAATAATAAAACTCACTTCATAGGATTAACTGACCAGTTTCAGGCACATGATAGGTATTCAGGAAATGATAGTTATCATTAGAGCCTAAAAAGCTGTGAATCTCTCAGTATCAGTCAAGGCAAAAAAAGATATTTATTTATTTATTTACCTATTTAATTATTTTGAAAGATTTTATTTATTTATTTGACAGGGAGAGAGAGAGCGAGAGCAGGAACACAAGCAGGGGGAGTGGGAGAGGGAGAAGCAGGCTCCCCGCGGTGCAGGGAGCCCGATGCGGGGCTCGATCCCAGGACCCTGGGATCATGACCTGAGCCGAAGGCAGACGCTTAACCGACTGAGCCACCCAGGCTCCCCAAGGCATAAAAGATATTTAAGTAAATGTATTTGGCAACATACAAATGAGTTTTAACTGATTCCCCAGGGTGTGTTGAGGACTCTAAACACAGTCCCCAAAGAATCCTGGAGGACTCCCCAGAGAAAGTGAGACATGAGTCTCAAGTAAAAAGCATCCTAGATCTTAGAGCTAGAATCGAGACCTTGAGGGAGGTCTACCCCTTGCCTCCAGTCTAGCACAGCACGATTGTTGTTATTTTCTCATCTTTGAGTTAAAGAAACTGGAGGTAGGTGAAATGAAGAGTCTTACGCTCATTAGATACTACTAATATATTCTTTTCACAAATGAGGAAACAGGCATAGAGAAGATCACTCTCCCCGCGGTGACACATCATTCACTGGTGGTGGACCTCAAATGGGACTGACTGCAGGTAGCCTGGCTCCAGAGACCAGGATCGTATACCCCAGAGTCAATGGGATGATAGGCTATCATGGAAAGCACATTGGATTTTAAGTCAGACCAAGCTGGCTTCTAATCTCTACTCCTGCACATACTATCTTGTGGACCTGGGGAAGCCACTTGCCCTCCTGAGCTTTGGTTTCCTTATCTGGGAACCGGAAATGATGATGATATCCACCCCGTAGGACACTCATAGAATGATAAATACCATTCGCTTGGTTCCTTAGAGTTTTGCATGGTTCCTTAGATAGAGTAAATTATACCTTTGACCATTGTAGGCTCTTTACAGTTTACAAGAGCTTTTGCAAACATGACTGTATGGGATTTGCTCAGAGGCCCAATGAGGTATACAGAAGAGAAATTTTTATCTCTCTTCAATAGAGGAGGAAAAGTGAGCCAGAGAGGGAAAGAAGGGTGAAGGGAAGTATTTTAAATTCCCCATTTATTCAACAAATATCAACTAAGCAGCTATTATATTCCGGTATCACATTATCTTGAGGGGTATAGGGATTATCTTCATTTTCCTGACTGAGGAACCATGGCTCTGAAAAAACTATATAACTTGCACATGGTCATAGAACCAATCATAAGCAGTGTTGGGATATAAACCAAGGTATGTGTGGACCCCAGACATGGTGGAGTGATTTGCCCCATGGTCACAAGACAGTAAGGGGCACAGCCAAGGAAGGCTCCAGGAACATATCCAGTCCTGTGCCACCCCACCATGTGGGTTAAGCCTTCAAATGAGTTAGATTCCAAATTCTAAACAAGCATTGGCTTATATAAAAAGTTGAAAAGCCAGAACCCCAGAGACAGGAAATATCACCTTCCTTGATTAAACGTGGGAAATCTTCCCATTATGGATAAGATTTGCTGTCTACAGGAAACCTTCTCAGACATAAACTGATCCTATCTTCTAGCCAAAGTGGTTTGGAGGTGGCTTAACTCAAGAGATTTAAGAGGCAGACCCACCTACAAGATAATCAATGGAAAGGGATCGCTGACTTTGGCAAGTGCCGTCTACCACGAAAGCCTGGGAGAATGATGGGTGTGGTTTTATGATAAGTGCAATCAGAAGGTCTATATGGATTCTGGAAAAGAGAGGGTGACCTGGAGCTGGAGAAACGGGGTTCGAGTCTCTGGACTCGATCCCAGGACCCCGGGATTATGACCTGAGCCGAAGGCAGATGCTTAACCATCTGAGTCACCCAGGTGCCCTTCTTTTTTTTTTTTTTTTTCTTGCTACCACAGGATTGTTTGAGATTCTAGAGACATAATGGATGATTAAACTGTATTGTAAAATATCTCTGATTTTCTTTTCTTAAGGAAAATCCACGGAGAATAGTAAAAAGAATTGGTGAGTGAGACTATTTCTCTGAGTCACCGGCACAAGCCAGAGGAGAGAGATACAGACTCTGATGGCTTTGGACAACGTGGTCAGTAGAAAAGTGCAGTGTGTCCTGCTTGTGATGTGTTTCACCACGTTCTACCTTATTAACATGGTGATGGTGATGATGGTGCCATAATACTTTGCTTTTTACAGCACACTTCCACATATGGTTCTTATTTTCAATTCACTGAGTTGATGATGCACTGTCTTACTTTCTGAGCTTTGTATCATGTTGTTACTGCTGCCTGGAACATCCCTTTCCACTCTTTGCCAGACTGTTTATCCTTCAATATCAATTTAGATATCTCATTCTCAGGGAAATAATTCCTGACCCATTCTACTTCCACCCTGGGCAAAGAGGCTTTCTGAGTGTGTTCTCATCCCATAGCTCATGCTGTAATTGCCTGTTATGTGTCTGTATTTTCCTGTCTTCCTTCTATGAGACCCGGTGTTGGCTCTTGTTCATCTTTGGACTCCCAGAGCCTAGAACAGGGTTAGGCACGTGGAGAGTGCTCCGTGGATATTGCTGTATGAATGAGTAAATAAACTTGACCTTAATGACAATTGAATAAGGAAGCTAGATAGGGCTGGAAGACCCCTGAGAGGTGGTTCAAGCCAACTCTCCATCTCAGATGATGGAACCAAAATCTAAGAATTAAATAACAGTCCCGAAGGCATCCTGCCTATTGCTGGCAGAACCACGCTGGACACAGCCCTTTGATTGGTTCAATACCGTTCTTTCTGTTTGTTCCGAGTCTGTGGTCTTTATGTAATTTCAGAATGATGTTAGATATTTAGGTACCTTAGTCTTGGGCTGGGAAAACTCCAGACGGTAGTCAAGATGATGTCATGGAAAGGACCCTGCAGCCACCCTGACTTCTTCCCCTCTCTTGACCCTCCATATCCACTCAATCACCAAAACCTGTCACTTTTACCTCCCAAGAAGTTCTTGCATCAGTTCCTTCCTCTCCATCCCTCATCGTTCCACGACAAAAGACCACCCAATCTTGAGCCCAGACATTGCAAAGTTTTATTAATTGATCTCCTCTTCTGATGTATCCTCTGTGTGATGTACATAACCCTTCAGTGGCTTCACATGAACCTCTCAGTGGCTCCTAATGGCCTTGCAGATAGCGTCTAAACTCCTGAACTTGGGTTACAAGGCCATCCATTGCATGGCCCCTGACGCCCACCACGGTTTTTCTTTCCCACCCTTCCTAGGCTCGCACTCTGTTACAATAACTCTGAACTATACAGAGTTGCTAGTTCGCACCAAGCTCTTTCAGGTGTCCAGGCATGTGGTCACGCCACTCCCCTACCAGGAATGCCTCTTCTCTCCGCCTCTGCCTCCTCCTTTTGCCTGACTCACTCTCACATACCCTTCAACTGGGCTCATCCTGGGCTGGACCAAGAGCTCACATAGCAACATTTGCCCACCTCAAGGTCAGAAACCAGTCCTGCTGCATGTGTATAGCTCCCACACTTGGTTTAACAGGTGCTTAGCAAATGTATGTCGACTTAGACTTTACCTGGAGTTAAAAGAGGAATTTTAATCGTACTAGCTGTGTGGGCTTGAGTGTATCATTTTCCTTCTTTGGACTTCAGTAGATATGTATTGTGTGGACAT
Source organism: Callorhinus ursinus (assembly GCF_003265705.2). Lineage (NCBI taxonomy): Eukaryota > Metazoa > Chordata > Mammalia > Carnivora > Otariidae > Callorhinus > Callorhinus ursinus. Next base: position 15,514,630 of record NW_027397096.1, read on the forward strand.
GATATAAGGTTTAATTTCTTCTACTGTGAAGTGGAGGAGGAAGGCGAAGTACTGTACATAATTTTGGAGGTCCGCTCAAATTCTAAATGACATAGTTCCCACCTCAGTTCCACTGCCACAACATTACACCATTGTCATATGGCGAGGTATGTCAAGGGCAGCTTCGGGGCGGGATTGGTCAAAGCACGGTGGTCGAGAAGCCAGACTTGACATCTGATGAAGAGGTTGTGAACAACTGATTGGTGTTTCCTTAGAGAGTCAGGTTTTTCGCCTCAAAAAGTGGCAGTAATAATAAAGCTGTTCTTGGGCTGATGGGCGGTTCAAGTGGGCTGCTGTGTGTGATGTGGTTTGTGGATCCTCATGCTCAGGGTAACTGTAGAGGGTGGCTATTAGGGAACTGTCTCCCATAAGAGGGACTCAAATGAACTGTGAGTTTAAACATCTGATAGGTGGTACAAGGTACGGATTCCACAATCCCAGACACTGGGCTTGAATTTGCCATCAAAGGATGCCCTCCAGCCCTAAAGCCTGGAAATTAGCTAATTGCCCTTGGTGTAGATACCACAGGGGCTGAAGTCCCAAACTAGCTTTACCAGTGGCCATGCTTGGGAAAGCCTTGTGTGGCATAGTCAGGGGCTTGGGTTCCTTTGCCCTGTCTCCATGATAGACAGAGGGTTGTTTTGTTGGTTGTTAAAGCAGAGGTTTTCTACCCGATTCCCCTTTGTCCACTTCCTTAGGAATATGTCCATTGCTTATTGGGGAAGGTTAGCCTGGCCCTCTGAATGATACCTTTGAGCTAGATGGACAGCCTCGATCAGCAGGATAGCCGGCTGGGGGAAAGAGCAACTATGCCACCTCCTCATTGCTGCTGGGATGCGTTGCCATGGGTACCAAATGCAGGGAAGCAAAAGAAGCAGAAGAAAAATAAAAGCTGTAGTATGTGTATATTTATGTGTTCGTGTGTGGCATGTGCATGCCTGCCCTCTCCTGTATGACAGCCAGAGGAAAAAGAAAGGCGCTCATTTCTGAGGGGGCCTGACATTTTAACGATTAGGTTGAAACTGTCCAAGGTGGATTAACCCTTCCATTCGCCATATTAGGTGGCCCCCTACGAGATGCTACATGGTCAGAACAGGCCTCAGAATCTTGCCCCCCCTTCTTATTCCTTACCATTTGCCCCAATCCCCAGAGGCGACAAAGAATGCATTTCTTAAGTACCCTATATGGCAGGCACTGTGCTAGGCTCCTTCATTTCTTACTTGCTTTTATCCTGGCAATAACCTCACAGGGTAGATGACGCTACTCTATTATGCAGATGGGGGGGCGGTTAAGGAGGTTAAAGGTACAAGTTGAGACATCAGAATGCCTGAGTGAATCCCAGACCTCCCTTTCCTCATCGCTGCCCTGTCTCTCAGTGTCCTCATCCGGCCACTGGGGAAGGGGGATCAGCCGAGGCCCGTGGAATGCTCAGTGCAGGGCCCCATGAATGATTGCTGCTATCACTGGTTTCTCCCAGACCTTTGGAAGGGAAGGCATTCTTAAAGTCTTTGTTACTACACAGTAGCTCCAATGGGTTAAGTGCCCGACACAGGAATGGAAGGATAATGTGACGGATGTGTCGCTGCTGGGGACAGGGAAAGACTGGATGCATTATGGCTAGGATCTCAGAGGAGGCTTCCACTCCAGATCCCTCTCACTTCATAACCTGCCCTCTTTTTCCTCACCATGGTCGTCTGACTCAGATGCTGGTTTGACTTTCCCAGCCTGAGAAGGTCGGGCCTCTGGAGATATTTAGGGGTAAGAGCGGCAGTGGCCTGTCTCTGAGAGCCAGATCGGACTCTGGCCTAGCAGGGATCCTGTGAACACAGCCCTCTCAATCCACCTGGGTCTTTGGAGACTACAGAAGCATTTCTCTGACATGGCGCGATAATAGGTCTAATGGGCACATTTTAAAACTGAATGCTTCACTCGGGAACACAGAAAAAAGATAATCATATTGTGTTTTTAAAAATTATGATTTTAATCTGGGGAGGATGGTAACCTGGCGTGTCATGGGTGTTACTAGAGTCTAGCCCCAGCCCCAGTGCGAACCAGCTCTGTGACTTTGGGCAAGTGGCCGCACCTCTCCGGGCCTTTGTGTCCCCTCCCGCCTCTAATGTGAGGGGGCTGAAGTGAGTGGCGGTCATGTTGCCCTTCCATGCCTTCCATGCTGGCCTCCTATGACTTTGTCTCCAGTTTCTCCTGGTTTAAATAGGCCACAATTCCTCATTGTCCCATCCTCCATCAACCCAGCTCCTCACAAGACAGCAGTATCTAGAGAAGACCATCCCTACCCGCTGTTCACAGGGCTTTCCCATGAGGCTCCCATGATCTCTGGGGCTACCTTTCTCTGCTTTTTCTCTTTGTGTGGATGGGGACAGCCTGAGTGCTCTTTGGAGAAGCACAAATTATTAATGACAGTGACTTGTGTTTGCACAAGGCTTGAGAGCTTACACAGGCATTAATATTATAAGTCACATAGCTGGGATGGGGTAGAGCAAAGAGCTTAGGTTCAACTTCAAAGACTACACTTTTAACAGCCCTGCATTACCTATGCCTTCAGAGATCTACATAAATTGAAGTTGTAATTAACCAATATTCATTAAACAAACCAACAAGTTCTACTTGGATTTTATTTAAAAAGAAAAAAACAAAAAAAACCCCAAACAAACAAACAAACAAAAACAGAGCCCCTTCTCATATCCAGTGACTCAATTCCTCATTCACCACAAATTTATGAAAAGCTTACTATGCATGAGGCACTATTTTGGATAATATGGTTGAAAATTAGACTCAAGGGATGCCTGGGTGGCTCAGTCATTAAGCATCTGCCTTCAGCTCAGGTCATGATCCCAGGGTCCTGGGATCGAGCCCCGCATCGGGCTCCCTGCACCGCGGGAAGCCTGCTTCTCCCTCTCCCACTCCCCCTGCTTGTGTTCCCTCTCTGTGTCTCTCTGTTAAGTAAATAAACAAAATCTTAAAAAAAAAAAAAAGAAAATTAGACTCAAATACAGTGGCTCCCCTTGAAGGGCTTGGAAATCCAGAGGTAGCCAGGTAAGGGTCCATAGCCCCGGGTGCAATGTTGTGGGTGTTGGACTGATGTGATGAGCTGCAGAATGCAGATGAGAAAGCACATGGGTTTTGGAGTTTGAATCCTGGTTTTGAGTCCTGGCTCTGCCACGAACTAATTAAGAGTTCTCGGGTAATTCAGCAAGTCTCTCTGAACCTATCAAATAGCAGTAGCAATACCACATCGGATTACTGTTGGAGTTGACATGATACAATGCACATAAAGGACCCAGGACAGTGCCTGTCACTTACGGGGAGTTAGTATCTATTATTTATTATTATTATTATTAATCATCAGCACTGTGAGAGGACAAAGTATGGCTTGATTAATTCCACCCTGGCCGAGGGCTGAGGAGGTACCATGTGAGCTGCACCCTGAAGTATGAGTAGGTCTTCTCTAGGTGAAATCCTGGCTTGGGGTGATGGAGTAAGGGTGGGGCAGGGGGCATTTCAGGTAGAGCAAATGGTGCAAGCGAAAGCGTCAAAGGCCTAGCAGGTTCCGGTAGCCATGAGTAAGTTGCTGTGGCTGGTCAGTGCGGGTGGGGTGGAGCAGAAAAAGGTAACAGATTACAGTGGAAAGTTGGAGTCATAGACTATAAAGGACCTCGGATGCTATGCTAAGGAAGTTAACCATGGTTCTATAGCAAAGGGGAGACACCGGAAGTGTGTAGGAAGTAGGAGAGACATCTGGCCCAGGGCAAAGACCTGGGTGCTGGCCATACAGGTGTGATACGTCCCACAATGGGAATCCCAGAGTGTCCCGTCAGGCAGAGGACATGGAAGGAGAGGAGAGCATCAGTCTCCAAAGGTCTAGTCAGAGAGAGGAATCACACTGAGCATGTCCCCTAGGGATCCCAGGAGTCTGGAACCACAGTGTGGGAAGAAGGCAGACAGCAACAGAGGCCTGGGCCCTTGGGAAGTCTGCCTTGGAATGTGCATTTGGAGGAAGTTGTCCAACCTTGGGGGTGACAAGCGCTTGGGTCCGCAGATTAGTTACCAACTGCCCCATACTCCCATCAAAAGATCTCCGTTAGTATTGGTCTCTAACCTGAGAGTTGACACTGACCGGGTGACTTTCCATCTCAGGGCCTCAGTATTTTTGTGTTCCATGGTGGTGGTGGTCATGAGTGGGTGGGTGCCCTTCAAGGATCTTCATGGCTGACGTTGCCTTTTGCCTCTCTTGGGGACCTTGACCCTACCTGGGTAGGCTTGTCTCTCTCATTGCCAGGTCTCTGCCCCTGAAGTGAGGAGAGAATGACAGCAGTGAAGACTGTTTCTGGGAGATAGTCACTTCTAGGTGATTCCTGGTTGAGGGCCAACAGCTAGGATTGAGGAATTTCTAGAATTAGAACAAACTGGAGCTAATTTACCTGGGCTGGATTCCTGCCTCTGTTTATGTAAAACAGACTCCCTGGTTTCCCAATTTCCTTCCAACCTGATTTAACTTTTTTTTTTCTCCCTCTCAGCTTTGCTTTGGTCGTCAGTTTTCCCACTTTGGCCTGTAATTTAAACAACAGTAATGACAGCCAAAACCCAGAAATCAACTGGCACTAAATACAAAGTCTCTTCGTCAGTGGAGAAAAAGAAGAATCCACTGGATTCTTTCCTCCAGCTGTAGACCATGCGGGGATGAGGACCTGAAGAAGTAGCAAGTCACTGCCTTTGGGTAGTGGGACATCTGGTTACATCCCGACCACCAGGGTACAGCGTAAGCCTCGGAATTAGGAAGAGGGAAAGAAAGCACGGTAGGCTGGACTCCTATATCTTACCAGGAGCTACACATATGGAACACATTGGAAGATCCCAACAGGCTGGTAGGGTAGATACCATTATGTCCATTTTAAGTACATGGAAACGAAATCTCAGGGAGGCCACAGCTAATGGCTGTAGAGCTAGGGTTCAAATGCAGGCTGGTCCAGGGTATCTCTTCCCCCCCCCCCCCCCCCCAAATATCAAATTCCTTTCCCAGGAGAAAGGTTTTTGCCCCCAGGGCAAGTTATTCTTCAAACCTCAGTTTCCTTATCTTGAAAATGATAATCAAAATCCTGGCTCTGAGCTCTTGCATGGGTTTGAAAGAGATAATGAATGTGAAAGTGGTTTTTAAACTGGAAAGCATCAGGCATGAGTTAGTCATTGTTTAATTTTATTATTCCCTGGGCAGGAAGGATCAAGTTTTAACGGTTCGGCAGATAAGGTAATCTCTCCCATTTTTAAGGATTTCAGATGTGGGGAAAGGTGAATCTTCTACCCAGCCCTGGAAAGTCTTTTCAGAATTTTCTCTATGGAATCAGTCAATGCTATCTAGCCTCTGATGGGAGGGCTTCTCTAGGTGGTGGATTCCCTTTTACTGGGAGGTTCCTTGATTTGCTAAAAGGGTTTATCTGCAACTCAGCCACCCCTCCCCACCTACTCAAGCAGACAGGGACCTTCGGAGTCAGTAAACTGGGAGTCACTGTAATCCCCAGAATGATAGAGTCACTGTAGGGTCATCTGAATAGCCCTGGCTCCCTGGTCTGTATCCACATTTGGGTACATTCTTTTTTTATTTTTTTAAAGATTTTTTTATTTGTTTGAGAGAAAGAGCACACAAGTGAGCCTGCGTTTGTGGGGGGAAGGTGGCGGAGGGAGAGGGATGTGGAGGGGCAGAGGCGGGGGGAGAGAGAGAGAGAGAGAGAGAGAGACGGAGAGAGAGAGTCTCAAGCAGACTCCTGCTGAGCATGGAGCCTGACATGGGGCTCCATCTCATGACCGTGAGATCATAACCCGAGCCGAAATCAAGAGTCAGATGCTTACCCGACTGAGCTACCCAGGCGCCCCTCACATTTGGATATATTCTTAAATGTTCCCTGGATTACTATTTAACAAGAACTAGACTCTGTTCTCCAGCATCCTCAGAGCCCCAGATAGAACCTGGTTTATATTGGGAATCTGATCAATTAATATTTCTTCATTTCTCCAGTGTGTCAGTCATCCACCCTATATATATATATATATATATATATATATATATATATATATATATATTGAGGATCTACATGTGTCCCAAACTGCACCAGGGCCCAGGGATCCCATGGTGAGTAAAATGGAGGGAGATGACAGTCCAGTGGAAGAGATAGAGGCCACAAACATCTAAATATCAATTACACCCTGGGAAGAAAACATCCTGAGAGCCCAGAGAGCATGGAGCATGGATCAGAGGGCACTTCCTGCTTTCCCTATGAACGGGACCTGAAGCCAGTGTGGCCCTGGGTGCACTGGTGGCAGAGGAGGCATCCCAGCCTTAAGGGACAGCATGTGCAAAGGCCCTGGAGCAGGCAGGGAGCTTGGTGCGTGAGAGAACCGGAGTGAGACTGTGTGGCTTGAACCCGGAGACAGGCGGAGAGAGGCCTCAGTCTGGTAAGGATTCTGGCCTTTATCCTCAGAGCCATGGGAAGCCATTGAGAAGTTTTATGCAGGGGAGTGACAAGACCACATGTGTGTCTTAAGGTCACTCAGGCTGCAGCGTGGAGAATGGATTGGAGCTGGGGCAAGCATGGAATCAGGGAGACTGGTTGGGATTATAAACTCAGGGAGCACAAAACCCCTCTGCTTCTCCCAGCAGCCTGTCAGAGGGCTAATGCGGTTTGAGTCTTGACTCTACCAGCTGTGCGATCTTGGGCGAGTCACCCAGGCTTGCTGTTTTCACAAGTTTCCACATCTGGAAAATGGGGAAGAACTAGTTCCCTAGCTTGACTAATTTTGTTCCCTTCATTGAGTAAGTCAGACATCAGTCAGGAGTCCTTTACAACCCAGGCTGGGGAAGAGGCTGCCAAACCCAGTGACTGTGGGGCCTGTGTCACTTGGCAGGTGCAGACTAGCACTGTCTTCCTTATTCATACTGGATGCACTCACTAAGCAGTTGGCAGATGTGCGGTTGGCTTCCTAATCCCGATCCTGACCAGAGAGAACTAGCAGCAGAGGGAGCTCCCATTACTGATGGCACCAGCTACTCCTGCCTCCACCATCTGGACTGAGCTCTGTGAGCATCCATCCTTTCTTCAGTTTCTGTGAGCTTCTGTTTTCCTATCTGTAAAGCATGCCTATGTCCATTTATTGCTCTGGTCAATATTCGTTACGTGCCGTCACGGCTCAGGCCCTGTGCTAGGTTCTGGGGGCATTAGACTAACCTAGTTCCTGCCCTTCGGTTTTCACATCTTAGTGTACTTAAGATTATGTACATGAAAGTGCTTTTAAGATTCTGACACTATTTATACTTGTAACAGCTGTAAAGGGATGGTTGAATAGAAATCTGGAAATGCTGCTTCCAGGGACGGTTCTGTTTCAAGGTAACTAGAGTGGAGACAAGTCAATTGGCTTTGATGAGCCTTAGTTTCTGCAGTCAAATGAAGGAGTGAAGAACTTTCAGGCCATCTTATTTTAAATGTTGTAATTCTATCATCTTTCCCTCAAAATCTGGATCCTCTTCCCCAATTCTGGATATGGCTTCCTTTGGGCCTTCCTTTTCGCCTTATTTCAAAAAATCGAACTTGACTTTTTACTTTCAGTCCCCTTCTCATAGCGAATCCAGGGGTCCCAACAGCAGATGGTACAACAGTTCTGGTGGGTGATAGAATGAGTGAAGGGGGCAATAAGGGGAGGTGAGGACCTTGGCAAAAGAAAGGAGGTGTGTTCTATTTAAAGAAGACAGCTGCTTTTCCGCTCCCCAAATGATTGCTCTGTACAGAAATGCAGGCTGGATCTAGCTTCTGTTTTCCTTTAATATGTTTCTCAGTTTTGTGAACCTCTCTCCCTCCACCCTGGTCACACTGTCGTCCGGAATTAGATGGCAGTAGGAGTCTCCTCTGAGGCCTCTGGCCTGCAGGCATAACTTTCTAAACTTTTTTTACACAACTCTAATCCAGAAGAATCTTCCCACCTCATCCCTTCTTCAAGAACCTACCGTGGCTCCCTGTGGACCCCCAAGCCCATCCACTTCCCCTTACCTAGTGTTTATTGAACACACTTACTATGGTAAGCATTGCACTGTACACTGGGGAGACTAAAAAAAAAAAAGAGTTACGATGAAAGAATTCTGTCACTTAAAAATTCTCACAGTCTAGGAGAGGGTTTAACCTTTGTGTTACAGACCTTAGAATCTGATGAGAATGATGGACTCTTCCCAGAAAAAACACATGCAAACACATTTTCCTCACGCTCTGCAGAGCCAGCCTCCATGAAGCCCGGCAGGTTAAGCGTCCCCTTGCTCGAGAAGGTGCAACAGTCAGGTCTTAGTGTGATGAGGAGCACAGAGAAAGGGATGCTTCGCTCCAGCCAGAGGCAGCCTTTCTGGAGCAGGTCTGATGTCACTCTGAAATCACACAGGCCTGCATTTGAATCCAAGTGCTTCTGTTTATCAGATGCGTGTCCTCGGGCCGGTCCCTCAACTTCTTTGAGCCCCATTTTTCTCACCTGTGTAATAGCAATGATGCTCACTTCACAGGGAGGGTGAAAGATGACAAATACAAAGTACTGGACTGGGAGTGTCACTCAAGGAGTGTTGTTGCCTTTCTTCGCAACTTGGTCTCTCTCCCTTTCTTCAAACAGTCTCCAAAGCCAAGTTCATCGGTACCCTTCTGGTCCGCTGGGGAGAATCTTACTGCTCCCCAAGCTCAGAGTGCTTGTTTATCCCCTCCCTCCCTGTCCGACTCTCTCCCTACCATCCACCCATCCATCCATGTATTCATCCATTCAACTCAATTATGAACTGAAATCTTCCCAGGGCTCCCCAGATTCCTCCCTCTTCTGGACAAGCCTGGAACCTCTCTGCACCTGTCTGGAGGTGGCAGCGAAGGAAGCTCTTTCATCTGAGCATCCTCTTCTGTGTACGGATCCTTGTAAGCCTGAAACATCAGGGGCTTTTTCGACACCTCCATCAGCCCCCACATCCAGTCAGTCCCCAAGTCCTCGCCGGTCTTTTGGCAAATGATTTTTGTGTTCATTGGCCTTGACACTCCTCAAATATCGACCCTTATTGATTCTTCCTGGTTCATAGCAATGTCCTCGTTAACTAGCCTCCCAGTGGCCACTATCCCATTTCTAATCCGTCTTAGACACCAGCACCAAACCTAAATGGAAAATGACTGTACCTTCCCATTTTTGTGTCCTGAGCATACAATACAGAGCCAGGCCTATAGAAAGTGCCTGTGGTAGGTTAAAGATGTCCCCCGTTTCTTTGCTCCTGCTCCCATTGAGAGGTGATGTCTAATTCCCTTTCTCTTCAATCTGAGCTGGTTTTAGAGACTTGGTAACCAACAGACTGTGTGGAAAGAAGGTTGTGGGACTTTTGAGACAATGTCATAAGAAGCCTTGCAGTTTCCAGCCAGGTCTCTTGGGATACTTTCTCTCAGAGCCATGAGCTACCGTGTAGGAAGTCCCACTATTCTGAAGCCATCAGGCTGTGGGAAAACCGAAGCCTCATGGAGAAGCCACTTGCAGGGGCTCTAGTCAACGGGTCAGCTGAGCTCCCCAAATGGGATCTCCAGTGCTCAGCTGACCCCATGAGTATCAGAGATGAACTGTCCAGCTGAGCCCTTTCCAACTTCCTGACACACAGAATCATGAGCAAAATAAAATGGTTGTCCTAGGATTGTTAGTTTCGGTGTAGCTTGTTATGCACCAATAGATAACCAAAACCTGATCAAAACTGTTTGTTGAATGAATGAAGGATTCATTGGCAGTAATGTGCTGATGGTGTCACTGCCCTATTCAAGAGCTCCCTATTGCTGGAAAAATAATGTTTAGTGCCTTTAGTTGGCATTCAAGGTCCTCCATAATTTGGTGTCAGCCTGCTTTTCAGACCTTCCCCGGTATGTTTCCAACATCATCTCTTTTTACTTATCCGTGCTTTCTCCACCCAAATGTCCTTTTTACCCACATTCCCACCTCAGAACATCAACATTTAACTTGTCCTTTGAGACTTTTGTCAGATGCCTACTCCGGCTGCCCAATTGAGCAGTGAGCCCTCCCCTTTCCGTCCCTAGTTTGTTTGATGTTTTTCTAACTCTTCTTCCTTCATTTACCCTGCTCTTCATTTCTTACCCCCAACTCGTGTGTTTTGTGTGTGTGTGTGTGTAGGGGGAAGTCAGGATGTGGGCCCAGGCACATAAGGAGGCATACAAACATGTTGTGTGTGGCCTCCCAGGCGTGAATCCCTACAGAGCTTGAGTTGGAACTGGCCAGCTCATCATCTGGCACGTTGTGTCTCCCAAGCTAGGTGTTCACATCCCTGAAGGGAGGAAGGGTATTTAGAAGCAGCACAGGCTTTGGAGTCAGCTCAGATTTTAGATCATAATTATGTCACTTACTGTGTGGCTTTGGGCAAGATGCATAACCTCTCTGAGCTCAGTTTCCTTATTTGGAAACTAGAGACCTAATCAGAAGGTGTGCAAAGGCCCAGCCCTGTGCTTGGCTCATCACAGGCCATTAACCACTGCTTGCCAAGTAAACACAACAGAACAGAACTGCCTGATGCTCAATTGTTATTATGTTAATTATGGAGAGAACTCTCCAGCATCAAAAATAAACACATTTTAAAAATTTTTTGAAATTTCAAAAAGGAGCGAAGAACAAAGAACAAGAGAAGAGTGAAAAGGCACATCAGAGGCCACCTGGCCAAGCCCAACTACGTTAGTCGTGCGACCGGGTGCCCCACTGGGGTCTCAGTCTTCTCATCTGTAAATTGGGCGGTGGGCACTGGAATCTAAGCTCCCCTCCAGCACTGACATTCCAAGAGCATTAAAGAAAAAGGATGAATCACCCCTTCAAAATACCAATATGGGCTGGGCCCTCCCCCTGCTGTCCCCATCCAGCACAGCTAAGAGCTCTTAATACACAGCCAGCTTCCTCCTGCAGCTGCCACCAAACTTCAACCCCCTTTCCCAGGGGTCTCAGAAGCAAGACTGATAATGGACCCCTGGCCTTCTCCGGCTCAACAGGGAACCAGATCTTGTTCCCAGACTCTGGGGGCCAGAGGGCCCTCCCCTGAGGGTGCTGGCTTTCTGTGGACATTTGGCTTGGGTATACTTGTGTGCGAAGTGTGGGAGTGTTGGAAGGGCGGAAGGAAGGAATAAAGGGAAGAGATGAAGATAGAGCGTTGGTGATTGATTTCCTGCAATCATGGCAGGAGGGCTGGAGTGGTGGAAACCTTGCCATTCTCGTCCAGGATTTTGAAAAAGTGGTTGTGTCTGTATCTGTAATGGTTCTAAGTCTCCATCCTGGGGAGGCACGGTGCCCCAGCAGCTGCATAAATTCATAAGCACAGGCTGTCAAAGCCACAGAAGACACCAAGATCAATTTTCCTCCTCACAGGAGATAGACACTAGGTGACCGCAGAGGACAGTTTTCTTGCCTCTCTGCCCAGAGCTCTCTACTCCTTTCCGCGTCGAGGCTATTATTAGTATTATCAACATTAATAATAATGGAGACGTAACCGGTAACCGGCTGTGCATTAGTCACAATGTTCCAGGAGCCTGCACCACCTTCATTCTCTTCTGGGACTGCCTGGATCCTGCTGGGTCCTCCTCTCCGCGTCCGGAGCGGCTTGGGGCCCTGCCCTTTGGTCTGTCTGTGCGGTGGTCTGTCTCTTGCCCGTCACGTCTGCAGTAGCCCGGGTCCTCCTAGCTCACACCGGCTCCGGCTCTGAAAGCCGAGAAGCTCGCCGGCTGCGAGCGGGTTTTCCAAGTGGGCAGGGGTGGGGAGGAGGGGCGCGGGCGGGCGGGCGGGCGGGCGGAGGGAGGAGGGGGCGTCGCGGAGGGGAAGACCTCGCATTGTAATCCAATGACATTGCCAACGTGGGGGTGGGGGCGCTGGCCTCCGCGCGCTCTCCGAGTTTTGGCTGCCCGCCCAGCTGGGAATAACTCTCTTCGCATAATTCGCGTGTTTACCAGGCATGAAAATTCTTGCTTTCGGCTCCCCCCCCACCGCCCCGTAAGCCCCCTCCTCTGCCCCCTCCCCACCACCTCCGCCCCTCGCGAGTGAAACTCTGTCTAAAAAAATATTGGCCCGGGGCACAGAAAGTTTTGCATAAATTCATAAGTGATGAATGGCTGATTTTAACGTTATTTGGGTATTTGTCAGAACTTAACAAATATACATGGGGACGGCGGTTCATAAACTTAAACATCTCAATATCCCCTTTCTTCTGGAAATAAATTACGTTTGTTTGCCCGGCTTGGAGTCTTAAGGTAGCCGACATTAGGAATATTTTAAAAGCCATCATCCATCGAGCATGTCTCCCAGGCGCCAGGAAGATTAAATGAAAGAATCATAAGATGGAGGTCTTTAACTTTTAATCCTTTTACAATGAAGCCTCAGATAGTCGCGGGGGCAGGGTGCCCTCTCTGGGGGGAATAATGCCGTTATTCCTCGGCTCTCAGTTAATGAATACCCTAACGTCTGTCCCACGGCTGACGGAGGCAGCGCCGGGGAGGGGGCTCCGGCTCCCGGGCCAGGCTATTGAAATGAGGAGCCACCGAGGCTGCGTCGGGAGGGAAGAAAGCGCCCGGCTGGAGGGACAGGGCGGGCGGGGCCGGGGGCATTGAGACTGCGCTGGGGACCCGGCGCAGGTTTGAAATAATTAGCATAGATTCGCCGGGACTCCGAACCCCGGGGTGGGGGTGGGGGGGGAGGGATGCCGGGAGGGAGGCGCGGGGAGGGGGCAGGGGGGTGGGGAGGGAGCAAAGGAGAGCGACTTTGGAGTCCAAGATAAATAAAGGGAGCGCTGAGCAGTGTCAGGAAGCCGGCCCACGTGGAGCTGCGCGGATGGGCGCCACCGCGGACTGAGGCGGAGGGACGCACGCGAGTCGAGCGCCAGCCCCAAGAAGTTGGCTTTTTAAGGGGTGGGTGAGGGTGGTATTTTGCACGTCCCTTAAGGGGTAACACGTCTTCTGCCCCTCTTTTAACCCAAAAGCTCAAAGATCCCGATTCTGAGAACTCCTCCCTCCCCACCCCCAAACGGAGTAAGTGTCGGGGGGGGGGCGCACCCCGTTCCCAACTGCAGATCCCTGTGGTGGCATTTTTCACCCAAATTCAGACCCCTCCGAAATCCTGACCCTCAGAGTCCTCCTTAGGTCCTGGGGCACGGGGGTGGGGGGAGGAGGCGAGTGTCAAATCACCCAGTTGTCCCCAGCAATTCCAGCTGAGGGCCTGGGATTTGGGGGGCTCAGACCTGCAAGATCCCGGAGCCTGAGTGTTGATTCCAAAGGACTGGATCACTTCAGCGTGCATCACCGCAGCTTCTGGGCGTGCAAAGGGTTAACATGGGCTGGTTATTGATGGGGGGAGGCCGGTGCAAGGCGGGAGGGGTGGCGGGATCTGGGTGGGCGCGCTCTGATCTCTCCCCCCCCCCATTCCTCGGGGGTCAAGTTTCAGCGGCACTCCGCCCCCAGGGTAGGTGTGAAAGACACGTGTCCCCATTGTGAAGGGCCTGTCAGGCAGGACAAAGCGGCCGCCCACCCTCCCCCCCACACCCCCCCGCCCCTCGGCCCAGCCTGGGGTCAGCTCCAGGGGGCCGGCTGGGTGTCGAGGTCAGGACGGGCCCGAGCTTCGGTGACATAGCGAGAAAAAGCTGGGAGACTGGGCGGAGGCCACGTGATGCTCCAGTGAGGGGTTTGAGAATAACCCGCCCCCCCCCCATGAAAAACTGAGCGGTCACCTCCAACACACCAGAAGAGGGGATGAGCCCCTTCTCCCAACAGGCATCGTAAGCACAGCGGCACCCCTACCCGCCCCCTTCAGCCCGCACACCCCCCATCAATCACCAACACAGAGAATCGCAGTGTCGAGCGCAGTCGATTTTAGTGGTTTTCTTTAATCCTGCTCTGCACTTCTTTCTCATTTACTACACGGGATATTATAAAGAATAAATAGCAGATACTCTTAATTTACAATGATTAGTCATTCCATTTGTTCTCTATATTTACAATAACTGTAAAATAACATTGAACTCTATAGCTTCTTCGAGGTCCAAGGAAAACCAAAACACTTTCCGAAGAATGGAAAATAGCTTTTTAAAAGTCCTTCTACAAAAGTTCTCCCCTCTCTTTGTACTTTAAGAAAAAATAACTTTTCCCCCCTGCTTCGCCATGCGAAGGGCACTGGAATATAAATAGCAGGTTAACATTATTAGCGACAACCAGAATAAGTCTCTCTTTGCTCTGTTCTTTTTTTTCCTTTTGCTATTTTTTTTTAAAAATACAGTAGAAGCCGGTAACTTTTAACGTATAATACTGACCTTTTAATAAGTAAATTAAAACTGGGACCGTATATACACACACATATACATTCCTACACAGTTAAACAGTGCATTACATGAACCAGAAAGCTAGGTCTCTGTAGCCAGAAAAAAAAAAAAAAGTTCATTGAATCCCCTCGCGAGAGGGTGGTGGAACTGGTTGGAGACGGTGCGGGGGGGGGGGGGGGGAGGGCGTCGGTGGGGTTCCATCAATTGTCCGGGTGCGGGAAGGGGACCCCGAGTTCTAGCATGAGCACTTGCACTCGGAAATGATGGGGTACTGGATGGGAATCCAGCCGCAGCGCTGGCCCCCGCGCCGCTGACAGCGCCACCGCAGCACCGTGAGGTGCACGGACTTGGACGGCTTGCACACCATGCCCTCGGGCACGGAGCACGAGCGCTTACTGAAGCAGCTGCCCACCTTCACGTAGCGCGGCCAAAAGCGGCTGCCCAGGTCGTTCCACGCGTACAACACCGGGCAGAAGGTCTGCGACCACAGCCACATCTGTAACTTCCTCCGCAGCTTCTTGCTCAGGCGCTGCTTCTTGCCCGGGGCCAAGCCCTCGGAGAACTCCAGCCCTTTGATCTCGCTCGGCATGGCCCCCGACGGCCGCTGCCGCAGCAGCTGGTCCAGCTCGGCCAGGTCCTCGGCGCCCCCGGCCGCCCCCCCGCCCCCGCCGGGCCGGTCCTCGGGGGGCGAGGTGGCCATGAAGCCCGGGTCGTAGTGGCCCCCGAGCAGCGAGCGCAACAGCGTCTCGTTCAGATCCTTCTCTTTGGGGTCAAAGATAGGGTCCGGGTGTTCGATGAGGTCCACCAGGGGCAGGTTGTCGCTGGGAGCCGGGCGGATGTGGAGATAGTGCTGGCCTCCGGCCGGTGCCGCCCGCAGCCCCAGGACCACCACCAGGGCGTAGAGGGTGACCCCCAGGCTGGGGCAGCGCTCCATGCCTCCGGCGCGCGCCCGGGGCTGCTGCTTCGTCCCGCGTCCCCGGAGGAGAGCACGCCGAGCCCGCGGCGCCGCCGCGCTCCCCCGTCTCTCCGGAGGCGGCTCACCCGAGGCTGGGCAGGCGCAGGGCCGGCAGCATGAGTCGCCGGGAGAGCCCTTCGCGCAGCGCCGGCTCCCACCGGGGCGGAAAGAAGGCACACAAGTTGGCCGCAACTCCTCTCCCGGGTCTATTCGGGCAGGCGGCCGCGGCGGGGCATCCGAAATTACTCCAGGGCGACGGCGGGCGCAGGGGGCGCCGGCTCCTCGCTGCCTTCCCGGGCCGGCGGCGGTGCAGGGCGCGTGGACGAGCCGCTCTCCCCTCCTCCTCCTCTCGCTGCTCGTCGTCCTGCCGCTCTGTGCAGCGCCGCTGGCCCAGCGGGTCCTAGGGGCACTTCCCTCCGCCTGCTCCGGGCTCCGCGGCCGGCTCTGCCCGGCGGACTCCAGCGGCGGCGGCGGCGGCGGCGTCCGCGCACGTTGGCACCGGTTTGTCTGTCTCGCAGGGTCCAAGCCTTTAAATTTCCTGCACTTTCAGCTCCATCACCATGGAAACCACTGACTCTCTCGGCGTTGCCCCCTCCCCCTTCTTCCCCCCAAACAACAACCCCACCCCCCACTTCTCCACCCCCGAGGAGCTGGAGCGGCACAGGCTCCGGGGGGAAGCCGCCTGCACTCGCCGCGGCGGCGGCTTCGGCAGCGCCCAGGGCTGTGCCCCGCCGGACCCAGATGCCCCGGGAAGCCGACAGTCCGGCTGCCCGCCGGAGCTCACAGGCGGCTGCGGCGGCGGCGGCGGCGGCGGCGGCGGCGGCAGCGGCGGTGGCGGCGGCGGTGGCGCTTGGCAGGTCTCCGCGCAATTTTCTCTCTCCCCCACCACCCACCCCCCTTCTCCTCCTCCTGCAAAATGCACCGCCCCCCTCCTTTCTCCTGGAGCAATGCAACTGGGGCTCTAGGCGCCCCGCCAGGGCCAGTCCTGGGGAAAGCTCGCGGCGGCGCTGGAGCCGGGCTGGAGGGTGCAGGGCCGGTTTTGGGGGGTGCTCGAGGTGGGGCTGTGAGGGTTCTCACTAGCTGGGTGCTTTGCACGGGGAGGGGAGCAGCGGGGAGGTGCTGGGGGCTCGTTTCTCCGTGCAGTCCCGCGCAAGGAATTTCTCCATGTGCATGGAGATTTTTCCCCCCGGGCGCGTCTCGCCTTCCTCTCTCCCAAGCTTGGTCTAAGTCCCCTCCCCCAGCACACACACACACACACACACACACACACACACACACACACACACAC
>NW_027397096.1:15531268-15547879 GCF_003265705.2 Callorhinus ursinus
CACACACACACACACACACACACACACACACACACACACACACACACACCACACACACACACACACACACACCACACACACACACACAGCAGGAGGAGTCCGAGAGCCGCAGCGTTGCGCAGCGTGATGTAATTCCTAGGAAGCACTCCTGCACGTCTGTTACTCGGGCCCACGAGGGGGGTCCGCTCCTCACCCTCCTCCTCCTCCTTGGCCGGGTCCTGCACCCTGAGTGGCCGAGCTGCAGGGGCGCGTCCGGCTCGCCTGCGGCTCCCCTAGCCTGCCGGGTTCCGCGCGGCTGCTGCTCGGCTCCCTGGGGGCGGCGCGCCCTCTGCTGGCGCCCAGCAAGTCCTGCACCCGGCGCTGGCGGGGGCGGCCCTGCGAGGTGGGTTCCTCTGCTGTCCACCCTGCCCCGCTCAGCTTCTGCTTCTGTGTCCGTGTCATTGTGTGTGCGTGCGTGTGTGCGTGTGTTTGCGCGCGCGCGCTGCTGGGTCTGTTCTGATTTCATCTGTTCTCTCCAAGCTCTCCAGGCCCTCAGTGTAAACTTCCTGAGATTCCTCTGGAAGCCCCCAGATGTCATCTATACTGCACCTCCTGCTTCCGCTAAGTCGGCCTCACTGGACAGGAGTGGAGACCTAAAAAAGAAAGGTGAACTGGCAGTAGGGGGCCTGAGTCCTGGTTGGGGTCTGCCCGTATACGTTCGCCCCGGACAAGTCACTTTTGTGGCACCATATTCTTCACTTTCTGGTTAGTGACACAGCTGCATTCCTCCTCCAGCCCTACCTTTCTATGATTCTAAATAAACCTGCATGATGCTTTCTCTTCCTAAAGCAGTGTGATGGGAGACAGATGCTGAAATGACACTTCTAGTTAATTTTCCCTTGGATGAATAACTGAATCTAAGCTTTTTTTTCTTTTTAGATTTTTTTTATTTATTTGACAGAGAGAGACACAGCGAGAGAGGGAACACAAGCAGGGGGAGTGGGAGAGGGAGAAGCAGGCTTCTTGCCAAGCAGGGAGCCCCAGGCAGGGCTCGATCCCAGGACCCTGGGATCATGACCTGAGCGGAAGGCAGACGCTTAATGACTGAACCACCCAGGCGCCCCTGAATCTAAGCTTTAAAACTCAAACTTGGTTTCCTTTGTGGTGGATGTGATTGGAGTCTGGAAAAAGCTGGAGAAGAAGGAGTTGGAGTAGATGACTCAAGTATTCACCAGCATTCCATGGAGTGAAGTTAGGAGGTCTCATTGTGACAGCCCAAATCACTCTACTTTCCCCAAAGGTCTGTTTTTCCTTTCAACCTGTGTCGTCTGTGCCCCGCCACCCCCCCCCCCCCCCCCCCATGAATTTATCATCTGTCTAAGGAAGAAAACACACTTTGTTTCACAGAACAGTCTTTCTGCAAAACTTTAGCAGTTGGGAGGGATGGCCAGTTTCAGCTGAAAACATTTTCTTAAACGTTCTTAAACCTTTGAGCCAGCAAACACACACACACACACACACACACACAATGACACATGAACTGGAGATAAGAACAACCCATTGGCTGTTTGAATTGATTTGATTGGGAAATGATAGTACGATTAGAAGCTAGTGCTTAGGAGGCTCTTATACCATACCCCTTTCTTTCTGGTGTGCAACATGGGTGCTTGGCGTTGGTTTGTTTTCTTAGGAAGATGGAATGGTCGCCAGAGTGATTTTGTCACTGCTGTGAATTTTAACTGGTTAAATAATTTTTCAGTGAAGAGTTCAAAAGCTAAGTTCTGGTTCAGTCTCCCTGAAGTGGTAGGTTCCAATTTAGGGACATTTTATCGTGCTATTTTCTGTTTCATCCATCTCCTCTGCTCAGATCACCTATTTTTGTTTGAAAACCAACCCATTTCCTTCAGTCCTTTATTTAGGTTGGGTTTGACTGAACAGCAAAAAAGTTCCCTCAGGAATGAAAAACAAACCATGTTAGACAATAGGTTGGATGACCTGGTTATAGAGTATCCACTGGGTAAAGACTACAGGGAGAAACACAAAAGAGAGAAACTCACGGTCGATGGCCACCCTCCTAGACTTTTGCAGTCCAGTTAAGCGGGGTAGGACAAGCATATGAAGAAAACATTCAAAAAGTGTGGGAAAAAAAAATCTTTAAATTCCCATAAGACTGTAAGCCAGCGTTTCACAACTTTTAAAGCCCAAACCCACTTTCGATAAATATTACAATTCCGTGTCATCCTTTGTTGCTTGAAATTTTGTAATATGATGACCAAAAAAAAAAAAAAAAAAGCCAAAAGAATTGGAATACAAACTGTAGTGTTTTCAAACTACATTTAGCCTCTTTCACTGTGGGGTTCCAAAATGCCCCACTTTGGGGGCTTGCAGTCCCACGCTCTCTGCTGCACCGGGGTAACCCATGCAGTTACATACGGAGTGAATCTGGGGGATGTTGTTTTCAAAGACTAAGCCGTACTTAGAACTTTAATGGTAGAGCTGAGCTTTCTCTGGGCTTGATGAGGAAAAGGGATAAATATATCTGAGTAGTGAGAGGAGGAGATTTGAGACATAGAATTTGAATTTGCATGATTCAGGGACAGACAGGGGACCTGGGGTGTGGGGAGTGGAGGAGGAAATGGCATAAACCAGGAAACTCAACACAAAGACAACCTGTAGACCAGGTGGGTCTCAGGTTGGAATGCTGGCCCTGCCTTTCACCGGCTGTGTTACCTTCTTAGCATAGGCATCTGACCTCCAAACTTCCATGCCCTCATCTGGGGATGACATGCACCTCTCAGACTTGTACTATGTAGAGGAGGTAGAGAATGTCTAGCTTAGCCCAGCACTTGGGGCGGAGTGTATAGTGGACAATATTCTTTTTCAGCAAATGCTAGCTCATCAGGGCGTCACACTGCCGTCAACTGACCAGCCATCTCAGGTTTGGGCCACAGGGGCTGGAAGCTACAGGGGGGCTGTGGAAATAACTCCAGCACCTTTGGGCCTGCTTTCTGTCCACTTAACGCGTGCAACTAGCTGTTCTGAGTGACTGCTGGCCTTCACGAGTTTGGGGGTAGGGCAGAGACTGGAAATTCTTGGGGGACTCCACAGCCAACCCATCTCAATGCTTTTGAGGCTCTATTGAAAAAGGAGCTTGACAAGCTGGACAAAGAGGGCTGTATTTCTTCAAAAGGAAGCTGTGGGGAGGGAGATGGACCTGTAGGGAGACGAATGGCTATATGCTCAGCTTTCTGATCAGGCCCTAGCCCTGGGAGGTGTTTGGACTTTTGTAGGGATTGGCTAGGGACTCAGGCAGCCACATAGGAAGAGTCTAGTGAATTAGGAGCGTAGGTCCATTTTTGGCTATTTGCATCCCATGATGTCTGTGGCTGCAAAACGCTCTGGGCAAGGAAAACCCAAGCGCTCCTCTGAACACTCCAAGTGCTTCAGCATCTCCAGGTCAGGGCAAGAGGACCCCAAGGGTGCTTTTATGCATCTTTCTTATTTCCAGCTGATTCTAAGTATAGTCCTAAGAACAATTCAACAGTCTTCTTGGTTCTTTGGCCCTGAAAACACAGACCTGAGGCAGCTTTGGGTGATCTGCGAAAGACATGGGGCTTGAGGTCAAAAAACCTGCAACCGACCAGTTTTGTGACCTTGGGCAAGTCACTTTACCTCTCTGGGGCTCCTTGACACCGAGAGGTTGGGGGACCATGAAGTATCATAAAGATGACAGGAGAGCGGCCAGTTTTTAGGCCTGGCATCATCCCAGGCATATGAAAATCATCACCTTCTGATTCTTGTCTCATGGGTCCCATAAATGTCAAATTTGATGGGCTTTTTTTAGTGAGACCCAAAATGGCATTTTTGGACTTGACCCAACTTTGCAAAGTGAGGAAAAAAATCAGCCACAAGGCTTGTCACTTTCCTCTCCTGACTGCTGGAAGAATGTGAGCTCCCAAAGCCAGGGTGGTGGACTCCCCATGCCTCCGAGGGGCTAGGGGAGCCCCAGCCAGTTCGCGACTCACAGCCAGGATGGGGCCCCTTCCGCTTCACACGATATTCTAATTTTTGGCATGTCCAATTGGTGATGGGATTCTAACAGTGAAGTTCTAACTGGCACAGCATGGGGAGGGGGGACGGGGGGAATGGAGAAGAGAAAGAGAAAGGAAGGGACATAACTCCATGTCGTGGGCTGGGAAAATGGGTAAATAAACGTGAAATGAATTTCCGGAAATAGAGACAAAGCTACAGACCAAAGGAGGAAAGGCGCTTGGCTAGCTTGTTCCAGTGGACGGCCCCTTCCCTTCCCAGGTCTGGCTCCCCAGGCGCCTGCGGGCCCCCTCCCCAGCCGGCTCCACGCTGGGGAAGGGGAGACGACTCTGGAGCCCAGTGGCTCATTCATCTCCTGATAAACTGTTTATCTGAGTTTTAACGAGGGCGCCTCTCTTCCAGCCATGGAGACAGAAGCCTCCTCATGTTTAGCCTGCCCTGATGTGGGGGGCCTGGGGGTAGGGGGGCGGCGACGCAGGCAGGCTGATCTTCAGCCCTTTCCTCGGGGCCCACACTGCCTCTGCGCTTGGCCCTCAGCTCTCCTGCTTCCTGCTGCCTCTCCTCGGCTGGAGGCTGGGGCTAGGGTGGCCTGGAGGTTTTCTTCTGGAAAGGAAAGTTTTCTGCAGTCCCTCTCTCTCCAGCCAACTGTCTTAAACATCGACGCGTGCACACACACACACACACACACACTCTCTCTCTCTCTCTCTCTCTCAATAAATTTAAACAAAACTTGGTTCTGACTTGTGGGCTCGACCACGTGTGACCCAGTATCTCAAAAGGAAGATGAACAGAATGCCACAGCTACAGTATTGTTAGTGTGGGAAAGGATTCTCCAAAATGAGGGAGGGGCTGTTCCCTGAAAAGACAACTATCACCAAGTTACTAGAAATTTAAACTCTACACACTTGGGGACCTGTTCCCACTGCCCACCACTCACCCTGATGGCTGCACACTTGTGCAGATACTGAGGCACTTGTTGAGAGGCATACCTCCCTGCCCTTCCGCACCCCCGACAACACTTTGAGGAATGGTAAAGGCAAGCACAACCAGGATGCACACCTGCCCCTCCTTCCACGTAGGTACACCACCCACGCACCCTCCCGCCGCTCCCTTTGCCACGTGGGTGGTAAGGTGGTAAATGTTTCTGGAGACAGTCCTCCTTAGCCACCTGCCACGAGGACTTCACACACAGCCCCCTCCTTCCCCCAAACACACAAGCACGCATTGCAGCCTAGGCTCACATTTCCCCATCACCCTGCTGCCTCAGATAGGTATTTATTGAGATAATATAGTCTAGTCTGCCTTATCCCCTCAAAGACTCCAGATAACAAGGAGACAGGAGCTCAGTGGAGTAGAAAATAAAGTGAAAAACCTTACCCCATCTCAGGTGGGTGGGGTGACTCACAGGTTCTAGCTACTGAATCCACCTAATGCAACATTACCACATCTCTGGCATTTTTTCCTAGCCCCTAACTCTGTCTCCTCGTCCTCCAACTATGGGGCAGCCTGGGAAAGGACTCACTGCGACCAACTCCTGTCACCCATCATATTCACCATCCATCTATTCACTGACTATGTACGCTGATTCCAGACACTCTGTTTGCCAAGGAATACATGGAGTCCCTTCTCTTGAGGAGCCCAATGACTACTGGGGAAAAGAGGGAAAACAAACCAAGGATTACAGTTTAGGATGTCAACTGCCATGACGAAGCGTAGAATGTTGGGGTAGGGTGGGGGGAATCCGAAAAGGCTTCCCAGGAAATTTGATGCATCCAATAGGAAGTCGTAGGCTAGAGGGTTGAGGAAGGGGGCACTGGCTACATCACATTTTGGGCAATGGAAGGAGCAGACAACATAATCCGAATCCTGTAGACAAATTGGCAGTGCTGTGTTAGGGCTTGAGCTCTAGAGGCTGGAAGACCAGGGGGCCCTTGGGTGGTGGGCCCCTGAGGGTCTTAAGCACTTTGAAATCTAATTCAAACTTAAACCTAGGTTTAGAAATCCTCAAAAGAAACCTGGGGAACCATATTAATATGCTGATTATAGGTCCTCAATATTTTAAGACAGCCCCTATTAAAAACAAAACAACAAAACAAAACTTGATTCTGACTGAAATCTAGGCTGTTCAGCCCTCGAAACTTTGCTTTTAATCTCTGCAGGGATTATGTGCATGGCAAAATTCCTAAAAATATGATTATAAATTGTTACTTGTAACAATTAGCCCTAAAGAATAAGGTAAGTGGGTGGGGTGAAGAGGGGAGAGAAAATCACTTTTTACTTTACATTATCTTTAAGTAAATCTTAAAAGAAGAGTAGAGCACTCATTATTTTCGTATTTAAGGAAAAAATCAACAAAAGATTAAAACCTGTGCATTCAGAGGAAATAACTTGCCCCTAAGTAACTATTAGGCTGGAGATGGTGTTGAAAGTTCTTCATGTTGAGGAGAGTTTTGAAGCCAGCACATGGTTTGCAGGGTGGGGCCAACCTGTATTCTTAGCCCATCTTTGTTTCAGGTTTGTTAACCGGTTCAGCGCTCCTGTAGGATTGCAAGGTGAGGGAGAAGCCCACTTGAGGAGGTTTCGTGTGTAGGGGAGTGTGTTGGGTGCATGCCTAGAAATATGTGACAAACACGGGTTCATGACACTTTAATTTCCCGTCTTAGGCATCCACAGAGAAACCAGACTGCTTTCAAAATAAAGTGATACCCACGTCAAAACCCACCACTGGGCTGAGAAAGAAAACAAAACCTAAAATGCGTCAAAAACCAATCTCATGCTGGATCAAAACTCTGCAGTCTGGAATGAGTTTGGGGTGGGGGCTGGGGACCGGAAGTCAGCCACCTGAGTTGAGGGTTTGGAGGATGGGGTCGCCAAAGAAGTGCATGAGCGGCTTTCTGTTCCAGTTGCCAGACTTAGAAACAAGAAGACGAGTTTAACGTGGGTTGGGAATTCACCACCTGCCCTGCAAGAATTACCTTATCTACATCACCCAGGAGCTTCTGGTTGAAGGGATAATTATCTCCCCATTTTATAGATATGGAAATTGGGTCCAGAGTGGGGAGGAAACTTCCCAGGGCCACATTCTTTGACTTAAGGATCATCTAAGAAGGCGGAGAGAGGCATTTTAGGTGAGAGGTGTGGACACAGGGGACTTCCTAAAGGGACTGATCTTTGTTGGCCCATTACTGTTCTCTTGATCTGAATCCATATTTGATTTACCTCAGAGGTCGTGGGCACCAGCAGGCTAGGGAGATTTACTTTGGGCAGTGACTTTTGGCAACCTGGTCAAGTCTAGGCAAGGGCTCATTTCATTTTCCCCTCCCCCACCCTGCCCATGGTCCCACCCTCCATAATGGAGCATGACTGTAGTAAAACGAGGCTTTTGATCAAGCTTCTCCACATCACTTTCAAGACAAATAATGTCTCAGAAACCCCCAACTGCTTTTATTTTTCTTATATCTAAGGTTTCACCTTAGTGTCTTTACCCAGCTTCATTTAAAAAATGTCTTCAATTGAGGGAGGAAAAAAAAATCACGGCATTTCGTTATTGTAATTCACAAAACATACCTTCAGAAAATGAAAGCAGCTTCAAAGTTAGATAAACAAGCACCTTAAATTTCTAGAAGGCATTCCTTACCGTCCCTCTAACCCATCAGGCATTCCCCCCCACTGCCCCCGTCCAGCCACAACAATTTTCCAGTCTTTTCTTTTGCATAGTAAATTAAATTCATAAGGAAATGTATTAGTTGAAATACAAATAAAAGTAAATATAACAGCGATTAGTTCTTCACCAGCATGGGTGGTGGGTATAATCGTGTTTCACCACAGGATTTTTCTAGGGTCTGGTTTATTATTTGTAGGATTTTTAGAAAAAATTAGTCTATGTTCTTTATATACATACATGCATATATATATATATATGTACATATAAATTTTAAAAAGTTTCTTTTTTTCCACCCATGGTAGAGAAAGAGAATGGATAAGGTGAGGCACAAGAGGCCCCTTGGTCCCCTCCCCACGCACCGAATCCAGCGCTCTACAATTTCAGACAAGTGTTTCTTTCCTCACGCAAAGGCTTAACCATGTTAACTAGTTAATGTAAAGCTTGATTAAACTCGCAAAGATAATCCTTAAAATGCTAGGAGAAGGGCCCCTGAAGTGCCTGGAGGTGGCGGGGGGGGGGGGTGGGCCGGTAATGAGGCAAGGTTGTGGTTCCAAACTCATTTTCACTTTGCATTGTTTCAAAAGTGAATGATTGCAGTGGTTCAGCAAAATACATTGAGAAAAATGCAAAGCTGCCTCCCTCGCCTCCTCTAGGATTTGAGTCACCACAGATGAGCCTTTAAATGTAATAAGAGGGATCGTAATTATCATGCCATGGGGGTAAGAAAATCCTGGCAGATCACATTTTACAGAACTCTGCTTTTCTTTCAAGGCTCTAGCTCTGGAGGATAGGCAGCCACATTTGAGACTAAATGTTTATGGCTTAGGCCTCTTCAAGGCATGCGTGGTGACTTCCGAGGTAGTCTTATTATCGGTGGGTGATTTCAATATGCTTCTAAATATTTTGACAGCCAGGCAAGCCTTGTGGCACTTGTCCTCTCTTAAGGACTACGGGGTTGTCACTGGTTGTGGGGTGGGGGTTTGGTGTGGTCTCTGACTTGTCCCTGATTGCCGTTCTTCTTCATCCCACAGCTATTGGGGTCCTACGTGAAGCCCTCATCTCTCACCAAAGGGAACTAAATTGGCCACTGAGAAACAGGGCTTGCAGGTAGTACTGGCCTGCCCAAGGCAAGAGAGCTCCTGCTGACGTGCCCTGAAGCGTCCTCATTTCTCTCCAAAGGAGAGAAACAGGCTAAAATAAACATGTATATAGAAAGGGAATTATTCATAATTGGTTCAAAACCTGTACAGAGTCTCCTGGTCACTCTCAAGATGAAGTTATGATATTGGATGCCTTTGCCAATGTGACTCCCACCTACCTTTCCCCATCGCCTCTTTCCACTCTTGGCTCTTCACCTTATATTTAGCTTGTCTGGAATTGCTTGGAGGTCTCTACATAGAGCCTGCTCTTCCCCCCTGTGGTGTGTTCGCTCTACTCTCTCTCTCCCTTTGGCAAAATCATTGGCAACTTTCTAAATTCTGCTTAAACATCACCTCTTCCATTCCGGATTCCGTCTGGGTGGAATTGCTCCCTCCTCTCAAATGCTACCGCCTTCTGGACCTTCCTCTGCCTGACGGATGCATTCTGGGCAGTTGTCTCTCTCGACCACTAGACAGCAAGCTCCCTACGGAATTGACCTCTACATTTCCAGTGTCTCGTTCTGTGCTTGTCTACAGCGTTGGCATCGCATACAGTGCCTAGTAGTGTACACAGTTAGGTGCCTAGTGAATGAAGGAATCCCTGAGCTTGTTTAATTGCCTTTGGGGACCGTCATGGATGCAGGTAGTGGGTGGAGGGAAACCATGGTGGTTAAAACTATGCCCATCTCTTAATTGATGCAGCAAATCCAGACAGCGATAGCTTATGATATTTGATCTTTTCTTAGATCAGAATCCTTAGAAATCAGATCCCTCAGAGGTATCTGGAAAATAAAAACACCCATTTGACCAAAAGAGATGCCTGGTTGTTGCACACCAGTCCGCCTCGGCAGCCTGAATCCTCACAAATTAGCAGCTCTCTACCTCGAGGTCCGCTGACTTTGGCAGCAGAAGCAAGCCAGGGCAAGAGGTGGGGGGTGGTGAAGAGTGGTTGGCTCTCTCCCAGGAAGCTGCAGCTTGGGTGGGGGTCGGGGAGTAGGCGAATGATCCGGGCTCATTGTGGGGAAGCACAGCTGCTGTGACACGTCAGACTAAACTCAGCCCCTGCCTGAGGAAAGGAAGATGGTGGAATCCCCACCCCCAACCCCGAGACCCCAGAATCCAGTCCTTGTTGGAATGATTTTTCTCTCCCTTCCACCCTCCGGCTCCCAGGACCTGCTGTCTTCTTGAAGAGGTGGATTCAGAAGCCATTTCCAAAAGGGCAGAAGAGCCCCAATCTCTCCGAAGACCAGGCTCCCTTTGGTGGGCGATTCCTCTTTGTGTGATCAAAGAGCCTGGCACACCATTTGGCACACTCCACTCACTCAGGGTGATTGGCTCATGATCCAGTTCACTGGCAACACTGAGTAGGCACAATTCCGTAAACATCCTTAGGTGCTCTAAGCTGCCATTCCTTCGTCACAGTTGTCCAGATAACCGAGTCAAACGTACCCCTCTGGGTATTCTTTTCTCAGCCTGAATGACACAGCCCAGTGCAAGAGCTGCTCAGGGGCAGCGAAACATCACTCGGGTTCTGTCCACCTGGCACAAAGGGCAACGCTTTGAAGAAGAAATGGATTAAGGTATTGGATTACAGTTTCTGTAGCCAGGCTCAGGGCCTGAGCTGAATGTCCTCCCCCAAGTAGGGTGACTTGGCAGAACACTCTAGGCCTCCCTCCCTCCTTCCTTCCTTTCCTCGGGTCTCGGCTGCCCTCCAGCCAGAGGCAGGGTCTAAGGGGGACCCTCCCTCCCCATGACTTCAATAAACGTTTTAGCAAAGAGTACATGGAGTCACATTTCTTTCTCACACTTCCGTACATGTTCTATCCTACCCCGTGGCAGTGTGAAGGTGGGGGCAAGAGGAGCCAGTGGGTACTACGACTGAGTACCCTCTCTACAAGTACTGAGTACAAGATAAGGACAGCTGGGTGCAGGCAACAGCTCCACAAGAAAATTGATGTTAACCTCTTTCTTCTCGGCCTCCTCCTTCTGACAAATCACCTCCTCCTTCTGACCAATGATTTCTTGCTCTGTGTCTGGTACAGGGCATTATAGTTATCCCATTTAGCCTTCAAAGCCTCTCAGTTTATAAGCAAGGACACTAAAACCCAGGAAGATCAGGTGGCTTGACCAAGATCACTCCAAATAGACAGTGGCATATAGCTAGGGTTTAACTCTCTGCCTAACCCCAAAGCTTCTGGGCTATTCTTTATGGCCTCTTTCTGTTTCATCTGGGACTCTGCTTCTGGTGTTCCTTATATGACTAACAAGTAGGGAAGGTGGTGGTGGGAGTGGGGAGAGATACAAGGTGACCCACAAAATGTATAAATTATCAATGGATGCAAATATACTTGGTAAAGCTTATACTGAATGGGAATTATACACGCCAGGTGGGGGACAGTGGTTACCTCTGGAGAAAAGAGAGGGTAAAATACTTGGTGAATATTTATGTGTCTTTAGCACATTTCTTTTTTAGTATTTTTATTTATTTTTTTAAATTCCAGTATAATTAATATATAATGTTATATTATTTCAGGTGTACAATATAATGGATTTGGGGCGCCTGGGTGGCTCAGTCGTTAAGCGTCTGCCTTCGGCTCAGGTCATGGTCCCAGGGTTCTGGGATCGAGCCCCGCATCAGGCTCCCTGCTCGGTGGAGAGTCTGCTTCTCCCTCTCCCACTCCCCCTGCTTGTGTTCCCTCTCTCGCTGTCTCTCTCTCTCTGTTGAATAAATAAATAAAATCTTTAAAACAACAACAAACAAACAAAAACAATATAATGGATTCAACAACTGTATACATTACTCAGTGCTCATCATGATACGTATACTCTTAACCCCCTTCACTTACTTTACCCACCCTCTTTGCCCCCCTCCCCTCTGGCAATCATCGGTTTGTTCTCTGTACTTAAGAGTCTGTTTTCTTTGTCTCTCTTTTCTTTTCTTTTCTCTCTTTTTTTAAAGAGAGATCTATCAAAGCAAACATAAATAAAAATTTGTCTCTCTTTTCTTTTCTTTTCTCTCTTTTTTTAAAGAGAGATCTATCAAAGCAAACATAAATAAAAATTTTTTGTGTCCAACAGCACTGTGAGACACCACGTTGTATCCATGAGAATGGTTGTTATTAAAAAAAGTAGCAAGTGTTGATGAGGATGTGGAAAAATTGGAACCCCCCCTTGTGCACTGCTGGTGGGAAACAATGCAGCCACTGTAAAAACAAACAAACAAACAAACATAACAATAAAAAATTAAAAAAAAATAAAAAAATAAAAACAAACAAACAAACAAACAAGGTGGTAAAAAATAAAATATAGATTGACCGTATGATCGAACAATTTCCCTAAGGTTTATACCTCAAAGAACTGAAAGCAGGGACTTGAACAGATATTTGACCACTCACGTTCACAGCAGCGTTATTCACCGTAGCCAAAGGTGGAAACAATTCAAGTGTTTGGCAGATGAGCAAGATGTGGTAGATACGGACAAGGGAGTATTACTCTGCCTTAAGAAGGAAGGAAATCCTGACACGTGTGATAGCATGGATGAACCTTGAAGACGTGCTTAGTGAAATAAGCCACTCACAAAAGGATAAAGACTGTATGATTCCACTTCTATGAGGTACTCAGAGTAATCACATTCATAGAATCGGGAAGGTGCACGCTGGCTGCCAAGGGCTAGGGGCTGGGGAATGGGGAGTGTTTAACCCGTACAGAGTTTCAGTTTGGGAAGATGAGGAAGTTCTGGAGATGGGTGGTGGTGATGGTGGCACAACAATGGGAATGTACCTGATGCCACCGAATTGCACATTTATAATGGTTAAAATGGGGATTTTTTACATGATGTCTATTTTACCATAATAATAATAATAAATCTTTGGTGTCCAGCTTGGGAAGAGTAGAAGAGCTTTGTAAACAGTCTCCGCCGTGTGGAATCTTTCCTTAGCTTGGTCTCCATCAGGGGACATCGGACCCAGATTGAAGCGGGAAGACCTCCGCCGGGGGGGGGGGGGGGGGTGGGTACTGTGGGCAGGCCGCTTTCTTGACTCCGGTGGGGGCCAGGAGCTTGGTGCAAACCACATTTCTCCGTTCTCTCTTCCATCCCTCTTCCGTCACTCAGCCAAGCACTGGACACTTGGAGGCTCAGAGGAAGTTCATCTGAAAATAAAAGCAGTCCTTCAGGGGTCCATATGGATTGAAATCCTCCCTTCCTGGTGGACTCTGAGGCCGAAGCTTGACTGCAGCCAGCCCCCTGAGTATAGTAACAGCCCTGTCAGCCAAGGCAAATCTGCCCGACCTCAAAATCCCAAATTAGCACCTGGCCCTTCGATAGGGCAACTTTGGTTTAAAGTTTAAGTGAAACCTTGACAGTCCTACGGCCCTGAGGGGAGGCCTGGGGCTGCTCTCATAGGATGCTCTTTCTTCACAAGAATGCGATGGTGTGTACAGTGTGGTGTCTTCAGTCAATTCCTACAACTGCAATTAGGGCCTTTCAACGGAGGTGTCAGCCACATTCAAAGGCGGACCGGTCTCACCCATGAAATTCATAATGGGATAAAAGTTCCATTCCGGGACTGACAACTTCAAATGGAATTTGGTGTAATCTTTTATTTATTTACAGGGTTGTGGGAGTGGGGGAGGGGGGGTTATGAAAATCCCACCTCATTCTGCACTCCCCACCCCCACCCTCACGCCCCCTGAAGCTTCCAGGGATAAAAACGAGGGTTGGGATTACATTTGGAGGGAAGCAAGGCTATATTTAAATATGCTTTGGAAAGTGTGGCTCCGTGTCTGAGGCGGTCCAGAGCCACGGGCTTCATCCAGCCTGCCCTGGGACATTCCAAAGAATCATTTTGAGACCTTGTGCTAATTGGTTCCAATTTATCAGTTCCAATTTCTCACGTAGCAGGGCCCGGTCTGAATGCTCGATGCTCTCCGAGGGAACAACGCGCCGGATTCCCTCCAGGAGCCCAGGGAGCCTTCTTCCATACTTTGCCTGGTCTACACTGATGACCTCTGCTGTTTAATTAATTCTCGAATCCCCCTTCTTTTCAACCTGAGCTTCCCCGAGTCATTATTCCATTAGCTGCCTCTTGGTGGATATTTCAGTGACTTCAGTTCATCTTCTTTACACAAAAGCGGAGGCTTTTTGCGGTATTAAGTGAGCCCGGAGAGCCGGGGGCGGGGGTGGGGGGGGGCGGATTTATTTGTAATTACAGTAGGCTTCTTGCTCCCATCGCGTTCTGCCCATTCACAGGCTCCGGCCAGGGCTGGCGCCAAGGTCTCCAAGTTGCCCTGTGTTTATGTCATTGAGCCGAGGACAATATTTCAGTGTGGAGCCAAGCCACAGGGATCCACTCTATAAAACCCTCACTAAAAATAGACGCTCCAACCCCTGCCCAGCCCCCTCCCCGCCTCCGCGACTCCCCCACGCCTGCCCCCAGCGCTGGAAGCACCCATTTTCAATCCGCAGGGAGACAGGCGTGCCAAATCGGCCGATCGCAGCTCTGGGGGCCCGGGAGCTCCTTGTTTCCCCAGGAGTTGTAACGCAGAATAAAAGGCGTCAATTAGCAGCCTTTAGAGTTGACAGGGCAATTAAAGCTAAATTGCAAGACAGAGGGAGAGCTAGAAGAAGAAGGGAAGAAGAGAGAGAGATTGAGAGAGGGAGGGAGGGACAGAGAGAGGGAGACAGATTCCCAATATATTTTTGGTGACAGCTGCATTTTTGAGGAGGCTGAGCCTCTCAAACTACAACTGGCTGTTTGGATATATTTTCACTTGGGAAGTGATATTTTCAGCGAACACTGATACTCCCAGTTTATTACACTTTTCATGTTAGATCTGAGCTGCTCGGGGAAAATTAAAACAAACACAGAGCAAAAAGATCTTGGATCTTGTCTTTACAAACGCTCCCAAGTGGCCTGAGTCCTGATGTGCCCATTTCCTTGCAGGGTAAGCTGGATGCAATATGAAATTGTGAGGGTAGATGCATGGGTGGGAAGGGCAAAGCTCTAAAGCAGGTTTGGGGGTTCCCAGAGCTTAGAGCTGGTGACTTGGTCATCACACTTCTGCACACTTTCTGTTGTCAGCTTGCTTTCCTAGCCTAGGACCCCAAAGTTATAAAACTTTTGGGAAATAGTCTTTTTTTTTTTTTTTTTTGGTCTATTCCCGAGTGACCTTCCTTCACAGTCAGGCTTTGGTTTGGGATTTGGGAGGGCCTCAGACTGCCTTATGCAGATGGGAATTCCTAACAAGGGCAGTATTGATTTTGATTCACTGTTGCAACACAGGAGTTCAGAGGAATGGATTCAATGCATGAGGATGGGCACAAGAGAGGAATACAAGGTGATCAGAGGAGAAGTCAGTCTGGGGGAAGCACCTTCAGGCCTCCTGCCCTCCCCTGGCTCCTAGCCCAGGGAGGAAACAGTGACTACAGTTCCTGAGAGGATGCTCTCCAAGTCACCCTTGCTTTGCTGACCCTCAATTCAGTGTCCCCTCCTACAACCGGAATCCTTGCCTCTTTGTACTCTCTCACTCATTAAGAAGAACTACCATTTCTACAACACCTCCCTGCTCCTGGCACCGGGTGGAGGGCTTCCCATGTGCCGAAGGCGAGGTAGGTGCTATTATTTTGTCTAGGTTATGTAAGAGGAATCGGAGGCTGAGACAGATTCACTAACTTGTTCAAGGTCACCCAGTGGGTAAGTGCGGAAGCTGGGGTTGGAACCAGATGGAAGTCTAAAGACTAAAGTCTAAAGTCTGAAGTCTTGCTGGTCTTAGGACACTGGTGATACTGTGGGGACAAAGTTCACTCAACAGGCTCAGAATCAACAGTTTTGAGCTGAAGGGATCTGAGAGCGACATTTAGTGGAGGGTGTCTCAAACGAGGGTGCAGGGCTCCTGGACTTCTGAGAACCTATTCTTGAGAGCAGAATGACATTTGTTCTAGCTCAAGCCCCACCATTTACAGCTCAGCAAGGTGAGGCACCAGAGAAGGTCACACAGTTATGGCAGATGAGGTCACAATCAAGATTGTATCTCTGCCCAGGACTATTTCTGCCAACAAGTAGAATTCCCTAGCCCTGGATTTTTAGGTCTGCTACTATAGCTTGACTGAAGCCCCTTAGGGCAAAGACTGATTCTAGGGGCTTTAATAGATATTTGATGACTGAGTGGGTAAAAGCAATTTACCAGTGGTTACAGGTAGGTAAACATTTGCTATGTTAATTGCAGACCGATGTTACCTGCGCTCACGAGTGTCGGTATTGGATCACAGTTCAGTCGGCTAATCTCAATCATTTAAATCAGATAAAATCGCCTTTCTGTGTATACCTGAGTTCTTCTCCATTCATTTCACATTTGGTAATTTTTATAGAGTCCCTCGTATGGGTCAGGCACCATTCCAGATTATAAACAAAACAGACTAATCCCCCACTCTCCTCCCCACTAACCTGCTTTGTGAGGTATCACTGTGCTATATTGCTATTTTGGTGAGGTTTGGACGGCGAGAGGCCCGGTTGAGTTTTTCCAACTTGGAGGCAATTATTGTGTCTAATGTTTTCATTTGTTTGCTTGTTTTCTTATTTTCTTCTATTATGCCTAAATGAATTTTTTCACCTTAAAATTTTTTTTTAATTTAAAAACGACAAGATAACATCCTGTAAGAAAGTAAAATAATGCAGAAGTATAAAAAGTAAAACCATGGAAGTCTCCCCCATCTGTTCCTCGAGTGGCCAGTGTGTTTTTTTTTAATAATTTTTTATTGTTATATTAATCACCATACATTAC
>NW_027397096.1:15548279-15800218 GCF_003265705.2 Callorhinus ursinus
CATTTGCAAATATTTTCTCCCATTCTGTCGGTTGTCTTTTGGTTTTGTGGACTGTTTCTTTTGCTGTGCAAAGCTTTTTATCTTTTTTTATTTTTTTAAATAATTTTTATTGTTATGTTAATCACCATACATTACATCATTAGTTTTTGTTTTTTTTTGTATTTTATTTTTTAAAAATTTTTTTATTATGTTAATCACCATATATTACATCATTAGTTTTTGATGTAGTGTTCCATGATTCATTCTTTGTGCATAACACCCAGTGCTCCATGCAGAATGTGCCCTCTTTAATACCCATCACCAGGCTAACCCATCCCCCTACCTCCTCCCCTCTAGAACCCTCAGTTTGTTTTTCAGAGTCCATTGTCTCTCATGGTTCGTCTCCCCCTCTGACTTACTCCCCTTCATTCTTCCCCTCCTGCTATCTTCTTCTTTTTTTTTTCTTAACATATATTGCATTATTTGTTTCAGAAGTACAGATCCGTGATTCATCAGTCTTGTACAATTCACAGTGCTCACCATAGCACATACCCTCCCCAATGTCTATCACCCAGCCACCCAATCCCTCCCACCCCCCACCACTCCAGCAACACTCAGTTTGTTTCCTGAGATTAAGAATTCCTCATATCACTCTGAAAAACAAACTGAGGGTTCTAGAGGGGAGGGGGGTGGGGGGATGGGTTAGCCTCGTGATGGGTATTAAGGAGGGCACATTCTGCGTGGAGCACTGGGTGTTATGCACAAACAATGAATCATGGAACACTACATCAAGAACTAATGATGTAATGTATGGTGATTAACATAACAATAAAAAATAAAAAAAAAAAGAATTCCTCAGATCTGATTGACTGATTTCACTCAGCATAACACCCTCCAGTTCCATCCACGTCGTTGCAAATGGCAAGATCTCCTTCCTTTTGATGGCTGCATAATATTCCATTGTGTATATATACCACAACTTCTTTAGCCATTCATCTGTCGATGGACATCTTGGCTCTTTCCACAGTTGGGCTATTGTGGACATTGCTGCTATAAACATTAGGGTGCACGTACCCCTTCGGATCCCTACATTTGTATCTTTGGGGTAAATACCCAGTAGTGCAATTGCTGGATCGTAGGGTAGCTCTATTTTCAACTGTTTGAGGAACCTCCATACTGTTTTCCAGAGGGGTTGCACCAGCTTGCGTTCCCACCAACAGTGTAGGAGGGTTCCCCTTTCTCCACATCCCCGCCAACAGCTGTCGTTTCCTGACTTGTTAATTTTAGCCATTCTGACGGGTGTGAGGTGGTATCTCATTGAGGTTTTGATTTGGATTTCCCTGATGCCGAGCGATGTTGAGCACTTTTTCATGTGCCTGTTGGCCATTTGGATGTCTTCTTTGGAAAAATGTCTGTTCATGTCTTCTGCCCATTTCTTGATTGGATTATTTGTTCTTTGCGTGTTGAGTTTGATAAGTTCTTGATAGATTTTGGATACTAGCCCTTTATCTGATATGTCATTTGCAAATATTTTCTCCCATTCTGTCGGTTGTCTTTTGGTTTTGCGGACTGTTTCTTTTGCTGTGCAAAAGCTTTTTATCTTGATGAAATCCCAATAGTTCATTTTTGCCCTGGCTTCCCTTGCCTTTGGCGATGTTTCTAGGAAGAAGTTGCTGCGGCTGAGGTCGAAGAGGTTGCTGCCTGTGTTCTCCTTTAGGATTTTGATGGACTCCTGTCTCACGTTTAGGTCTTTCAACGATTTGGAGTCTATTTTTGTGTGTGGTGTAAGGAAATGGTCCAGTTTCTTTCTTCTGCATGTGGCTGTCCAATTTTCCCAACACCATTTGTTGAAGAGACTGTCTTTATTCCATTGGACATTCTTTCCTGCTTTGCCAAAGATGAGTTGACCATAGAGTTGATGGCCAGTGTGTTTGATGGTTTGATGGTGTATATTCTTCCCCTGTGGTATGCATCCACAGTAGTCATACAATATATAATATATACTCTTGTGTTCAAGTGGAGGTATGGGGTAGCAACAATTCACTTATTGGGAAAGATAATCACAATGGTAGTTTTGTAACCTACACCTGCTGGCATCTTTTATAGGCCTCTCAAGATATCATAAAGACCAGAAATTTCAAAATTGAATTTTAATAATGTTCAGAAAAGAAGAGCCCAAGGCACCTCTCACAGCCCATTCTCCTTGCCTCACCTTACCTGAAATCACAGGCCCAGGACAGCCTAGGCCTCTACTTGAGGCGCAAAGGATGGGCCTCAATCTGAGTTACTTTTTTCCCCCTTTCTTTTCCTTTTTTTTTTTTTTAAAAGTGTTTGATCCTATTGCTCATGTTATTTTGCACCATAGATACATTTATTTATTTAGCAACATGGATGTATGTCCATGACTCTACCATCAGAAAAACTCATTCTTTTTAATGGCTGTGTGCTCTTCCATGAGGTATCACGATTAGAAAGAACAATGTTTTACTAATAAGGAGCATTTGGGTTTTTCCCCACTTCTTTTTTGCTATTCTAGACAAAGCTGCAATGGAACAGCTTTGATAAATGTCCTCTGCTTTATTCATGTGAATATTTCTTTTTTTTTTTTAAAGATTTCATTTATTTATTTGACAGAGAGAAACACAGCGAGAGAGGGAACATAAGCAGGGGGAGTGGGAGAGGGAGAAGCAGACTTCCCTCCGAGCAGGGAGCCTGACGCGGGGCTGGATCCCAGGACCCTGGGATCATGACCTGAGCCGAAGGCAGATGCTTAACGACTGAGCCAGCCAGAGTCCCCTCATGTGAATATTTCTTTAGGATAGATTCCTGGAAGTGAATTGTTGAATCTAAGGGTTCATGCATTTGTAATTTTGACACTGCCAATTTCCCTTAAAACACAGTTTGTACACCGAACAGAAGAGTGACCTTGACCCACACCTATTACGATGGGCATTTTCACTGTTCATGAAGGTCGCTGCAGGAGTTGGCCAGTGGGACAGGCTCAATGACAGATCTACCGGTGGGGGAGGAAAGGCAAACCAAGACTGTCTTAAGAATTCAGGTTTTATACAAATGTAGGGATCCGAAGGGGTTCGTGCACCCCAATGTTTATAGCAGCAGTGTCCACAATAGCCAAACTGTGGAAAGAGCCAAGGTGTCCATCGACAGATGAATGGCTAAAGAAGATGTGGTATATATACACAATGGACTATTATGCAGCCATCCAAAGGAATGAGATCTTGCCATTTGTAATGACGTGGATGGAACTGGAGGGTGTTATGCTGAGTGAAATCAGTCAATCAGAGAAAGACATGTATCATATGACCTCACTGATATGAGGAATTCTTAATCTCAGGAAACAAACTGAGGGTTGCTGGAGTGGTGGGGGGGTGGGAGGGATGGGGTGGCTGGATGATAGACATTGGGGAGGGTATGTGCTATGGTGAGCGCTGTGAATTGTGCAAGACTGTTGAATCACAGATCTGTACTTCTGAAACAAATAATGCAATATATGTTATGAAAAAAGAAAAAGAAGAAGATAGCAGGAGGGGAAGAATGAAGGGAAGTAAGTCGGAGGGGGAGACGAACCATGAGAGACGATGGACTCTGAAAAACAAACTGAGGGTTCTAGAGGGGAGGGGGGTGGGGGGATGGGTTAGCCTGGTGATGGGTATTAAAGAGGGCATATTGTGCGTGGAGCACTGGGTGTTATGCACAAACAATGAATCATGGAACCCTACATCAAAAACTAATGATGTAATGTATGGTGATTAACATAACAATAAAAAAATTAAAAAAAAGAATTCAGCTTTTGTTAAGTCTCCCTGAAAACTACCATTCCCAGCAAAAGTAGATTAGAAGGAGGGATGAGAAGGCCACCTGGTTGGTGTCTGGCACTAACTAGCTGTATCGCCTGGAGCAGGTCACTACCTGGAAATCCAAGGACCTCAGGTCCCTAACATGCTGATGTGCAAGATCACATCCTGTACTCTTCAAACCTCACAGGGTTGCTGTGAAGCTAACATGCCCTCTGTGGTGTGGGAAAGCGTTCTGCAGGGATGACTACTGTCCCGATACAGATAGAGAGAACAATGTGGAGAGTATTTAAGTCTATGCGTGGATGTCAAATGGCAATAGAAAGAGGCTCTGGTGTCTGAGTGTTTGGGGAGAGTGTCCTGGGTTGAGGTCCTAAACCTGCTTCTTCGAGCTTCAGAGAATGTGATGAGTAGCGAGGAGCTGCTGGGGCTCCTTTATAATGGTGTGAGGCAGTTGGGGGGAGAATGACAGAATGGTGTGTAATGTCTAAGACTGTGAGGGTAATGGTTGCATCTGCTAGACTTGGTCCATAATAGGCCCTTAAGACATGGGGAGTGGATGCATGAACAGCGCTCACTTACAGCCCAACAGCACAAGTGGGCCTTTGACCTTGAGTGGCAGACCATGCGCCAGCCCCCAATATTTTGTTCTCTGATGTCATGCCATGATACATGCTGATGCTTAGCACTGTGTGCCTGACTCGAGGGAAGTCCACAGTCAATGGACTCCACCCTCTGCATCTGGACCCTCCCTTTGTGGCACAGTTCATGTTAATTCTCCTGACCTTCTCCACCCCCCTTTTGGGGCGTGTGTGGCGTAGGGGACATTCCTGTGTCTTCATTGCAGGCAGACACAACTGTGCTCCGATTTCCCCTTTGCCACCTCCTTTGTTGTCTGATATGGGACAGAGTGCTCACCCTGGCTCAGCACCGCTTTCCCCACCTGCAGAAGAGACCTAATACTAACTGTCTTAGGGTTCTTGGGACCTCCAGGTGAAATGACGCTGCAGGGTCCAATGTTTCTGTCCAGTGTTTCTGATCCACCCCAGTGCGGTGCTTCAGATGGTCCTCCTTCACATCATTTTAGTTGAATGTTAATAACGGCAACAACTAACATTTGGTGCGTTCCAACTTCCAAACCCCTGTAACCGCTTTAATGCTATTCCTCCGTGAAACTGGGCCTCCGAGAGGAGATGGAGCTTCCCCAAACTCCCGCTGCAAGAAGTGGTGTAGCTGCATTTCTGCACCAGGCCACCTCCCTCCGGCTAATTCTGTGCTGCTTCCCTCACTTGGCTCCTCTTCCAGCCTCACGGGCCCACGGGCCTTCGTCAAGTTCTGAAGCGAATGGAACCCATCATCTGGGTGAGTGTGAGGAGATCTCGCCTCCTTACTGGCTCCGATCCTGCTGAGTTCCACCTGCCTTCTTTCCTTAGAGCCTGAGGAGGACCGTGCGGAATCCTTAAGTTAACAAGACTTAAAATAGGGCCTATCCCCAAGGCAGCCTATCTTTTTGAAGTCAGGGG
Organism: Callorhinus ursinus; assembly: GCF_003265705.2. Taxonomy (NCBI): domain Eukaryota; kingdom Metazoa; phylum Chordata; class Mammalia; order Carnivora; family Otariidae; genus Callorhinus; species Callorhinus ursinus. Next base: position 15,553,597 of record NW_027397096.1, read on the forward strand.
TGGGAGATGACCTCATGGGGGAGCAGGTCCCCAGGAAAGAGTGAGGTTAAAGAAAGCCAGACTAAGGATGACCTCCGGACACTGGCCTCTCCCTTCTGGCCTCCATCCATCACTGCTCCTCTTGCCCGGTGTCTCCAGTCTCCTGGGGGACGGCTGTCTCCTCCTTTCTTTTTTCTTTAGCATCAGGGAAGATGACTCAAATGCTGCCTTAGGGCACCAAAGGCATCCACAAATTGGTCCCAATCCCAGCTAATGAGGAAGGCAAGAGAGGAGTCTGGCAGGCTGTGTCCTGTGGTTTTGGGCTTTGAGAGGCGGGGAGAAGGAGGTGGCTGGCTAGGCCCTCCTCTGACCCCTTACAGTTCTGAGGCCCAAGGCCTCATTGTCCTGGGCCTGTGGATCAGGCTTTTCTAAAATTTTATCTTTTCCAAGGCAGTAAATAAACAGATCTCTCTCCAACTTCCATCCCTCCATCCCACACACACACTTTCCCACATTAGATCAGGCAGAATGGAGGAGAGGTTAGGAACACATCCTTCAGAGCCGCAGAGATCTTAGTTCTCATCTTAGCTTGTCCACAGAGAGCCGTGGGTCCCGGGATGGGCCACTTGACCTCTCTGAGCATCGATCTTCTCATCTGTGGGATGGACACACTGACACCCGGCTTGGAGGGCTGTGAAGAAGAGGTGAGTTCGGACCTGTGACTTGCCTGGAGCGTAGTCCTTCAGGAAGTAGTGTCTCTTATTATTTTCAAAATCTCTTTCCCTTGACCTACTTGACCAACACACACATGTGAGAGTTGGTAATTCCCGGGCTGACACACACCCAACACGCATTCACTCCTTTTCTTTTAAAATTGATCCTTCCATGACTTCTTATAGTGTGGGGACCCTGCCCTCCCGACTGCATGGAAACATCAGCTTTGCTGATGAAATGCTCTTAAGATGGGCTCAGTCTATTCCCTCCAATGACGTCGGGGGGGAGGGTTGGGGTGGGAGGCAGGGTGGGGAGTGGGAGGGCCAGGGGGAGGGTAAATAGTAGCCAAATAACGGCCAAGAATGTTCCCTGTCTTCTCAGCTACCTCTCTCCTTTCCCCATTGCCATGTAATCTCTTCTAATTTAAGGTGGTCTCCTCGGTTGATAAACTCAGCTGACTTCCTTTTTTTTTCACGCCCGGCTTGAAGTCGGAAATTATATTGGTAAGACTCACGATGGTGGATGTTATTAATGTGCTTAATGGGCACTCAAGGCAGTTTAAAGATCTTAGCCTTTGCATGGTGCCTTTATCCCACCCTGGGGGTAAATAATGGAGATGCTAACACAGTCTGTAAATGGGAAAGAGCAGAGGTGGCCTGCCTGCTTCACAGGGGCAGGATGCTTTGATAGCCTGTCTGCAGGCGGGGTGATGAAATCAGCTTCCCTCGTTTTTATACCCCTTTGAAAAGGCCAATTCTCCCAACACAATGCACATTTCCAAGTCGTTTTTAATTTGGCATGAAAATGTCTCCTTCATCCCAGGCTTGAGCCAGTGGAGTTAATGGGAAACACACATCTGGGCAGCTGTGCTCTCCCAAGTGAGGAGGTAAGCAAAGGGGGGAGGAGTGTGGTCAGGGATTAAAGATAGCACCCCTCAGCCCCCATCAACCCATAGGGATCTAATCCATCACACGGGAATTGTCAGTCTTCAGAGCTATTTTCAGAGCTATCTCTGGCTCCTTCTTTTTCTTCCCTGGAGGTGAGGTATTGGGGCGTGGGGTGGGATGTCAGTTAACATTTTGGTGGCCCTTGGTTCCTGGTCCCAGGTGATGGGGGGGCATTCACTTTGTGTGCTTTACTAAGTAAGTGCAAACTAGCTCCTGGCTGCCCCCCTTCTGCTGCAGACACTCTCCATGCCTGAGCTTCTGCGTTAGTACCAATGATAGAGTCTTTGGCAGGGGATAATGGGTAGGCTTTGAGCACACTCATGTCGAGCTTTCCGGAATCCCCATGGCTTATTTTCATTCCCTTCCCTGTCTAGATTCTTGGTGTCTGAATTCAAATTTAGAATGATTTTATATCTAGGACAAAGAGACAGTGCCCCGATAGACAAATGTATGTCAATAGTGACTTTGTCTATGAATGCCTGGGGTCCCTGAAGAGAGCTCCCCTACTTAAGCTCATCTCATCCTTACTTCAGCTTCAAGTTTTAGACATACCTTGACCATACTGCAGTTTGTATGTTATTCTTTTTAATTGCTCTCTCAGGCTGAGATGTTTAACCCGAGGAACCCTCAGGTCTGTGATTTCTTTGGGATTGCCTGCAAAGAATGTGTGCGATCATGGCTTTCATCAGATTCTTAAAGGGCTCTCAAAGGCTAAAATTAGGGTGATCATACATCCCGATTTGCCTGGGAGACACTTCCAGTTTACACTGGTTGTCCTGGTGTAATTGTTAACAGCAACTCTTTTCGCTCATAAAGATGTCTTGGTGTGGATAATAGATTACAGTTGATTCTCATTATGTGCAGGTTCTATGTTTGCAAATTTGCCTGCTTGCTAAAATTCATTTGTAACTCCCAAATCAGTACTCCAGTACTTTGGTGGTCATTTGCGGACATACACAGAGAAGGGGAAGATTGAGCTGCCCATCGTGCATGTTTTAGTTGAGCTTGAACAAGACGATCCTTCGCCTTGTTTCAGCTCTCATGACCATCCTTTCCATAGTCTATTTACTGCCGCATTTTGCACCCCTGACTTTCCTTGGTGATTTTGCTGTTTAAAATGGTCCTCAAGTGTAGTGCTCAAGTGCTCTTTCGTGCTCCTAAGCACATGAAGGCTGTGAGGTACCATATGGAAAAACTGCATGTATTGGATAAGCCTTGCTCTGGTATGAGTTATGGCGCTGTTGGGCATGAGTTCAGTCTTAATGAGTCAGCAACATATATTACATAAGATGTTAAATAGAAACACACATAAAAGAGGGTTAGGGATTGATTGGTTCACAGAAAAGAGGCTCACAGGGACCTAACCCTCATTTCCTCTAGAGTGATCGTTCAGTCTTTTCTAATTCACGTGTCTTTCTAGATCACAACTACCATGAATAATAAGAATCAACTTTATTTAGTTGCCCTTGCTCCTTACTAGCTACAATACGTTAAGTAGTCACTTTCCCTTGGCAGACATCAGTTTTCCCTCAGTAGGATGAGAATGGTGCCCTTGAGTTGCCCTTCCCCTTTGCCTTGAGTTGAGGAGAAGCAGGTTACTTGCTTGGAGAGGTTCTCTGGGGAATACAGCTCCAGATGACAGCCTTCCTGTGTCTCAGACTGACCTTTCTGTTGAGGACTCTTGTGACAATAACTGGAGTGGGCCTTTCCTAGGGATGCTTTGTTGGGCGGGGTTGGGGGGGTGGATATCATTGCTCACCACAGTGGAATCCATCCCCTTTTCCACCACTGCCTCATTCCATGAAGCATCCACCAATCTGGAGAAGTTCTCAGTCACAGGGAGCACAGCAAACAGGCCTTCCATGCTGGGAACATCCCGGTCTGTTTTAGAGGTACACTATAAAGCCAAGTGGGGAGCATCTAAAATGAATCAATAAAAAACAGGAAGACAAGGGGGCAGAACTATCATGTGCTGAGTGCCCACAGAGAGTTGGGCATTATATTGTGTCCTTCAGTAAATAACCCTACTTCCCATGACAATTTTGCTGGTTAGGTATTATTATGTCCATTTAAAAACAGATGTGGAATAGAAGCTATGAGAGGTAAAACATTTGGCCAAAGATGCTCAGTAAGTAAGGAGCAGTGTGATCAGTTCAAACTCAAGTCTTTCTTTCTCCCTCCAAATCCCATGTTGTTTTCCAGCAAAGCCTGCTTTTGGAGGATAGGGGCTGGCCTTTGAAATCGCATGATCTCTGACTCCCCAGAGAACTTTGAGAGAGAAGGCAGATCACATTGTATAATGAAAACCCCCGAGGTGTCAGTAATTTCCCTGGGACCCCCAGGGGTCCAGTGACCTCTCTGTAGACCCTCCCGGTAAGGAGCAACAGTGGCCCTCGGGATCAGTAGGCTCCCCCTCCCCCTGCACACCATGGTCTGTGGGCTGCTGGCTGGTGAAGGTCATCCTCAGCTTTGCTTGCTTTTTGCTGCTTTCGAGCACCCTTTTTCAGAACAGGAGCTCAGTTGCAACTCTTTCTTTTGCTTGGCCCCAGGACAACTTTTCCACTGTCACCGCCCTGTAGCCTCAGCTGGCACAGAAATTCCAAAATAAATGAACGTGTTGTAAATTGGGAGAAAATATTGTGTCCTTGCGGTGTTGATGTTGATTGCAGCTCCGCGGCTCAGGCAGCAATGGCTACAGCTCAAGCTGCATATTTCTTTACCCAAACACGCAGAGGGCCTGCCGAGGCCAGGAGCTCTGCAGACGCCTCCATTCAGTATGCACTTCAGCTTCTAGAAGGTGTGCCTGCCGGGGCTGACAAAGTGCCGTTGATCCGCAGCCCCCAGCCAGGCCAGGGGCCTGGCTGTCAAAGCCAGGCTGAGACCTGTCTTCCAGCCGCGAAGCGTTTGGGAACAGAGGCCTGCCGATCACACTTTGGCAGGAGACGGCCCCCTGGAGCAGTGCGGTGCTGGCCTTCAGAATGGCCCTGGGGCCTGGCACAACACAGCCTGTAGCTAACTGAAGCCCTGTGGTAAGAGGCTTCTTGGGCCGAGGGTGGGGCTGGGCTTGCTCGTCAGGGTCTGGCTGCAGGCTCTGAGGGGGGCTTGAAAGCTTGACCACCCAGCGTCATTTTGGTAGGATCTTAAGTGAGAAACAAAATCCCCTTTGAAGAAGGCTTCGGGCAGGCTCAGGGAGAAAGTGATTTGTCATTAAGATCCCCCCCCGCCCCCGGCCTTAGCCCAAAGATTGGGCCTGAGTTTTCCGGGAGTAGTGGGGACTCTTATGCAGGTCAATTTCCAGAGAGCTTTGGAGAAGACATCTGTTTTTCTGTCTGTCCAGCAGCACGCCCTCCCCCTCGCCACCAGCCCCGCCCCCGCCCCTGCCCCCCGTGCCTGGCCCATCCTTTAAGACATTGCTCCCATTTCCCAATCACATGATTTGGTGGTACTGCCTATTACAGGCTCTCCGGCCCTTGGATGCAGGGGCAAGACATAGTCTTATCTGCCAATCACAGAACTCCATTTCCTTCACGGCAATGGACATTTGACCCAAGCTGAACCCATCAGGATCCTTCCCTAGAACTTTTTTCTTTTTTTTTCTTTCTCCCTGGGACTTCGGGTTTGGTGGAGAGGGTGGCTTGCCGTTAGGTCAGAGGGCTAAAGGGGTATGAATTGAGGATGCCTGATAGGCATCTTTTTTATGTTTTGGGGAAGACCTGTTTATAGAATAAGAGAGAATGAAGGTGACACACACGGTGTCAATACCAAGTAATGGGGAAGAGAGTGGGAGAGAGAGGCCTGTCGATCACGCCAGAATTCCTGGATTTAGTTATGCTTGAAGCCAGGTTCATCTTTAGATTCCCTGGTTAAATGAGTCAAAAGAGTCCCCTCGTCCCTTCTTTTTTAATTCTAAACTAGTTGGAGTTGTTACTAAAAGAGTCCTGTCTAAAACAAAGGTAGTGACTTGTGGCTCCGCCTCGGACAACTAAATTCATGTTTCTGAGGAGAAGACAGGAACTAGGAAGGGAATTAGAGACAATTGTTTTATGAACATGCATGATGGTGGTCTTCTGTTCCACCTCTATTCATTCTCATGTGTTTATTCAACCCACATTTATTGAGCACCCATCGTGTGCCAGGCCTAGGGCTAACGAATAAGGTGAAATCTCTGCCTCAAGGAGCTCATAGTCTAGTTGGAAAAACAAACAGGCAATGAAGGGACAGTGTGAGACAGTAAGTACTGGGACTACAATACAGTGCAGGGATGGAAGACCAGTGCTCTGGGAATGTGGAGGATGCCAGCCAGCCCAGGAGTGAAGGGAGATCAGGACAGGCTTCCCCAAATGAAGCAGTGCCTAAGCCGCAAACAGATTCTGCTAGGGTGGAGGTTAGCAGTAGGTGATCCCAGGTCTGGAGCTTTTGTTCTGGGGTTGGGCCAGCAGGCCCTGGGGATGAGACCAGCACAGAAATCATGGTAACACGTGACTAGCTGGTGAGGTTATGGGAGCCACAACTGATGTCCAATCAGGAGCTATAGATGTTCACAAGGAGGTTCAAATATTCCTATCAGGAGATGATCTGTCTAAGCCCATCAATATTCACCTGCTCCAGGGGCGCCTGGGTGGCTCAGTCAAGCGTCTGCCTTCAGCTGGGGTCATGATCCCAGGGTCCTGGAATTGAGCCCCCCCATCGAGTACCGCATTGGGCTCCCTGCTCGGTGGGGAGTCTGCTTCTCCCTCCTCCCCTGCTCCTCTCCTCTCCCACCCTGCTTGTGCTCTCTGCTCTCTCTCTCAAATAAACAAATAAAAATCTTAAAAAACAAAACCAAAAAATTCACCTGTTCCATCCTCGTTCCTCCTTACATTCTCTCCACTGCTTTTGGCCACTGATTTTGCTACCTGTCTGTTCTTTCTGGTAGTGGTTTTCAAATATTTTTGATCATCCTTTTATCAGTAAAATAATTTTGTAATTGTGTATATTCCCATATTTGTGTATTACTCATAATTTATAAGTTACAAATGTATACACATATATATAGCCACTGTGCAAATGTATTATGCAATTATAGAAATATATTCAGAAGTAGGAAATTTAAGAATAAAAATAAAATTAATCGTGTCTTAAGGGCCTTGCTAACAATGCTAGCTAAATACGTGTCTTAGTCTGTTGAGTCTGCTGTAACAAAATACCACCCAGACCGGGTGGCTTATAGACGACAGAATTTCTCTCTCACTGCTAGCTGCGAGTCTGAGCTGAGGGTGCTGGGGCCGTGGGGTTCTGGTGCAGCTTTCCTTCAAGTTGCACCCTGCTGACTTCTTGCTGCGCCCTCCCATGGCGGAAGGGGAGAGGGAGCTCTCTGGGGCCCCTAATCTGCCCTTATAACCTAATCACCTCTCAAGGCTCCACCTCCAAATACCATCACATTGGGGATTAAGATTGCAACATATTAATGGGGGGGCACAAATATTCAGCCTGGACCAGTAATAGAAAGCATTAGTCTACTTAAATAGGCTCATGTAAATTGTAATACACAGAAACGCTCCAAAATCAAGCAGACCAGTGAGGGTATCACTGTCAAAGCTCCTTATTGTGGGAGTCCCCACGGAACCTCAGTGTGCCTTGTGCTGTTTGTGCTATGGGACGTGTGACGTATGGACCAAGGAATACTGACAGTGACAATGTAGGTATTAAATAGAATAGTTAATTTATGTTTTAAAAGAAAATAAATATGCGTTGAAATGTTAATATTTTTTTTCAGTCCTGGGGTTATTGTACACATCTTCTGGAATGTGAAAACCAACTTTGGAGATGATTTACTGACACCATGGTGAGGTAAGTTAAAGGTGGCTGCAACTTCTTTGCTTTTTGAAAGCTGATTCATATGAAGCCTTGAGGCTTTGGGCTGGAGCTCTTGGGACACACTCTCTGGGAGCCCTGAGCTGCCATGTTAGGTGCTTGGTTACCCTGGTGCTGCCATGCTGAGCCTAGCCTGCTGGCAGTCCCCACGCAGGCGTCACATGGGGAAGCGAAGCTGTCTTCTTTCGGTCCACCAGGTGAATACCACTGAGTGGCCTTTGTTGACATCCCATGAAACAGAATAACCAGCCAGCTGTGCCTTGCCTCAAATCTTGCCGCACAAACAGGCGAGATATAATGAGATGGTATTGTTTTCAGACGTTGCATTTGGAGGTTGTTTGTTATGAAACCACAAAGCACCTGAACGTGAGACGTCACCTTTTCAGTTAGAAGAATATGTAGTCCTTCTTGACTTTTTGTGATGAATTCCTTCCTAGCTTCGGGGCGCCTGGGTGGCTCAGTCAGTTAAGCGTCTGCCTTCGGCTCAGGTCACGATCCCAGGGTCCTGGGATCGAGCCCCGCGTCGGGCTCTCTGCTCAGCGGGGAGCCTGCTTCTCCTTCTCCCTCTGCCTGCCGCTCCCCCTGCTTGTGTGCTCTCTCTGTGTCAAATAAAATCTTAAAAAAAAAAAAAAAAAAAGAGAGAGAGAGAGAGTGAGAATCCTGAATTCCTTCCTAGCTTCATTTTCAACTCTGAATGTACTTCTCAGGGGCACTGACAGATTAAGGTGGCCGTCTCTGGGGGAAGAGGGCACCACCAGCAAAACTCCAGATCGCTCAGACTCACAGGGAGATATGACCATTCTGTCATACCCATGCTTAAGGGTACGGATCGGGTTGGTCGACCCTGTTCTAGGTCCGATTCTGCTTGGCGATTCTCAGTCCCAAGGCTTTGTCTCCTCCTCAGGATTCGGATCACGTGGAGGTTTTTCTGAGGTTCTCAGCCGGTGGACCCACTCTTTTTTCTTACCGGTCCTCAGACCCCTGGATCCTGCTCCAGCATTGATGGGATCCTCTGGAACTGATGGAATTCTATCCTCACTTGGAATGTGGCCTTCAGTGCATCTCTGTCCTACAGCCTGAAAGTTGTGTTCTTGTCTTCTCCCTCCAGAGTGATTTCCTTAGGCCCCTAACCTTTGACTTAGTTCTGGTTTGGGCTACGGAAGGTCAGTGGGGACCAGATCCTTGGGTGGTTGATCCTTTCTTGAGGGAGCATCAACTTGTCCCCTGCGAGAAGTCCTTGCCAACCCCTCCTTCCCCAGGTTCCCTTCCTCCCCAACCCCAAAGCCTGTCTGGCTGGGCGTCTGTACTTCCTCCAATGAAAATCAATTAAGACACTGTATCAGTTACCTGTTGCCATAATGATGTTGTGTAAATAAGCCACCCCAAAGCTCACTGCCTTAAAAGAATATTTATTATTGCTCATGAATCCAGGGTTTACCAAATGGTTCTTGCAGTCTCAGCTGGGCTCACTCATGTTCTGCAGTCAGCTGTGGATCTGGTAGGTGACTCTGCTGATCTTGGTCAAGTATTTTCATATGTTAGAGGGTTGGCTGGCTGTAGGCTGGTACAGGAAGCCTTGGCTGGGAAGACTGGACTCTCCTTGGAATCCTCCAGCAGGGTAAGCCAGTCATGGTGTGAGGCTGTCACCAACTCACGGTAAAAGCACAGAAGCAGAAGAGGAAGGAGAATCATCCTAGTGGTTTTTTTTTTTTTAAGCTTCTGCTTTCCCACCAGCCAAGGCAGAATACATGGCCACGACAAGCATCAGTGAGGGAGGCAACCATGAAGTTGCATGGCAAAAGATGGACAGAGGGAGGCCATTAACTGACCATTCATGCAATCAACCTAACAGGCCAAACTCTTTTCTATCAAATTGTTGCTGAAATCTTAGCTGGAACAAAGGAAAGGCAGTCACTTGGTAGGAGCTGTCATAATGAGGAAAGCAGTTATTGGCAGAACCGAAGCAGGGAGGAGCAAGGAAGAAACGTCCTGCTCATTCTCTCTCCCTGCCTGACCTCCATTCTCCTCCCGGTGCCTCCCAATGGCCAAACCCAACCTGAAGCCAGCCAGTAAAAGAGCCCAGAAGACAAAGGCCACAGGGGTCAGCCTTGCTGGACACAGAGTAAGGCAGAGCAGGGCAGAGAGTGTATGTGGGGGTGTGTGCCAGACCGGTCATTCTAACTTCAGCCATACTGCTGGGGACAGCACTGAGAAACCTGCCTCATGACTCCAAGCTCAGGAATTGTGGATAGGCTAGTTCCAAACATAGCCATGCTCCACGTTCTCCCTCCCTCTCTCATTCCCTCCCTCCCTGCTTTGGTTAGGTTCTCTGAGATACAGCTGCTGAGATGGGTTAGATTTATGGGGAGAAATACCTGTGAGGAAACAAAAGGAGAGGAGGGGCTTGGGACAGCTGTGAGACCGGGACGCAGTTCTCACACCCGCGAAGGAGAGAGAAAGGAAGGTGGGATAGGTAGAGTCCTGGAGGCAGGGCAGTTCTAAACATTTTCCAGCCAGGCCAATGGGGAGTCTTTGAGGAGTCGCCATCGGAAGAGTCCCACATTTTGTGGGGACTGTTTGCCTTCATACTCCTGCCAAGCTTACTCTTTGAGAGCAGCCGTGGGATGCGCCATCTCGGGGCTCACACAGTGATGCATTCAGAGCTCAGCAGCTGGCACTATCAGTCAATTACGCTTTTGGTAGCAGGAGATCTGAGAGCCATATTTCATGGCTTCTGCCTGCCTGCCTCCCTTTTTCTCCCTTTCTTCCTTCTTTTCTTTTTTCAGTTAAAACATCTGGAGTGCTGTTTAGGCTCCAGTCTTGGTGCCAGGTACTGGTGATGTAGAGTGAATAAGACAGACGTATTATTTACTCTTCTGGAACTTCATTATTTATTCTTCTTTATGATTTTTTTTTTGTAGGATTCTGTTGAATGAACTCAACCCAAAGCACTTTTGAGTGGAGGGAGGGAGACTTATCAAGCTCTATGCCCTCCCTCCCCACTTCCTTACTCCACAGAGCCAAGCCAATTGTCTGGTGCAAGATTAAGATGCCCATATTTCCTAAACCCCAAACCAGGTCACTCTTTATTTGTGAATTTACTTGCAGGAAAAGTCATAAGAAAATGTGAAAGCTAAATCACATTTCGTTATGATTTTAATGAATCTCCTTTCAAGATAGAGGGCAAATTAATGAAATTTGGACTTATCCCAGGAAATCCATGCTATGTGTTGAATATAATAAGCAGGCTGACATCAGGCTGGTTTGGGTGCAAAAACAGAGATTCATTGAAGTTATTCATAAGTTTGTCATAAGATTACATGTGCTTGGGAGTTTAGGAAAAGCTATTCAGCTGGTCTTGGGAAGAGCCAGAATCTGGGCCACACAGAGACTGAAAGTGGAATTGTAAGGTCATCTGGAATCCTGCGTGGTTCCAGGAATGTTGGCCTCAGGAGCTTATGGACCTTGACTCTGGTGTTCCACCGTTTTTCATGACTCATCTCTTCTCCATGGCTTATTTTCCTCTTCCTACTGACTGATTTCCTCAACTTCTGTTGTTTATAGTTTCTTGATTTCCTAGTTTCTGACCCTCGTAACTTCACCTTGGTCATGATACAGCATGATCCTTCTGGTTTATTTCTGCCTTGCAGTCTTTTGTCTTCCGTTGCTAAATCCTTCACCCTCTTGGTATTTCTCAGTTTAAATCCTAAAGAGAAAAAAATCTGGTTAGCCCTGGTCTTCTTTTTTGACAGTCCATAGTTATTGGTGCTGGCTTGAGAAGCCTTTGTTCAAAAGTCCAACCGTGGTCTAGTCAATTGGGAAGATTGGGTGGATTTCATATGATTCCACCTCTGTTCCTAAGGCTTTCTCTTCTCCTGAGGCAATCAGTGCACCAGTTTCCCTCGGGAGACAACCAGGACTTCACTGTTGAAGGTATAACATTTAAAAAGCCTTGTTCTCATTCTGCACCACAGTCATGGTGAATGAAGTGTTGTCATCCACCTGCCAATATCCCAGTCTTTTTCATATAAACGAATCCATTGTCCCTATTTCCCAGAGTGATGGAGGAGGGGTAGATGTGAAGTTTATCAAGTCCACACCATATGCCAAGAATTCTGATAGATATTCTGCATTCATCATTTCATTTGATGAGAACAAAACCCCGTGTTGTAGGTACTATCCATTTTTTACAGATGACAAAGCTGAGACACAGAGAAGTTAAGTAACTTGCCAGAGGTCAGGAACTAGCAAGTAGCCGGCTCAGTACTCAAACCTCCGTTTTTGACTCCGTGTCTGTACCATTTCTTTGTCAACATCCCACTTCCCATGTCCTTCCCGAACTCCACTTACGCCTGGCTCAGACAGCGCTCGAAACACTCTCCTCTCAGCCCTCCTTGGCCTGACACAGAGGTTTCCTCAGGGTCCAGAGAACATGTGTGTGTACCTCTCTTTGTCCTTTCCTTAGCTCAGGATCCCAGTGACCATCTAGTTCATGAGGATGGTGACCACGTGCTATCTGCTCCCCGCTGTGGCCTGTGCCACATATCTGCCTCTGGGGTGGTAAAAATAATTTTGGCTTAGAGGTTGTCAGAAGACCTCAGTTCAAGTCTCACCTCTGCACACAATGAGGTGGGTGACTTGAGGCCAGTTTTTTCAAGTGACAAACGAGAAAGATATGTAAGCTTCTTTCAGTCTTGGAAGGTCATGCCTCAGTGAAAACATGGGTTCTTTCAGCTTCTCTCCAATTCTGAAAGCTAATTAGTGTGGGCTCAGGGTCCCAAACCGCTGAAGACTCAGTCCTTCAAGGTGGGTCAAGGCTCTTTCACAGTGTCCTGATGGTAGGACCCACCATATGCAGTGTTTGGGAAACTCGAGGATGCTGGGTTGCAGCTAAAAAGGGCTTGAAATTTTAGTAAATGCTACTTTCCATCTGATTTGGGGCCTTTCACGTGGGAGGAATGTGAAATAAAACTGAGTGGGAGAAAATAATTCTCCATAACCTGGATTTATTTTCTCCAGCTGTTTCCCAGGACCATGGTTTTGATTCATCAACGCCCCGCAGTTTCACACATATCATCCTAGCCTGCCTGGAGCCCCAGCCCAGGGATGAAAAAGTCTACCCAATGGAGCATCCATCACCAGCACTTGCATCCATTAAACAGTGAGTGCCACCGTATGCTTCTAGTTACTAGGCTTACAGTAGTGAGCAAAAAAGACGTGGCTCCTTCTTGCTAATTGCTGGCAATCTGGAAGGAAAAACAGCCAATAAACAAGTAATAAATATTAGATTCTAACTTAGGCAGTTTTTCTTTAGAAATTTCATGGGGAGTAAATCAAATGGGCCAGTATCTTTTAAAAAAAAAACTGCTTCTTAGTGTTATACATTACAAGTAAGATCTCATTGTGAAGAATTCCTTCACATACGCCAATGGGTTTATCACAGTCAAATGCGGCTATGGTGAGACCTAGTAAAACCAGTCCCATCTTAGAAACTGATGCTCTCATGCGGCTGATAGCCTTTGGTAATCTCCCGAGAAGCAGCAGGATATAGTTGGATTTGCTTCGTTCTGTAGTCAGTCAGGCCTGTGCTTAGATTCTCGTTCCTCTGCTTATTAGCTGTGTTACCATGGGCAAGTTACTCAGTCTCTTCCAGCATGTATGTGTCACTTATCAAGTAGTTAGGTTTATTATGTGGCTTTACAGGCGAGAACAAGTCAAAATATGTGGCACACTGTAGGTGTTCATTAAAAATTTTCAATCCCTTCCCTGAGAATAAGGAAGTGACAAGATGAATCCTAAACCAAATAATGGAAGAAGGAAATCTTAGACAGTTTTGAACTAAGCCTGTCGTTCCATTCAATTATGAGATAATTTTCCCTCTTATTCCAATTATTCATTAAATAATTAAGGGTTTACTAGGTGCCAGGGCTACTAGGTGTGCTGGGTTATGGGAGTATAGTGTAAGCGGGACAAACAGTTATTGCCCCTATGGGGCTGTTTGTAAACTTTTCTTTTTTTTTTTTTAAGATTTTATTTATTTATTTGAGAGAGAGAGAGAGCGAGAGAGCACATGAGAGGGGGGAGGGTCAGAGGGAGAAGCAGACTCCCTGCTGAGCAGGGAGCCCGATGCGGGACTCAATCCAGGGACTCCAGGATCCTGACCTGAGCCAAAGGCAGTCGCTTAGCCAACGGAGCCACCCAGGCGCCCTGTTTGTAAATTTTTCTCTCTTTGTCTCCGTTTTCTTCCTTTCTCCCTCCATTCCTCCTTTCCCTCCTTCCCGTCCATTCCTCCCTGACCTCCGTACCTTCCTCACTCTGTCTCTGATTCTTTTTCCGCTACTGGGCTTTTCGTGTGGGATCTTGCTTTAGAGTAAGCAAGCATGATTAAGGTGATGTTTGAAATTATAGGGGAAGTAGCAAACGCAGAGACACAGAAAATGATGTCAACATAATGGGAAGGTTGCTTTCTCTACTCTTTTTTTCTTGTGGGACGAAGAGCCATGATTAGGATACTATTGGTATAGAGAGTGACTCTTACATAGGAAGGATCCAGAGAGAGTATTTGGTGTATAGAAGCATGAATTGCAAACATGTGGGCCAACAGCCTGGCGTGGAAACAATCCTGCTGTCTACATAGCTCTGTACAGCAGTGGGCTGTGACATCTTGAAAGCTGACCTGGGTGGTTTTCTGCAGGGATGCTGGCCAGTGACTGTTTACAAGTCTCTATATTCTATGGCTGCTCTAAACAATTGGTAACTGAGGTGATGAAGGCGCAGGGGCTTTGCATAAATAGAAGAGCAAATGTATATTTGTCGGCATCGCTCTCCTCTCCTTTGTGTTATCCTCTTTCCAAAAATAAAGTGCATTGTTCCCGGGGAGTGGCATTTCAAGTGGCAGCTGTCTGCCTGGCTGACTCCTTCCCACAGAGCAGAGCCCAAGGAAGTAACTAGGGTTCACTTGAGTTTGTTCTGTCCTCTACCGACACCGGGATTCAAGTTGCCAAAATAGCTGCATTCACAGGGTGTGTCAGGCCGAGCCCCAAATGCCCATTGCTTGCACATTTCCAAGTGACACACAAGCTTTGCGGGTGCCTGTGTCCTTGGGTTCTACACAAGGGCCGCTCATTGGAAAGCTTGCCCCAGAACAGTGCATTTGTAAGGAACAGCATAGCACTCCTTCTGTCTTCCACTCTCTCAGCAGTAAAATGTGGGCTGAACATCACCTCACTGGGTTTGGGTCAATGAGAATACAAAGGGAGGTTTGATTTTCATTATGCACCTGTTAACCTGAGGGGCCGGCCAAATTAGGAAGCGGACGTGGGCACGGTGCTATGCTTGAGGGCTGACTTTAAGAAAAACTCAAGATACAGTAGAGGGCAAGTCAGGGTCGCTGATCTAAGGTTGTTTGCCCACGAAAGGTAATATTTTATTCAGGAAGATCTGTGGGCAGAATTCAGGTGCATCATTAAGGCTTCTCATTTAAATTGGCATGACTTAATTCAACAAACATCGACTAAACCTTTTGGTATAGTTAGTACACCAAGATACCTGTGTAAAATAATCTATCCTCTCTTCAAATAGCTGTTGCAGTGTTTCATGTTAGCAGGGATATGCTGAAGGGGTGGTAGGTAGGTGTGTGATCCCAGGACCATCAGTCTCTGGTAGCGGGAAAAAAGTCCCCAGGTGACATTACAACTTGGAGAAACTGTTCCCAGTCACACTGTGCAGCCAGCACTGACTAAGTGTGCTAGGGGTTGTGGATTGTGGCAGAACATCCACCCATCTATCCATGCATCCGTCTACCCAGCTGTCCGTCTATCCAGCCATCCATCTATCCAGCCATCTGTCCCATTTTAAAAATGGACTAAATGCAAAAAAATAAAAAAAATTGACTAAATGCTAGGTGTTGGGGTAAATGGAAATATCATATGTCTGTACCATAAAAAAGGCATTTACTGGGTTGAATGGTATAACCCCCCCCCAAAAGATAGAGGCATGTCTTGATTCCCCAGAACCTGTGAATCTGACCTCATTTGGAGAAGGAATCTTTGCGTAAGTAATTGGGTTGAGGATCTCAAGATGAGATCATTCTGGATTCTCTGAGTGGGCCCTAAATCCAATGACAAGTGTCCTTAGAAGAAACAGATAGAAGAGGAAAAGGACCCATGAAGACGGAGGCAGGGAGTGGAACTCTGACGCCACGGTCGCAAACAGAGGAGGCCTGCGGCCACTGTAAGCTGCCAGAGACAAATAAGGATTCTCCTTTAGTGCCTTTGGAGGGAGGGTGACCCTGCTGACCCCCTGCTTTTAGACTTCAGTCCTCCAGAACTGTGAAAGAGAAAATTTCTGTTGTTTTAAGTCACCAAGTTGTGGTAATTTGTTACGTCAGCCCTAGGAAATGGATATAGGGCGTACGCTAGTAATTTTATTCTGGAAATCCATCGTTGGAAACCAGCTTATTCTGAGCTTTCAGAGGCCTTTCATTCATTCCTTCACTCGCTCCCGCTCCACAAACACACACGTCAGGGCCACTGTGTGCCGGGCACTGTTCTTGGTGCTGAGTAAACAAAAACGAGTAAAACTCAGCTCAGCCGGTGCAGGGTGCTCACAGATGCAGGCAAAGCAGGCACTCCAGAGGGGGGAGAAGGCCCGTCTGAGGTGTGTGCTGTGGGAGCACGAAGCAGGGTGCGCTGGGCTGTAGTTCGCTAAAACACGGCCGGCCGCGGGCTCTAAGGCAGGGATGTGCTCAAAACCAGGGAAAATCTGCTTCCATGGAAAGCACTTCTGGGGGTGAGCTACGATTTCTCTACCTCAGGCTCACTTAAAAAAAGAAAGGCAGTGGCTCATAATTTATGGGGGCCCATGGGGAAGAAAACAAAAGAGTCCTTTCTTGAGTAGGCGGGTGTGTGTGTAGTTTCTGGGCAGAGTTTTCTCTGACGCTGCCTTCTGAATCCTTTTGAGCTGGAGATGGTGAGTTGGGAGTGGATGGGTGGGGAGAGCAGGGTGGAGTGGAGGGAGGGGAGAAAAGACATCCCTGCCAAGAACTGGGCCTGAGCTAGGTGTGGAGGGAAATTTCCCAAAGACGCTGTTTTGTCTTTTAGACTTGTTCAAATACGGTCGTTTGGGTCTTCATTTATGGGACCTCGATTTATTCTTGTGAGATGAGCCAGATGATTCTGTGCTGGTGGTCAAGGTGGAATGGTGTAGGAGGCAAGAAGAATCTCAGGAGCTGAGTAGTCATATGGGGGACAATGACATGGACCTTGACTCTGGGGCGCAGACTGAGGCCAGGGGCGTTCGGGCTCCAGTACGAACTGTGTATACTGACATGGTAATGCTATCGGTGGTTAGAAAAAGGGATCAGTGAGGGTATGGGCAAGGAAGTCTTTCTGGAGAATAAGTGACTCCAGGTGCGTATTGAAAGATGGGTAGGATTTAGCCAGATGAGAGCACACAGAGCCTGGGTAGGTCTCCCTCTGTCCCTTGCTCCCTTTCTTAAGCCTGGAGTTGGAAGAGGGCAGCATGCCCAAATGTCTACCATCAAGAAGGATGGTCCCCTGACAAAGAGGGCAAACCTGTGTTAGCTGGGATATTGAATTCTGGAAAATAAACAAACAAAACTTTGGAGACACAAAAAAAGTATATAATTTTTTTAAATGTAGAAAATGTAATTTTAGCCAGATTGTAGAAGCCTTGAATATCCATTAAAGGGTTTATATCTGATCCTAAAGGCAGTAGGGAGCTATTGCTGTGTGTGTGTTTTTTTTTCTCTTTTTAAGGATTTAAAATCTATTTTCCATCTTAAAAGTAATAATATTCATTACAGGAAGTAGAAAGACTATGGGAAAGAAGAAGAAATTACCTGCAATCTCCCCTTGAAGAACTGATTACTGTCAGTATTGCTTTCTGCAGGTAATTTTTACAATTGCTGTGGAAAAGAAAAATCACAAAAATACTATTTTATATCCTGCTTTTTAATCTTGCCATTATAATACAAGCATTTCCTGTCATTTCAGCCCTTCAGGAACATAATTTTTAATGCTCACATCTAGAAGAGGTACATTAATTTACTTAATCTTTCCCCTATGGTTGGATACCTGATTTACTATCATTTTTAATTATTATAAATCAGGCCGGGATGAGATTTTTCATGTAATAATCTTCTTCCATATTTATGATTATTTCCTTTGGCTAGATCCCTAGATGGGGAATCACTGAATCAAAGGGCATGAACATCTTTAAGCTTCTTTGAACATTCTGCCAAATTACTTCCTTGGGGGTTGTTGAGCTTTGGAAGTACATGATGAAAGATGAGTCTCATAGCCGAGGACAGGCAGGGCCAGGCCAGAGAGAAAGAGCATTCCAAACATTCTAGCAGGAAGAGACATTCCAGAGTCACCGAAGCTGCAGCCTTGGTGATATGCTGTCCTGATATGAAAGCATTGCTGGTGGCCCTGCCATTTTTAGAAAGCCAGTTTTGAATTCTTCCCTATAAGGGCAACAGTGCTCCAGGCATGCTGGTCTTTTTTTCTGTTCCTTGAGCACACCAAGTTCACTTCTACCACAGGGCCTTTGCATTTGCTGTGTTCCTCTCCTGGGAATGCTTTCCCTCAGAACTTGTCATGACTGGTGCCTTTTACTCATCTCAGTTCCAATATCAAATGCTCAGAGAGGTCATCTCTGATGACCTGCTCTAAAGAAGTCAAACATCCTCTGCTTCCAGCCACTTTTATCAAGTTGATTTTATTCATAGCACTCATTATTCCTGCCTACAGTCAATGTTCAACAGTTATTTGCAGAAAGATTGAATGAAGTCATTCACTCAGTCATTTCATCTACAATATTTTCTGAGGGCCATTTTAAAATCTTCCCGTTGTTCTTAAGATAAAGAACAAAATATTTAACATAACCTATAGAAGGGTTTCCAGAACTGGTACCTACCCAATCTCTCTTGTCTTATCTTGATTCACATCGTGCCTTAGTCTCTGCATTTCAGCCATACTCACTTTCTTTAGATACTAACATGTGCCATACTTTTACTGCCACAGGGCATTTACACATACTGTTTCCTCTGCTCTGGACGGAATTCTTGTCTTTACCTCATCAGCTTCTACTCAGCTATCAGATCTTAGATCAATGGCACTTCCTTGGATACCTTTCCTGACCCCTTGTACTGGGTCAGGTTCTTCTATTACATACTGTTTCTGGGAGTGAGTCTCCAAAGATGGCGCCCAAGGAACCATACCTCCTAGCATCATGCTTTTTCCCCTCCCAGTTTTCTCTCTTTGAATCTACTCTGGCTCCATGACTCAATTTTCGATAAATGGGATGTGGCAGAAGTAACATTGTACAGTTTCTGAGACTAGCTCATAAGAAACCTTGCATCTTCTACCTTAGAATACTTGCTTTGGGGACACTATTCTCTCTCAGAATCCAGCCATCATGTTGTGAGATGCCCAAGCTACACGGAGAGGCTGTGCGTAGGTGCTCTCGTCATAGGGCCCCACTGACAGCATCAACTGGCAGTGATGTGAATGAGTTACCTTGGATGTCTAGCCCAGTTGAGGCTTCACGTGACTCCACCTAGATATGATATAATAGCACACAAGCCAGAACGAGCTTGCTGAGTCCAGTCAGTCCACAGAACCACGAGACACAAAAATAAATGTGTTAAGTTGTCAAGCTTTGGGGTTGTTTGTTACACAGCGATGGATAACTGAAACACACTTCTAGCATCATGTCCCTTTTGGCATGTCATTCCTCTCCTTCACTGGACTCCTCGTAGCTCTGATTGCATTTCCTGCTTGATTATTTAATTAATGATTCTCTTCCTTAGCAGTCTGTAAGCTTTATGAGGGCAAAGACCATCCTGACCATGTCTTTTTTTGTATGTTTGTTTTCTCTTTTCGGCTCACCATTTGTACTTCACTATTGGTACTTCACGGCCACCAAAACATTTTTGGGGAGACAGCCGTGGTGTGAGTTTCAGGGAAGGCAGGGTTTTGCCTCCCAGCAAGAAAGCTGGAAAGTCAAATACTCCCTGTCTGTTTCTGAGAAAGCTGGGGCACAGGATGCGCCCTCAGTCCAGCCAACTGGATGCTCCTGCCTGGGTCTTTGAATCTGCAGCTAGTAATGCAGAGAAGCTGCAGGGAGGGCTTAGGATTCATCCTACTGGCTCTGTTTGGAGCATTTCATGTCCAGTGGTGGCAGCCTGGATGCCCTAACCAGCTCTTCTCAGGTGTAACTCAGGCTGTGCTTCGGCGGCCCTGCGTACCTTGGTTCCTGCCCATCCATTTTACAAGTTAGTTCTCCAAACTTGCCTGTGATTCTCTGAGCTATTTGAAATCCCTCCAGAAATTTCATTTTTGTGTATGGTAGCTAAAATTGCTTTTTGTTGAGTACTGCCAAAGATGACCGGTTACATACTACCCAGAATGGTAATGGAGGCACAAATGGTATTTAGTAAGTGTTGGTAAAGGAATGAATGAGTATGGGCCAGGGACTTAGGAGGACATCAGGGATTCCTGGATAAATAAATCACTAATTCAGGGGGGAGCTTATATTTTACTAAGTAACACATAAGCAAATATAGTAATTACAGATAAGTGCTACAAGAATTATAGGCACAAAATTATGGGAACTAACTACACCTAGAAGGGGGAGGAGATGGGGATCCTCTTGATTTATGTCAGTGACTGCAATTAGATAAACAGGAAATGTTTATTTATTGATGGAATGGATGAATAAATCAATGTAATGTTGAGGCAATGTATATGAAAAACCTTGTCAACTGTAAAGTGCTACATAAATGGAAAGTATTATTTTTAGACTAACACTTGATTTCTGTATTAGTTAGGACTATTTATGTTGCAAACATCGGAAAACCCAAGTCACACTGGCTTAAAAAAGAAGACAGCTGATTGGCTTGTGTAACAGAAAAGGCCAGGGAGTATAATCACTTCAGGGGTTCCAGTGTTATGATCAACACCTTCTCATTAATCTCGTTTACATTGGCTTCATTTGGCTTCTGTCTGCATGGTGGTTCCCAGACACCCAAGGCTTCCCTGTCTCAGGTTCATGTTCAGAAAAAGCAAACATGAAACTCTTTCTGGTTCTTGAAGCATCACTCCTTGGGTTTGCACTGATGTGATAGGCTTGGCCTCGGACAGCCGAAATGTCCCTCTCCGAATCAATCACTGATGGAGGGAGATCTATATGATGCTTGGACTGGCCAGGCCTACTTCATGGTCCTGTCCATGGAATCAGGGTGGCAGCCAGCTCTGCTGTGACTACTTGTGGTTAGGACGATGATACTGCCGAATGCTTGGATTTGTGAGTCTTGCTTCTGCCACTTAGAGAAAAGTACATATTCATCTCCATCTTAGATGCCACATCTCTGAAGTGGGGATAGTAATAGCGCTTCCATCATAGAGTTCGTATAAGGATTAAAAGAGTTTTAACACATGCAAAATGCTTAGACCGATGCCTGGCACATGGTGAGAGCTTAATGAACATTTGTTGTCATTCTTCGTTATTATTGCGTGGACCACGAATAGTGAAGCGATGGCTCCCAAAGGAAATTCACACAACTGTTACCAGAAGAGGGTATGAATGAATGCTTGAGAGGCAAAAGCAACAAACGTCCACTATACTTCATTCCCGAGCTCTAACCAACAAACCACTGGAGGTCAGCAGCCAATAAGCTCTTGGATGAAGCCAGCTGGGATTCACAGCTTCTTGTGGGGGTCAATCCTGTCCTCGTAGAAGTTCCAGAGCACAATCATGCCCACCTGATTAACACCGCAGCAGGGTTGAGTGTCTCCTTGGCAATTAGTCCCCGTTTTTCCAGGCTTCTTCACCTTTGGGGCAGTCTTAGAAAATCCATGTCTTGGCCAGCCCAAGTGCATATTAAACCATTTCAAAATGTTGGAAGAGGAAGTCTGCTTGCTTAATGTGTAATTTAGCTGAAAGGACTGGAACGACTTGCATTTTGGTATGTTCCTCATTTTGCAAATGAATGTTATTTTCGTAATGGATGATAATGGCTCCTTCAGAGTTATTCTGGTCTGTCATATTAATGTGGATTGTGGTGCTTTAATAAGAGTTGACTTTTGACTCCTTAGGCATGCATCATGGTTGTGAGCCTGCGCAAAAACTAAATCGCCAGCCATTATTCTTCTTGTGAATTGATATTTAGTTCTTATATCACTACTTCCATGGGATGAGCAAGAACATGAATAATACATCGACGAGCCCAAAGCTATGCCAATGGCTTGAAGGGACGAAGGACTGGTTTTTAAGTCCTTACAAAATTCCGGTCGAGGGAGCAGAATGTCCATATAGTCTAATTTTGTCTGAGGTCTCTGTGTCTCCATCGTTCTTCAAGTCTCTCTAGAAACAGACTGGAGAGGTGGTCCAGACGTCCAATTTTCCCCAGTTCAGTTTGTTTCAAAATGAGGGTGTTCACATCCTAAAATAATGGGGCAAGAAGAATTCCTGGAGAGCACTTCTGTCAGAGAGGTGGCTTTGAGCTAGGTTCTTGGAAAGAAAATGTAAACTCTTCAAAAATTTTCTTACAGGAGTGCTGGGAAACCTGCAGAACCCTCTGTGCTAAGAGTCTACTTGGGGACACCAAGGGGGTGGCTGTGACAGTCTAGAGCCTTAAATCTCCTGTGACACACCCTTGTTTCAGCCCCAAACACAGTAAGATTCACGGCTCCCTTGGATTTCTTTGTGCAGTATTCCATTAGTTCTAGGCTCACTTCTGGAAGATTCCATCAGTACCCTTATCTCCCCAGTACCCAGATCTCCCTCCTCTTACTCTCCAATGGCT
Source organism: Callorhinus ursinus (assembly GCF_003265705.2). Lineage (NCBI taxonomy): Eukaryota > Metazoa > Chordata > Mammalia > Carnivora > Otariidae > Callorhinus > Callorhinus ursinus. The sequence goes on from NW_027397096.1 coordinate 15,575,923, forward strand.
CATTTCCCCAAGTCCCATTCTACCTGACCCACATCATCTCCCGCCTGTCCTGTGGCCTCCTACCCCAACCTTATCCTCCCGTAGGGCAACCACTTATTTTTACATACTTTGAGGCAGACCCAATACCAGATGTTACATGGCTTTGCTCTAATTCGTGTCAAGCTCTGTATCAATTCTTGGTTTGTAATAGGTGGTCTCACAATTCTCCCCTCATCAATCGTGTTGGTGAACAGTCCTCAGTCGCTGCCCCGTGGGATAGTAGACAGAGCCTGGTCAGTGCACTCTAAGAGACTTAGGTTCCCGTCTCAGAGGCACAGTCTCACTAGGTGTGCAATTGAGGCAGAGCCTCAGTGTCCTCATCTGTAAAATGGACACAATCATATATATGCCAGGGGGCTTTTTAGGAAAAATTAAATTGGGATGCCACAGACTCTCGGTGAATGGCTGCCCTTGTTAGTTTTAGAAAATCATTCGGGCAGACAGGAGGTGCTTTTGTCTTGCCTGCGAAGGACACTGGTGCCTATTCTTCTCCCCCTTCTCTAAGCTCCCTTGGACTCTCTCTCCCCTGTCTCCTCTTTCCCTTGCTTCTTCCTCAGCCCCCTTTTCAATCCCACCCACAACTCTGAGAGGAGGGAAGAGGATAGAGTTGTTTATTTTGAGACTAAATTCAACATTGACCCTCAGAAAAAACAACCCCTGCAATATGCTCTATTACCACATAAGCGCCACATTTAAACAAAGCCTTTCGGCCTGAACCGAAAATTACCGTCCCGCTGGGAGGCATAAACTGGAGGGGCTGCCTGTGCGAACGAGGGACGTGCAGCACCTGGCAGGGCAGTGTCTGTGGGAAGAAGCTGGGGCTCCTTGCTTTATGCACTGATTTTGCTGGGAACCTTGCACTCCGCGTTTCCTTCCACAGACAAGGAAAGCAATAGCAATCTGTTAAAATGGTGGGGGGCAGGAAAGTGACGACTAATAGATTGAAATCCATAAGAGCCCCATTCAGCTGCCAGCTAGAGAATTCTATGGGGGTTCAGAGAACAGAGTCTGAAAACGGTAGTATGTGGATAAGACTGCAAAATACTTCCCACACCAAAAATAACAACAACAAACCAACAACAGTGGAGTTGAGGAATTTCCCTTTGTCTGGGTTATAATATTGATACGGTAAAGGCAGACATTTATTGAGCACTTATTATGTACTGGGCACAGAGCTAAGTGAGAGTTTTATATATATGAATTAATTTAATCCTCACAACTAGTCTTTCTTTCCTTCCTTCCTTCCTTCCTTCCTTCCTTCTTTCTTTCCTTTCTCCTTCCTTCCTTCCTTCCTTCTTTCCCTCTCTCTCTTTCTTTTTTCCCCTTTCCTTCTTTCTTTCTGACTTAACACAATTAAGAAACTTCTTAGTTGAAGTATAGTTGACATATCATATTAGTTTTAGGTATAACACACAGTGGTTTGACAATTCTATACATGTCCACCACGATAAGTGTAGTCACCACACAACATGATTACAGTATCATTGACTCTATTTCCTAAGCTATACTTTTCATCCCTATGACTTATGAATTTTACAATTGGAAGTATGGACCTTTTAATCCCTTCCTGACTTTTTTTTTTTTTTAAGAGGAGTTGTAGGTTCACAGCAAAATTGAGAGGAAGGTACAGAGATGCCCCACATCCCCCTACCCCCACACATATACATAGACTCCTTATTATTAGTACCCTCCAGGTAGTATTTTTATCCTCATTTTCATAGGTGAGGAAACTAAGGCACAGAGACGTTCAGTAACCTACCGAAAGTCGCACTGTTGGTGGTCTGAACCCCATCTGGTTCCCAGATCCACACTGCTAATCCCCGCTTTGTATAAGATGCACTTAGCTGATGACACTGAGCCAGGTTATGTGGAACTGCGTGGATCTCCCCAACGGACCTGCCACGGTGTTGTCTGGCTATTTGCATGCTGTCTGGTCATCCCCTGACAGACTGTAGGATCCTTGAGGATCTTTCCACTTCAGTGTCCCTCAAGGGGCCTGCATGCTGTGCCTGGCACACAGAAGGGGCTCAATAAATGCTTGTTGGACTGAGAACAGGTAGGTGCTACATTGGGTGATGCTGACTATAAAGGTGTAGTAGACATTCAGAGAAGATGGAGCGCCATAAGGGACAGAGAGGCTGCAGAAAGGTCTGTGGAAGAGAAAGGAAGCGAGGTAGACCTTGGAAATTTCATTAGAGAGAGGGCTGAAGAAAGGACACTCAGGGTGGGAAAACCACACAGGCAAAGCACAGAGGTGGGAAGGAGAATAGTGTGGCAGGTGCTCATAGGGAGAGCTGGTCGACCAGAGAGAGCACTTGAACTTGGTACAGCTGGCCATCACCTGGGCTGGTGGAGTTGGAGAGGAGCACGAGCAAGGCAGTGTTTTCAGGAGCCCAGGGGGCCAGTATGGCCCAGTGGTTAAGTGCTTGGAGTCTTGGGGTCAAAGCCTAATTCATCCATCTCCCAGGTGTGGGACCTTGTGTCAGTCACTGGGCATAGGTACCTCTCTGGGTGCTGCAAGAATGAAATCAGATCATGTGTGCATAGTGCCTAACGTTGTCTTATAGTCAATGGTGTCGACTGCCATTATTTATCCAAAGCTTTGAAGCAGAGGATGGACTGGAGTGGAAACAGATTGAGCAAGGGGTGAGTTTGAAGGCCATGCCAATCACAACAGCAACAATAATAAATTCTGATATTTATGGAGTTTTGCGCTCAGGCTCCTCATCACGGAACCACTCCAGGAGGTGAGTGATTGTTCTGAGATTGCCCTCTGGCTTCCAGGCCAGTGGACTCTTCCCCGCCACATCCTCCTGATGAGGTTTGGGATGTGAACGAGCTGGGATTTTACTGGTGGAAACATCTCCGGGTTATACATTGGGGGTGTCAGATAAGTGTCCTAACTTTCTGGACGCCTCTTTCAATTCCTGTCTTTTGAGAAACACATAAGCCTGCCCACCCCCCACCCCCTGAGAGATACTGCCAAGGCCACTCACCCTTTCCCTACATAGAATGACCATCTTGTCTATTCTCATGAACTGAGAAACATTGTGTCACGCTTAACTTTCTGTAAGTTTCTTTTATATTTTGTTGTCATTTCCAAACAAATTTTTAATTCCTTAATTTCTATGACTAGAAGGTAAGCTCTGTGAGCCCAGGGGCTTTGTCTTATTCACCATTATAGCCTCTTCACCTAGAATAGTGCCTGGCACATAGTAGGGGCTCAAGAAACATTTGTTGAGTGAATGAATATACTTCTCCAGAGTACACACATGTCCCTGGGGATTCTGATTTTCTGACACAGACCCAGAAAATGGTAGCAAGTATTATTATTATCACCATAAACTTGCTCATTTCCCTGCAGCCTTCATTCAACAACTAGGCTGTGCATTCTTTACACTCAGTGTCTTGGGTTCTTTAGGATCTTTATTTCTTCTGAATTTTGTAAGTGGCATTGCATGGAGCAGGTGCTCAGTCAATGCCAAGAGATTGACTTGTTGGTGTGGTGTCTGTGTGTGCATGCGTGTGCGCGCGTGTAGATGTGTATGCGCAGGTGGACATGGGTGTGGTTTCCACACCAGCCCGCCTTCCGTGGAGCCAGAGGATGTTTGCTGAAGTTAGTCAGAGTGGCTGGGACTCAGGACTCTTGAGTTCTCTTCCTATGATTCATGGGCATTCTGGGGAAGTCTATGAAGCCTGTAAAATGTGGTGAAAGCTGGTATTTAAAAAAAGAGGATGACTTCGTTCCTCGTTCCCTTTTGTACATTTTTCCACTAGCACACAGGCTCCTCCAGGAAATTTTGGGTCTTCTACCATCTTTATAACAAGTCATTTTATTATTATTTGTTCTTACTTTTTTTTTTTTGCATGAGTTGTCTACTAACTAGGTATTTGTTCCTAATATTTCACTGATTCTTTGATTCATTCGTTGTTTTGACTGTCACATACTCTGTCCCTACTGTGTGCCAGGTACTGAGCAGCACTGCAGATGCAAAACACGCTTTTGCCCCTGAGTTGCTCTTGGGGCGGGGAGACCACCAAGGGCCCTGGAGCAGAGACCTGGTAGAGAGGTGTGTGAGGGTGGGGAAGGAGGAAGGTCAGGGGTTCAGGGAAGATTTCCAGAGGTGGAGCACTCTCTCAGTGAGAGCTTATAAGGTGCCAGGAATCATGCTAAGCACGTTGCAGACATTATCTCATTCACTCCTCACTGATTTATGAAGTAAGTGCTATAATCCCTGTTTTTGTGTGACCTTGGATGAATTACTTCCCTTCTCTAAGACTCAATTTCCTCATCTGTAAAATGGGATTTGTAAAACCTCAGAGACTTGTGGTGGGGATTGTGTGCTTAAAAACATATGTAAGGCACTAAGCAACATGCTAAGTTGGTGTTGCTCGGTGGGCTCATAAATGTGACCTACTGCTATCATCACAAAAAGGAGATGAAGCCTAGAGAGGGTGAACGACTTGCCCAGGTTCCCAGAGAATCTCAGAAGTAGAATTTGGATCCTGCCCTCATGGGGACAGGCCATACATACAACCTTGTATATCTGCTTGGGAATTTGGAATGGTTTTGGGAAGTTTGTCCCGGATGGAAAGGTGTGTTACTGAAAGATTCTCAGCAGAGGGTGGCCACTTCATAGTTCCTACTCTGTAACCCCATTACTTACCTGGTCAACCTCTAAAATGGACATGGGCCCACCACCTTCCTTGGTTTCCAAACATGGTAGCTCTTGTTCTAAAATCTCCCCTCTCTTATCAATTATCGGATGATTATCTAGAATGGAAACCATGAAGCCAACAGAGGACCAAGGAGTCTCACTATGGAGGTTCTGGGTGGCAAGTAACAAAAAGAAGTCATTTCTATAGGAGGAGTCGGGGTGGAAAAGAAAAGAGGAGAGGAGAAAAGAAAAAAAATCCGTTTCTGGCTCTGGACCTGCTGACTGAAATAATTTTTATCCTCTGTACAGAGTCACCACCCAGTTCTTCTTGGAGCCACCTCCCAGGGCAGTTGTAAGGGGCCCTGATAAAGATTTATGTAGTTTGTTTGCTTTCTCCAAGCCTTTGAAGACCAACAGAGGAGGTAATGTTTAAGGTTGGTTGGTTAACCCTACAGCTCTCTGGGGTCTTTAGGATCTCCTTCTGCGACCCCTGGGCTGATTCTCGAGGCAGGAGGCAGCAGGCCATGGCTGCCCCATCTGGGGAACTGGCTTTCTAAAGGCCAGGGTTGGAGAGAATTTCAGACCCAGTAGTTTTGGAGGCTTTGCTTACCACAACAGCGTCATCATAGCAGAACGCCCCCACCATCTTCGGAATAGAACCAATTCATCCCACAGGGGAGTGAACTCTAGAAAATGAGCATTAGGAGGAAAAAGAGGTTGGGGGTGACGCTTGTAAGGTTGGGTTGAGCAAGACATGAATAGATTTAGCTCTGAAATTGCTACTTCTGGTCAGGTGAAGGCAGACTTGTCCAGGGTTCTTTGGTGTGAGGGACGTTATAGGAGGGCATGTATATATTTAAGAAGTAAATGAATCTCTGCTTTATTTTTTTAAACTCTAATATTTTCCTGGCACTGCTGGTTAGAATTACTTGTCTGGGTGTCCTGAACTCCATTTCTGAGCCCCAGCTGAAAACCGTGGTCAGCTGGTGGGAAGTAGACACCTTGGAGCTCTGAAATATTTGGTATGCCTTTCCGACCTTATTAAAAAACAAATCCGTTCGTCTTTTTTTTTTTTTTCACATGTTCCTCCACATCCTAGGGTAGCTACTGAAAGAACATTGGAAAAACATGTCTTTTTGGAGTTAGGTTGGTCAACAGTTCTGGGGAGGAGAGGGCTTCAGTTCTCCACCTCCTACAGGAGACTCTGTGGACTTATAGCCCCAAGTCTGCCATTTCTGTTAGGAACCCAGGGATTAGCAGTAGGTCTCATTAGGTCCTTCTTCTGAGTAACAGTGGCATTCATTTGAGACGTGAAGCTCAGAAATGTTTATCCATGTATTAATTCCTTGGTTCATTTTTTTAGGCAGCGGAGTGGCCTCGAGGTCCTCAGTAAATGTGCAAGTCATCTCTAAGACATCAGCTGACCCATGACATCCTATGAAGGGTGGTCACCTCTCACTTTTTATGTCCTGGGAAAGTGAGGCACTGTGAGATTGAATAATCGGACCACACAACATTTCTGACTCTTCTATTTCTCCGGGTTGCTTTCCCCAGAATCTAGGGTATGAGAATCAAACTTGGAAACCAGAAAGACCTGAGTTCCAATTATGTGTCTTCTACTTACCTTAGGTGAGGACTTGGGCAAGTTCATGCCTCGGTTTTTGTTCATCTGTGGAACGTAGAGCCAAGCAACAATAACAACATCACCAGGGGCATCGTGAGAATGACACCAGACAAGGTGTTCAGAGCCCTGTACGAACAGGTTCTCCTCGGGAAGATGAATATTGGCATTATTAGGACAAAGCTAAACCTTTGCTTTGGTCCTGGAGCCTGAAAGTGGTGCTTCACGTTCACAGAGGGCTTAACCGGCCTTTCAAAGGTGTAGGTCCTGCCTGCGCTGCTGTGCCGGGCAGAGGTGGTCCTGAGAGCAGTCAGCTTCGGTTTCTCCACCAGGAGGTAGAAATATTTAACATAACAAGGTGACCTCATCAGGGGCATACCAGATGCTATCATCCATAAACAGCCATTTATTCAAGCCGAGCAGGCCCCACATGCCACAGGTACGCTGGGGAAAGAGAGATTGAATTGTTCAGGTCTGCAGGAGTGGAGGGTGAACAGAAAGGCAACACAACCCTTACTCATAACTTCCAATTGCTGCTATTTTTTTTTTTTTTTGAAGCAGGCTAAACAGGTTTTCCATGGAAAGGTGTGGAACAGACCCGAAGCAGGACAATGACAAAATTTCCTTTTTCATAGAACCATCTTCCTCCTGCCAGTCCCCAAACTCTCTCCCCATCTCAACCCACCCCGCCCCCCACCGCACAGTTCAGCACCCTTCGCTGCTTCAGGTTCCCATCCCTGAAATAATGCGTAAGGCACAAATCAGGCCGACTCAACTGCATAAAGGCACTCTCTTCCCAAATGAGCAAAAATATTCCCACTTAAAAATGTATATAAAATGTTTATGAAATGAGGGAGGAGATTCAGAAGTTATTGTAGGAGCTTGCCAAAGGCAGTGCCAAATATATGTTAGAGCACCTCTGATGGTTTTCCCCGGAACTGCCATTTAAAAATATGTAGACATGTTCTCGCTCCCTCCCGGGGAAAGCCCCCTCCTCCCCACCCCCAGGCCCAGCTGCACGAGCACACAAGAACCCACCTATATATACATGCACACTCTGACCAAGGGCTCCAGCAAAACACGGAGCTGTTCTTTACAGGCCAGGGAGCTTGTTGTTTTAGTCTGTTGTTTTCATTTTGGTGCACCTGCACCCCTAGCCTAAGCCCCCCGCCACACTGCTCCTGCCTTGGCCAACAACACCGGGATGTGTGTTTCTGAATAAGCCATGCATTATTCGATTTGGTTTCCTCAGGAATTTGGTAGGAAAACTCTGGGTCCCAGTGAATTGGGCTTAATTGGATCCTTCAGGACCTGAGCGTGTTTCACCTGCCTTGTGTTTGTTCTCTGGGACTCCCTAGTCGCCATCAGTCCCGTCCTCTCCTCCTTGCCCGCCAGAAGCTGCATGCATGGTGCGGCCGAGGTCTCTCCCCTTAGCGGGAACTGGGCAGTGAGCTGGGTATGTGGGTGGTAAGGACAGCCTGGGCTGCCCGACATTCTGGTGGCTAAAGGGTGGGTGGAGAGGGTGGGCTCCAGGCTCCAGATTGATGAAGAGCTATTCCATGTATTTGACGTCCAGCTGCTATGGAATTCTATTTGCAAATGCTAAGTGACCTAGTCAGTATGGTACAAATTATCAGTAGCAGCAGGGGGAATGTTGGTTGCTGCCACGGGGCTTTGAAGAGGTTATTGTGCTCTTGGTGCAATCCAGGACTGATGATGTCTTAAATCCAATTTCCATTTGGTGGGTCTCTAAATCATGGCAGAGATGGCATCGTAAAAACAAAGCGATCATTTCTTCCTGATGGGGACAAGCCAGTGGGGACCCAAATAAGGCCCAGAGGAAAATCATCGCCCAGTTGCCTGGACGTAGTATGAAGATGACCTTACTTTCTTAGCCCGAGAAGGGGAGCAAAGGTCAGGAAATCAACAGTGGCTGGCTGGAATATGAAGAATGAAGATGAGAAAGGAAGAATTGGTAACCATCACCTTTACAGTATCCCTGAGAGGTGGTGGTCCCTCTGGTTCAACGAAAACTCACTGCTTCAACTTCATGTGGCACATTCATTCCCTCTTAAACAATGGTGATAATTTGAATTTATTTTCCGTTAAGATCAACTGTTAAGTTGATCTTCTTGCCAGATTGATCGTTTGCTCGTTATATTAGTTGTCTATTGCTGTATAACAAACTACTCCCAATTGTAGCAGCTTAAAGACAGCAGACATTTCTTAACTTACAGAGTTTTTGAGGGTTAGGAATTTGGGAACGGCTTAGCTGGCTGTTTCTGGCTCAGAGTATTTCACGAAGTTGAAGTCAAGCCGGCAGGCAGGGCTGCAGTCCTCTGAGTTAACTGGGGGTTGGAGGGTTGTCCTTCAAGATGACTCCGTCTCATGGCTATTGGCAGAAGGTCTTCGTTGCTGGCTGTTGCCAGGTAGACCTCTCCGTAGGGCTGCCTGCGTGTCCTCAGGGCATGGCGGCTGGCTTCCCCCACAGCAAGTGACCCAGAGGAGAGAGAGAGAGAGAGAAAGAGAGAGACAGGCAGAGCCCACAACGCCGTTTCATGACCCAGTCTCGGAAGTCACACATTGTCTCTTCTTCTGCCTCATCGTAGTCGAAGTGAGTCTCTATGCCCAGCCCACAACCCAGGTGAGGGAGATTAGGCTCCACCTTTTGGAGGGAAGAGTAGAGAGAAGCATTTGCGGACATATTTAGAAACCACCGGAGTCATAGTTCTTCTAAACGATACTGTAGAAAATCAGCTTATTTAATTATTACCGTAGTCCTCCAGATATTTGACTGCAGAGATATCTTAACCCCCACCCCCCGGACGCCAGCTAGATCTCCTCAATTCCTTTGACTCTTCCATCCATGACTTGGTATTGAGCTTTCTACTATCCTTGTATAGTGTGCTAATGAAGCAGAAAAATGGCACCTCGGATGGGGCATAAGATTGAAAATACTAATACAGAAGACTATGTAATCCTTAGAGTTCACTAGCCCGTGCTTATGCCGTGCCTGGCACATAGCAGGTACTCCATTAATGTCTGCTATTGAGAGGATGAATAAGTAGACGACTAGATGGATAGACTTATTCCCATTCAAATACCCGGAGACTGCATTAGTTTACCTTTCTTTGGTCTTTTTTTTTTTTTTTAAGATTTATTTATTTATTTAAGAGAGAAAGAGAGAGGGCACAGGGAGGGGCAGAGCGAGAGGGATAGAGATAATGCTCAAGCCGACTCCCCGTTGAGTGGAGAGACGGACACGGGGCTTGATCCCACCACCCTGACACCGTGACCCAAGCGGAAATCAAGAGTGGGGCGCTCAACCGACTGAGCCATGCAGGTGCCCCTGGTCTTTTTGTTTTTAAGCAGCTTTTTATACTTTTGCCTATTGAGCTTATTAAATAAAATGCCTAAGTCAACTTTTTTTATGGTCCTTTGCCCAACTAAGATTCTCCCATTCTGTTCTTGGTTTTTTAACCTGGATGTGAAACATCTGCTGGTCAAGGTCATTCTGAATCATGAGTCCATCACTTTGTTATCTCATCTGGATTTCTCTCCTAGATTTGTGGTGTGCAAAAATGTAATCTAGGTGTTGGACATACATGTAATTGATTAATTATTGCTCCCTCAGGCTACCAAGTTATTTCATCTGTGTGTATCTGCTCTGCTGCCAGGGCTCCTGATTTCCTGTCTCTCTCTCTCTCTCTCTCACTGAGCTCTGCATGCAATCAGCACTCCCCAAATGGCAAACCACCCATAACTACCTTGTTCTAACTGCACTTAAATCCAAGCCATCCTCCACAGATGTGGTTCTGTCCCTTGGTAAAGACCTTTAGAAAGGGAGATTCCACTGCTCCCACAGTTCCCCATTTCCAGAGGCCACCATCTGGAGGTTAGGGAGAAAAGAGTGGGAAGAATGATGTATTGGCAGAATAATTGGGGTGGAAAGGATTTATTCTTGGCCTTTTAAGCAGGGACCAGAGTCTTTTTTGGGTATGAGTGGGTGGAGGGAGATGTGGGGGTGGGGAGGATGGGTCTCAACTGAAGTTGGAACATCCCGCAGAGGTGGCCATTTTGAAAACCAATGTAGAGGGCAGAGAGTGAAGTTGTTCCAAACAGATGCCGGTGTCTGGGGCCAATTAAGAGAGTGCATTTGCATGAACTCAGAGGCGTAAGGGGAGGGACCTGAGGTCTTTTTGTTCAAATCGGACTTGGCAAAATTCTGCCCTTAGTTTATTTCTATCTTGATCTACTTTATTATTGTCTTAAATTGCAGAAATAATATGTGCTCTTTTTATCAAGTCAAATAATTTGGAAGTGTGCAAAAATGCTAATAATCTCCCCCTTCCCTATTCCAGGCCAGACCCTGAAGTTACAACCTGTGTTTGTGTCCATATTTATTTCTATGAGTATCTGTATAGTACGTGTTTGCATTGATGGGATTAAAAAATCACTTACAGCAGGCGGGGTCGTAAAATACATTTTATCCTTTCACTCTCTTTCCCCCTTTTACTTTCTTCCTTCCTTCTCAACCCACCATGGAGCTTTCCAGGTCAGTGTAAATGGCTCTTACTCATCCTTTATGATAGTGCTATAAATGCAGCATAATTTGTCCAAGTGTTTCTTTGTGGGTGCTCAGATTGTTCCCAGGTAGTTTTGCCATAACCAGCAAAGCTGCAGTAAAGCCTCTTGTACACATACCCTTACCTACTGGTGCTTTTGTCTCTGTTAGATAGATTTCCCAAAGTGGGATATTGGTTATTTGGTAGCATGTTTTACATTCTTTTATGGTGGTTATTGGTATGATAAAAAAAACGTACTGTCCTCTCTCCCTTAAATCAGCTCTCTAGTCCACTATTCTATTTTGTTTAAGCAGTAGCTGATTTCCCAAGGTGGCAAAGTGGCTGAAGTAAAACCCAGAAAATGTGTCCATTCACTGTTCAGATGGGGAGGTAGGGTGGGCTAATCTATAGGGACCCAGTTTTGAAGTTAGTCTATGTGCGTTGCTGAGTATGTGTGTAAATGTGTGTCTGTGTGCGTTAATTGACTCAGATGAAATGCAAGGAGTTACCATGTTTAGGTATCATTCCACGTTAAATCGAATAAATTGATTGCACTGCTGAGGCATGATATAGTATAAAGAGATAGGATTTAAAGTCAGAAGACCGAGGTCTGAATTTCCTGGTTCTCTACCAACTGACTATGTTCTTTTAGACTTGGTGTCTTCAGAAGAAAAATGGGCACCATCACAGTGCCCACCTTACAGTTTTGTGAGAATTAAAAGAGAAATCGCACCGTGAACCATACAGCTTTCCAAATGTGCTTTAAATTTAATGCAAGAAAAACACTTTAAAGGAAGATGCTGTTCTTTTTTTTAACAAAGAGCAAACAGATACACACAGTCAGAAAGAGACTACTAGGACCTTATGCTGGAGGGCTCTTCAGAAACCCAGGAGGGCAAATCCCAATGGCACCCATTAGAGAGAGGCTGGCTGGGTCGAGTGGAAGATTCCAGAGGCTTACAATCAAGGGTGTATTTTAAAACAGCCACACACAAAAATCTGCTCAAGAATTTTCTGCACTTGAGGACCCAAAGATCCCCTGACTGACGAGGATTACTTTCTTTCGGAGAGCTGTCTGGTTTTGGCATTGGGTGTAAAGATTCTTTCTGATAGACTGAAGCTGTTGGCTGCAGTTTTTTCCTGAGGAGCCCTTGGATACTTCTCAGGTGTTTTCTTCTTCCCTCAAGGCAACCCGCTCAGTGGTGTGCCCGGGACCATCTCGGTTTTAAAGAGGGAAGTCCAGTGTCCTTAATCCTGGGCACACTGGATAGGCTTGCTCTTGCCTGGATCACTTGCTCTGGGGGAAACCAGCTGCCATGCCCCTTGAGGGCACTCAAGCAGCCCTATGGAGAGATATGGGGTGAGAAACTGAGGTTTCCTATATCGGGACGGCTTCCCTTGAATAGCTAAAACTGTTGAAAGAAAAGAAGGTATGTCATGACCATGAAAGTTGCCCACATCCGTCACTTTCTGGGAATTCTTCTTCTTCTTTTTTTTTTAACTTGAGTACAGTTGTCACACAATATTACATCAGTTTCGGGTGTACAACAGTGATCTGACAAGTTTATACATTATACATTGCCATGCTCACCACAAGTGTAACTACCACCTGTCATCATACAATGCATTACAGTATCATGGGCTATATATCTTCACGCTGTGCCTCTTATTCCCATGACTTATTCATTCTACAACCGTTATCTCCCACTCCCCTTCACCCATTTTGCCAATCCCCCTAAGGGTTACTGATTCTTTAAGGCTGTGGTTCTCAAACTTTGCTATCACGGAATATTGCTGTTCTGTGAACTGGAAGGAGGAGAGTTTCCACTAAAATTGGATAACAGCTACTTTGTCCAGTTAGCAGAAAAGAAACAATTAAGATGGCAATAGAATTTTATCAGTTTTCAGACCTCCGTCCAAATCAAACTTATCCCTTGGCTACAACTCTATGATTTTCCGATATAAAATAAAATTATATTTTAAATGGTAATTTTATATATGGGTATCGTAGGTACATTCTAAAGGGTTGTGACTCCCAGTGGACTTCATGATGTAGAGTAGACTTTAGGGCCATTTTTAAAGGGATTATCTTGATGGAATGTTATGTCCAGACCCTTCAGAAAGTTATACAAAGTGGGGGTCACACCCCTCAGTTTTTCTAGGGATGCTCCTGGTTGGCCAGTGTCCCAGAGTCTGTCCATTTAGTGCCTACCCTCACTATCAAAAGTGTTCTGGTTTGAGTGATAAATTACATTTCCACCCTAGTTCGGGGGGACCTGGTAGGAAGGAATTTATTTTGTTTTGTTTTTGGCTAACATTTGCTAGATACATGCCAGGCATGGGTTTAACCATTTTCTACACATTTTTCTCATTTAACCCTTATGACCGTTAGCAGATGCACTTAAGAAATAAAGAACCGAAGTCCCAGAAAGATGAATCTGCCCACGTTCAGTAAGCTACTAGGTGACGGGGTCGGAATTAGAACCCGTGCCTGGCAAACTCCACAGCCTGTGTGCTTAGCTGACATATACCTGTCTTCGTCCTTCCTTGTTTGTGGCCTGAGATATTGGATTTGATTCCCAGCTGCCTAAAGTCCCCGAGAATTCCAAGGAGGTAGATGCAACCTCAAGTGGTCAGTGGGGCTTCCTTCTGGGGAAACCGTGATCCTTGGGTAGGAAAATGAGGTGTCTGTACTCACTGAGTATTGCAGATAACTCCAAGGGACGCCCTGTCCGTCCCTCATTAGCAGAGCCTCCTGTTTACAGGCATGCTGAGACTTTCTTTTTTTTTTTCCAATTAAAGTATAACAAATTTGCTAAGACTTTGTCCCACACAGCCCTGCCAGTTGGGCGTTTGGGGGGAGGGCGCGGTGGTGGTGGCTAAAATGAAGACGTGTGAGTGCAGTGGCCTGCCCTGGGGTGAGGAGAGAAAAGAGCAGACCTGTGTGCGTCCTAGCAGCCCACTGTTCTCCCTCTGCTGTGGCCTGTTCTGGGACTGAGGGCCAAAGTAGCCTTGGAATTGCTTAGACCTGCCTCTGTGCCTTTAGCTGTCCGGGTAAAAACATCACCTCTCTGGAGGCCTGTGCTGGAGCACAAACCCACGTATTGTCTGGCCCCTGGCAGGCTGGTCTGTGGAGGGGACACTCTAAGAGCTCTATTTTAATCTTTTGGAACTGGGCCAGGGTAGGAATTCAGCTGCCAGCCCCAGGCTCCCCACCCCCATGCTCTCGCCCCAGCCCCCATACCGCGACCCCCTCCTCCTGGTTTCATTTGCTCTGACCTCCCATCATGAGAGGTGCTGGTGTTCTTTTTTTTCCCCTCCCTTTCTCTTTTTTAAACGACCAGGCTCTTTCATTGATTTGACCTCCCAAAGTGAGGCAGACCAGGGCTCCTCAGTGGGCTACTTGGGGCTCAGAGCTGGCACGAGGCCAACCCTTGAATCCTGAGATTTACCTCCAGATGTGTGTGCCTCTGTGCTTGTGCGGACTGGTGTGTTTGTGTCGTGTGTATGTGTGTGTGGGGGGATGTGAGTGTGTTGTGTGTCTATATGTGTTTTTTGTATCTCTAGGACTTTTCTCTCCATACGCAGAAAATGTACAGGGCAGAAAAACCGAGGGGAGATGAGGATGGAGGGGAGAGGAAAGGGTGCTCCAAGTCCATGCACCTCCTCTCCTCCCTCTCCCAACAATATGCCCCTGGCTCCGAGCCAGATAATTTCAGTTGTCCCTCCAGCTGGGTCTTCTTGTCCCTCCCTTGAGTCACTTGGGTCTGATTCTTTGGATAGGAATGAGTCTCGCAGACAGACCCTGTGGTAGAATAGGCACGGGACTCTGAATCCCAATCCCAGCTCTGCCACTTGCTGGCTGTGGGATATTGGGCGTGTTTCCCTTCCTTTGAGCCTCAGTTTCCCAATGTGTGCAATGTGGATGATAATGGTACCAACTTCCACGGAAAGTAGAAGATTACAAAGGCACTCAAAAGATGACCCATAATGTTAACTCCTTTCCTGCCTACCTATCCTTCCCCCGGAACAAGCCCAAAAGGCAGCTGTGGGGCTTGGCCCCTGACCTCAGTGAAGAAGCCCCCAGCTGAGAAGGAGGGGCCGTGTTCTTCGTGAAAGGGCAGGAGGGGGCAGAGGGTGTGGACCTCTCTCTCCCACCCGGAATCTCCCATTTTCTCTCACCCCCCATCCTTTCGGCCTCTGCCAGTGATGTGCATTTTCCCCTCTGCACCGGCCTCCCAAACTGACTCATTACCTCGACAGGGTAGCAACTTCCAAAACAAAACTTTTTCAACCAAGGAAAATATAACTATGGGGAGGAAAACATTTCAATATCAGGCCTCCTGGGACCCAAGGAAATGTACTGAATGTTTGTCAGGGAATGATGCTGCCCTGACTTCATGGACTTCACTGAGAGCATGGGGAGAACAATGCCTGGCACTTGGCTCCAGCCAGACCAACATGGCCCAAGGGAGGGCCAAGCTCAAGTTGCCCCAAACTCGAAAGAGTGAAATGTGTGTCCAATATCGTGCCTTGAAGCAGGCCCCACGGCAGTTTGATGAACATCCTACATAAAGGGAGACCCCATACTCTGTCCTCTGCCAATCTCTCATTTTCCCTTCTACCCCCAAAGAGATGCCCATTGCAGGCCTGCTGTCTGGCAAAAGGTCTGCTTGTTTCACTCTTGGATTCTGGGAAATGGCTAATGGAGTACATTCCATACTTAATAATAGTGCCCCCTGGAGTTGTGCAATGCTTTGGTCCCTTCTGGGCCACTCCAGGGAAGGGATCTTAGGGTAGGGATTGGGCAGGATCTAAGAGAACAGCTGGACAGTGGGGTTGATGCCAAGTCAGGGCGCCAGGGAAGGGCCAAGAGATAATCCAGACCCCATCCACTGTGATTCTGCAATGGTCTGGACAGCCAAGGGCACAGGAAGTGAAATAGATGGGACTGTTTTCTGAGAGAGACTGACTGGGGTCAGAGTGAGGCAAAAGGAGGAATTGTTGGGGGGGTGATGGTATTGGGAAGGGATGCTGAGCACAGATCCCTCAGTTACTTTCTCTCTCCACTTTCCTTTGGCTACGGTGGACTCCACACCACCCACCCTTCCCAGTGACCAGTGATAGCACAAAACACATCACAGAACAGAAATGCTCTGAAAAGAATCTCTACTCATCCCTGATAGGAACTCAGTGTGACTATTTTAGATTCATGGAATTTCAAAGCTGGAAAAGATCCTATTCATTCGATAGATGTCTTCATTTGTAAGTTCTGAGAGGAAAAGTGTCTTGCTTGCAGTCACAGAGTACCTGACTTGGAGCTAGAACACGGGCCTCACAGGAAAGGGTCTCTGTGCTTTATTGTCATTATCTGTGATGTTCCTCGCATGTCTGTCTATGAAGGGGGTCTGTTCCAGAGAGAGAGAGAGAGAGAGAGGAGAGAGAGAGAGAGAGAGAGAGAGAGAGAGAGAGAGAGAGAGAGCGCTTCCACTGGCCAATCTGGGCATTGTTTTTCCTTTCCCATAGCTCTTAAGTCAATGGCATATGGCATCCTGGAACGTCAGGAGTCCGGGGCCCTAGGGCTCACTTTACTGAGCCTCAAGGCTCTTATTTGTAAAACAGAGATAAAAGTGCTTGCTCTGATCACTTCACAGGGCTGTTTGTCAAGCTCAAACAGGATGGTGCTTGGGAAAGTGTTTTATAAACACATAGGACATTGCAGTTATCAAAAGCTTGATGGGGAAAATTGTGTGTGCAAAAGTTGGCCTTACTGGGCACAGGGACAAGACTTTTTTTTTTTTAAGATTTTATTTATTTATTTGAGAGAGAGAGAGCACATGAGAGGGGATAGGGTCAGAGGGAGAAGCAGACTCCCTGCTGAGCAGGGAGCCTGATGCGGGACTCGATCCCGGGACTCCAGGATCATGACCTGAGCCGAAGGCAGTCGCTTAAACAACTGAGCCACCCAGGCGCCCAGGGACAAGACTTTTGAAGGTTTTCTGGGTCCAGAAACCTCAGTAGGTGCGGCTGGGATAGCGGATGTGCACGTCAGTCTCCTCACTGCTCAGTCACCGGGCGCGCTACGGTGACACTCGGATAAGTGCTGGCTGGAACAGTCTGGAAGTGCATGCTGCACCACACGTAAAGAGTGGGTTTTGCCCCAAGCCCTTCGCTTCCTTCTGCTTGGGGGCTGACCGCAGTCAGAGTGTACTGGAGATGGTGTGGGAGTGGCTGGTGGATCTTCTCACAAAGTCGTAAAGAAATACTTCTGAGGCGCCCTGAAGGGACAAACTGAGCTTCATCTGAGCCATTTCGGAGAGGAGCCTCAGGTTGGCAGGCATTTGGAAAGGCCTTTGAGTCCATGTCTTTATGGAGCAATTAAACAATGTGTGGGAATTAACATGACTTTAAGTGACATCTTCCTCAGTTTATCACCCTTTCACAGGTGTTTGTACCAGGAGCTATGAAACGTGTGGAGGAGCTGAGGGCCCAAAAAGGGAGGCTATTGCCTATGACTTAGAGCATCTGATCTAGAGGAGTGTATGCCTGGTGCCTAACTTCCTCTTGTCTGTATCTAACACCAGCATCAGTCCCTTCTGTGGCCTATAACTTAATGCAGTAACTGCCAGAACTATGACAGAATAAGAAGCATTATTATTATTGCTGTTATTATTATTGACAGAACAAGGAGCATCATGCAAATGTGAGAATGCCACAGGCTGAATTGTGCAAGACTGTTGAATCACAGATCTGTACTTCTGAAACAAATAACGCAACATATTTTAAGAAAAAAGAAAAAGAAGAAGATAACAGGAGAGGAAGAAAAGGGGAGTATGTCAGAGGGGGAGACGAACCATGAGAGATGATGGACTCTGAAAAACAAACTGAGGGTTCTAGAGGGGAGGGGGGGAGGGGGATGGGTTATCCTGGTGATGGGTATTGAGGAGGGCACGTTCTGCATGGAGCACTGGGTGTTATGAACAAACAATGAATCATGGAACACTGCACCAAAAACTAATGATGTAATATATGGTGATTAACATAACAATAAAAAAAAGAATGCCACAGGCTACTTGAAGAGAAAATGCATTTTCACAGTCAAGAAATTATTACAAAGATCTCACTTACTTGACAGATAATATTGGTTAAGAGAATTTCCTTAGGACTTTGTTTTTTTTTTTTTTTTTCTCCTGTCACTGTAAATTGAGAAGAAACTCCTGGCTTAAACTTGCTTACTTCCCTAACATAATTTTAAAAATTATTATTATAGAGAAGGAGGAGTTATTTCTCATTGGCAGATGGAAATACTGGGTGCGTTGTTGCCTGGCATGGCGTATCAAAAGGCAGAGCGTTTGGTGAAGGCACACTTCTTACCCAGCAGCTTGAATCGGAAAGGCCTCCCCCTTCTGTCCCTCCCCCAGTCCCTCCCCAGGAGTGTTCATAGAAGAAAGAGGATATTAAAGAGCAATGTCATCTGTTTGGTTTGAAAAAGAAGGTAAACTTTTATTCAAAGACAGAATTAGGAAAAGAAAGTAATGGTTTGCTTAGAAAGATGACAATTTACATAGGGAAAACAGCACATTTGGCCAGGACAACAAAACAGCCCTCTGAGGCTGTCAGGAAAGCCGACCACAAACATGCCAATAAAGAATTGAATGTGTGTGTGTGTGTGTGTGTGTGTGTGTGCGCGCGCGCACATGCACACACACGCACACACGCACACGCATTGCGTGTGTGCTTAAAAGAATTTTGCAAAACAGCCTAAGACAAAAACATGGTCTAAAGCAGCGTGTTTCCTGTCCTTGGGAATTCAGGAGAAACTTCGTGCAGGTTCCAGAGATCGACGTAATCTCTTTGTAGTATTCTCAAAAACAGGAGAAATCTCAAATCTCAGCTAGAGGGAGTAGAGGTAAGGGAGGAGCTTTGTGAGTGTGGAAATAAAGGGATAGAGAGATAGGACAGCAGGCGCAGAAATGCACTGAAGACATTTAAACATGCATGCAGTGGAGGAAGGAGCAAGGTTAAGGTGTCCAAGCTCCTGGGTGCAACTTGGTGAGAATATTTGCCATGGAGGCCCATTGCTGTATTTTCAATCCTTGGCAATAACTAATTATGCAAGAGAAATAACCCAGTTGACCCATCAAGGGCCAACTGGTCAGATATTTCTGATAATTGTTAAAACAATGCCCCGAATAATTCTTCCAAAGTTTCAGTGAGAAGATTTTAAAAGCTCAGGCTGAAAAGTGTGTGTCTTCACTGAGACTTGGAAAAACCAGCAGGTAAGCCAATTGCCGACAATTCTATTAGTTTGTTATTTAATTGACATTTCTCCACACTGAAGACAGAGGGCTTGGAAACTGTCCTTGAAACAGCAAAAGATCTTATGACGAATCAAAAATATTTTTAACTTCTTCTCCCATGAACTATATTTCAACATCAGGCTAGATATAAAGTATATTAGTATTCTTTAATGCTTATGAAATAAAGTCATTTCCTCTGCTAGCTAAGATTTCTTCTATTGACAGTTTTTCTTCCAAATACAATTAGGCAGGTAGGAAATTATCAAAAATACTTGCCATTAGAAAAATTACCTTAATTCTTGTTAACTCCTGACCTCTTCTTATAAACTGGGAGGTTGAAGAGGCATGCGTTTTACCAGTATTGTTTATGATTGAGTGTACTGGCTATTTACAATATCCATTTAAAATGTTCAAATAGTTTGCAAAAGTACATACTACAAAATATTATTGTTTCAAGAGTGGAGGTCACATTTCATACACCATACATGATTCATCTGTACATTTACAGAGGTTTAAAGCACACAAAATTGTGCAGATAATGTACCGAAGTCTAAACTTTTACATACACTCAGTTGCATACATAGCAACAAGATATAGTTTTGAACAAATAACCAATAATCAGCCAAATCACTATATACACATCAGGCAGGAAGCAATTAAACACTGCCTAATAGAATGTTACTTAAATAACTTTTTCTATGAAACATCTCTCCCCCACTACACACACACACACACACACACACACACACACACACACACACACTTCTTTAATTCTTTTTCCATCACAAATGTTAAACTGATGCTTGTGACCACGCACATGGGATATCCCCGAACATCCAATTGGTCACAGGGCAAGAAGCAATATAGCAACTCAGACTGACTTAACACAACAATTTGCCAGACTTGGTTTTTATAAATCAGCTACCGGATAGTGATTACTGTGAAAGTGTATTCAGACTCCCACATCATGGACTGAAGGTAGAGGACTAAAGAGCATTAACTAATAGCTTGATAACATTTGCCACTAAGTTAAATATTGGCTAAAAAAAAAAAGATGTTATCTGGAGGGGAAGGACCCTTTGGTAATATTTAAAACAACCACAACAAACCTCCTTCTTTTATCAAAATAGAATATTTTCACCGTCTACCTATCTGGTTGTTAAACAAAACCAACTGTCTTTTTGAATGACCATTTTACAAATTCACTAATAATGGAAGTAGAAGAAAAAACTGAAAACAACAAATACAACCCACTGGGTGCAGATGTGGTGGAAAAACCAGAGACCCGAAATATGGCAAAATCAGTGCTTCATAAACAGTCAATGGATTTTTCTAAAAATACTTTTTGCTAATGGCAAAGTTCAACACCTCAGAAAAACTCTGAATTAGGACCTTAGACTAAGTTTCCAAGCTGTGCAACATAGTTTCAAATACACTACCCTTGTTGTTTGTAAGGCCTCATTGAAGTTGAGCTTAACAGTCCTAAGCCATGTGTTTGAACATCTTATGAGAGGTGGCCAGCAAAGAAACAAGTTTTTCCCTTGTTTCCTCTACTACCTGTGAAGAGGTATCATTGCTTTCCAAATAGCTCCCTTACATTTTCCTTCAAGGTATGATCAGGAAAAAAAAAAGTTCAGGTTTGCGTCACTGAATCATCTGGGAAAATATTTCGACTTTATAAAGTGACTTGCAACTCTCTGAGAGTGTTCTCTCGTTAACCTATAACTACCCTCTCTAACTGGTATGTTATAATTCAATAAACAAACACACCAAGAGATGCACACTCTCTGCTGCAGTTCTGCTACATACAAACTTGAGAGTACTGTAAGGTAATGCCATCATCTTTCCAACAGTATCAATTTTAAGAAGCCAGTGACTTCTGGGTGCTGTTGACAGAACTAGGGAACTTAAATCCACGGCAGACCCCTTAATAGCTTGAGTTGATAGCTCTCCAAGAGAAAGTGAGTACATCTTGGGTAGAGCATGAAGAACAAGGGGGAGGCCAAGGAGTTAGGATTTTCTGGTACACCTCTTTGTCTAAAATTGCTGTCTTCAAGGGAAGAGCTGAACGCTCACCACAGTGCACCTTCGTGTGGCAGGATAACAATGAATGAGAGGCCAGTCCTCTTTCCCACTTGTCTGGCACGATCTCCTGGCAAGGATAGGGTAGGTGTTTGCCAGGTGGCTCCCAGACAAGGTCTTTTTAGGGGAGTACAACAAGGCTTCAGTCATTGCTTTTCATAAAGTGCTTTGGGATCCTTCAGGAACGGGGGCTGGAGGAATATTATTACTAACTGGCTTCAACTTTCAAACCAAATGGAACCATTTTATCCAGTGTAATTATTGCTTTGAGCATTAGTGAATGTTCTTCAAATGGAGTGGGTCTCATCTTTGACTACCCACTTCTTAAAATACCCATTCCCTAGAGTAAATGTTTTTAATTACTATCTCCCAGTTCCCCTCCAATTGAGGGAATGTGATACCTTAGTAAATGTTGCCAAGTGTATACATTGGTGACTTGTGTTTTCCAGGCTGCCTTTCTTTATGAACAGACAGCAAGAGTGAAATCAATGATGTCTAGCCCAACACGCCCTATGGCAGCCTGGCTGAGGAGACAGGCTTTTGCCTCTTCTAAAACATCAATGAGGAGATGTACAGTGATGATGGCTACACTCTGTGAGCTCCTTCTGGCCCAGGAATGTGTTTCATTCTTGATTCTTTTGTTTTTCCATGGGACTTAGAATAGAGACAGACATATGGAAGGGCTTTGGTCATTGATTTTTGAGGGTTTTCACAAATGATGAGAGCTGGATAATACAATTGAGAGTTAAGTATGGTAGAAAGATTATGGGACAGGAGAGTTTCCTCCAGAGGCTCCCAGACTGGGCTTAAAAGGAAAGAAAGAAAAAAAAAAAAAAGACAAAAGTCCATCATATCCAAAACAAAACAAAACAAAACAAAACCATCAAGATAAAATAAAACAAACAAGCAAACAAAAAAATCCTCAGAAGTTGTAAAGTCTCCGTAAGGAGAGGCCTGGACATAGAAATAAAGGATTGTGAATTAGAGAACATAATTGTCTCTCACAGGAATCAATTAATTTAAACGAGGCTCACACAGGTGGAGGGTACATACTTGAACAAATGGCTAATTACTGAGGACATAACATCCACTTCTATATAGGAATATTGCTAGGAAAATGCATTTTCAAGTTGGCTCATTGTGCCCATTGAAATTGAATATGCAGTATTCATTTCATGGGTGTGCATCTCTTTTCCTCATAGAAGGTGAAAAAATAACCTGTGTTCTCAATATAAATTAGTGGCTTTGGGTTTAATGCAATTTTACTTCACGAGTCATTATTTGGTCCAGTGTGCCAGGACTTGCTGATCAAATGTAGGGGCCAGAAGGGTGGGTCAGTCCCTGCTTTTCCTGCCTGTTGAATGCCTCCCATCTAATTCACAGTCACAAGCTTCCTTCCATGATCAGAAAGGTCATGATCAGAGAATCACTTGGTTTCTTAGTTTCTGACAATTCCAGCTTTCAACATATATGATCTGTCCCATAATTAGAAATAAGCAGAAACTGAGTGCAGATGACTCTCTCATTTTTGTTATTAAAGGGGAGTCATATGGTGTGTAATTTTAAAATGACATTTTCTCTCAAATTTGCTTTTTAATTAACTTAGCTTAGATTTCGATTATGTGAAATTTCTATTTCCTGGCAACAAGGAGCTCTGTGATAATGGAAATCTGTTAGATAAAGGTTGAGAAAAGGAGTTGAATTTGGAATTAAAAGATATTCTGCAAACTAGGTAAGTAGCCTGTGGGCAATTAAAATTTGACTATCGGTATGTACTGATTCCCAATGGGCCAGCCTACTGTAAAGGGAATAGTTCTGGGTTCTGACCCTAACTCTGAGACTAAACCAGCTCTGTGACCTTGAGCAAGTCACTTAACCTCTCGGCTTTCATTGTCTCATCTGTAAACACAAGGACTTAGACTAATTTTATGGTCCTTTCTAGTTCTAACACTCCATATACATAGAGTTCACTCAGAACAGAAGAAAACTGCATCCTTGCAGTCATGGAAAAGGAGCCACAGTGATTCTGCTCAAGATTCTTTGTGTGTGTGTGTATGTGTGTGTGTTGGGGGGGGCGGCGGTTCACTGAGTATAAAATCTCTTAAAAAAATAAAGATTGAGCTCTGGGCCTTAGTTTTCTAATGACCATAGGCCATGGGCCAAATCTGTACCTTTCCGCCAGGGTAATTATTTATGTTTAAATCAAATGTTTTAAAAATGGAAGGGATCGGAATAACATTGTGAACAGGGGACTTTGTATGAACTCCCATGAGGAGGAATGGTAGAACTGAAGACAGGGGTAGGGCCCATAAAGAGCAATATTTAACCAAAATGCCTGTGAAGCAGAAAAGGACCATTTAGAGTATCAGTAAACTGAATGAATCTTGGCTCCAGGAAATGAGAGAAGGCTCAGGCCTTTTTTGAATATGCAGTGTGTGATTTCTCTTTGATTTGCTTATCTCATTTGTGAGAAGGGCAGGTGGGAGGCATTGAGACCAAAGCATGAATTTCAGGTGTCTCAAAGCATAGCCTTGGAGCCACTAACAGGGACTTCTAAGGGAAGATTTTCCCTGAGGCCCATGGTTCAGCTGATCTCAGGGCAAAAAATGGATTTGGAAGGGGTGAATTGACAAGGGGAAGCCAGCAACCCAAGTCCTGGACAATCTGTCCCGTGACCGGTGATGTAGGGGTGAGTAGATGTGCCAGTGTGGGTGCAGAGACTCCATCAACTGCAGGGCCATAGCTGAAGGGCACTTTCTTGTTCAATGACATTCCAACACCTAAGAATCTGAGCAGATCCACTATCATTTTCAGAGACAAAACCTCATGGACTTACTTATCTTAGGATTGTAGAGGAAATGCATTTTTGCTCATCTCTTCTCTTCCCCTTTTTGTCTTGTTTCTAACCTAGGTTTTCATTTAATTCAGCTATGTCCCTGCACCCTGAATAATATAAGGCCCATTTCCATGCTTGAATGGGAGCTGAGTGTGTAGGAAGGGCGGCTTTGTGCCCTATTTTACCTTTGCAAGACAAAGGTAGAAGCAAAGCATCCTCTACTTTTGCTTCTGGTGGTTACCACAAGCACTAAATGAATATATCAGTGCTGATGGATAAATTTGATTTGGTGACCAGTTGAGAACCCTGTACTTTGGAATGACTTGGTTTAGCTGACTGGGAACCTAGAACAAGTCCACTTGGCCTTGTGCCCTGAAGATACAACCTGGGCTTCTTTCCCTTAAACTCTTATAAAGGTTTGCAATGGAAGGAAAAACAATGCTAATCTTATTTTCATCTCTAAAACTCCTCCCCGTCAGTCACAAATTCATGAAAGAGCCCTAAACCCAAAGGTCAGATTACAGAGCCAGCTGCAGAACTGAGGGTGGCTCTTTAGGTAGCCCTGCCTCAGGCACGGGTGCCCCCCAAACAGGTCGGCATGTTTGAATCGTTGTTGTCTAGGACTCCATGTTGACACAAAAGCTCTTCTATGCCCTGAAATGGGAACAACACTGGCAACTCTCACCTCCACCCAACTCTTTTCTAAAAAAGAGGGCCTTGAACCTATAACTTTTGGAGTTTTAACATTCAAACCATTTGAAAAGGGATGGGGACACAGTGGGGGCGGGCTGGAGGGTGATGGAAAATGCAGGGACGTGCGGAGGAACAGGAACTCTCCCTAAAGCATGCTGCTGAGTATTTCTGACACCGGGGACGTGGTCGGACCCTCGGGGCTCATCTCCGGGCCCGTGGGGCTGGGCAGGCCAGAGTGGCTTCCGGCGGGCGGGCTCAAGGCAACCCAGGGCTTTGCGTCCACCAGGGCCGCGGAGTAAGGCTCCACGTAGATGTGGCGTACCGCATGCCGCGGGTCCTGGAGGCAGCTCTTCGCCTCCTCAGGGAGGCTCGTGGTGTGGGCTAGAACCAGGCTCCGGGGCCCATCGGGGGCTGGTCCCAGTCTCTGGGTCTCTGCGGGCTCGTGGGCCAGGCTGCAGGCCCGGGACGGGCGCTGCGTGTAAACGCCCTCAGACAGCGACAGCGACTGCGTCTCGCTGTGCATGCGCAGCCAGCGGTGGTGGCGGCTGAAGCCGCCGTAGTGCGGGTGCTTGGCCGGCTTCCGCTTTCCCAGGAAGCCCAGCGGCGGCCGCGAGCCCGGCGCCATCTTGGCGTGGTTCTTGGACGCGAGGCCGGTGAGTGTCAGGCTGTGAAGGACCTCGGCGCACGAGTGGTCAGGATCTGGCCCCGGGACTCGGCCCTGGGGGTCCTGGCACGGCCCCAGAGGACTCTTCATGTCATGCACCTGCAGGACGTCTGGGGCGCTGCCATTTAGGCCACTTAGTGCTTGCTGGGCGATGTCGTGTGATGACAGGTACACCAGGTCCAGGTCTCGGGGGCTCAGAGCATCACTGGAGTCATAGTCGCTGTCGGTGGGAAGGAAGACTTCTGAGCAGCCTTCTTCATCAGAGCAGGGCTGTGAATCTGCAAAGCCAGAGACCCGGGTTAGAAAAGAAACTCTTAGCCGGGGCGTGCTTCATGGAGGTAGGATCCG
This sequence comes from Callorhinus ursinus, assembly GCF_003265705.2. Taxonomy (NCBI): domain Eukaryota; kingdom Metazoa; phylum Chordata; class Mammalia; order Carnivora; family Otariidae; genus Callorhinus; species Callorhinus ursinus. The sequence continues at coordinate 15,601,729 of NW_027397096.1, forward strand.
TGTGGTTGAGCTCTCCCCACCCCTCTGCCTAGAAGGGCCCTGCGCTTCATTTAACGGTCTCTGTATCTCTTGAAGGTAGCCATCATTTTTGAACAAGGGACCCCGCGTTTTGGTTTTGCACAGGGCCCTGTAAATTATGTAGTGGGTCCTGTGCTTAGCTTAAGGGAAAGGAAGGAGAGGAACTTAGGTCCAACCTGGACAGTGTCAGAGGGGAATGTGTCCTCATTTCCCATGTGCACTTTTATTATTGGCTGGGCATGTGTAGAGAGGATGAAACAGGAAGGAAAGCCGAATGTTATTCATTTATTCATTTCCTATCCTTATTTTGCATTCAGTAAAGTAGCAGGAACTTAGAAGGGGGAGGGAAGAAGATGTGTCACTGTGGGGACTGAAGTCAGGTTAACTGGGTTTCAGAGCCTAGCTATCCTCCACCTACTTGTTCTGTGATCTTGGGAGAGCTACTTAAGTTATTTGAGCTTTAGTTTTCTTGTCTGTAAACTGGGGATGATAGTAGAACTTCTTACCTAGGATGACTGTAAAATAGAAATTGATGATGTATGTAAACATTTACCCCAGTTGTCAGGTGTTTAAAAAGAAAAAAAAAAAAAAAGCAAAAGTAAGGCCAGAGAAAAAACAAAAACAGAAGTAAGAGGAGAGGCAAAAATAAGCCTCAAAGTGCATATTACAGTGACCATAAATGAGCCACAAATTTACTTCTATAGATATTTGCCATTTAATGCACTAGTTATCTTTTTCTCCCTCTCAGTCAGGTTGTACATTTCCGTGGGGCAAGGACTGTCTTAAAAATCCTTTGAATTTCCCACAGAACTCAGCCCAAGGTAGGTACTTGGTAAATATATGCTAATTTTGAAAGCAAGTATTTATTTGAAAACATACAAGTGCTCTTAAAAAGAAAAATTGCTAGGGGCGCCTGGGTGGTGCGGTCGGTTAAGAGGTCGACTCTTGATTTCAACTGAGGCCATGATACTGGGTTTGTGCAATGGAGCCCAGCGTAGGAGTCCGTGCTCAGCACTAAGTTTGCTCCAGTCTCTCTCCCTCTCCCTCTGCCCCTCCGGCTCATGCTCTCTCTCTCACTCTCTCAAATAAATGAAATAAATAAAAAAGAAAATGAAAAATTGCTAATCTACAAATCAGGCAATCGCAATTAAAAAAATCTCCGTAGGATTTTTAAGTGGAATTTAGTAAACTTATGTTTAAAGTCATCTGGAAGAGAAAATTTATGAGAACAGCCAACTTTTTTTTTTTTAAAGACACAATATAGTGAGGAGCCTGATTTACTGGATATCAAAAAATACTACAGTTTTTTAGAAAAGATTTTATTTATTTATTTGACAGAGAGGTGGGGAGAGAGAGAAAGAGAGAGAGAGCACAAGCAGGGGGAGCGGCAGAGGGAGAGGGAGAAGCAGGCTCCCCACTAAGCAGGGAGCCCAATGTGGGGCTCGATCCCAGGACCCTGAGACTATAACCTGAGCGGAAGGCAGATGCTTAAGCAAGTGAGCTACCCAGGCACCTCCAGAAAATACTACGGAGTTTTGATAACTAAAACTTTATAGTATTGGTGTACAAATGGACAGATGGATCTGTGAACAGAAAAGTAAAGTCTACAAAGAGTGGTAATTCTGTGTGATAACATATGGTAAAGATAACATTTCAAAGTAGGGGAGTGAATAGATTATTCAGGATATAGTGTTGGGACAATTGGTTATCCGTTTAGCAAAATAATTAGAGAAAATCCTACCTCATGGTAGGATTTTTACTTATCTTTATATAAATATTGTGTAGCTTAAATGTGACAGGCAAACCCTACAAGTAACAGAAGACAATTTGTTTGTAATTTTAGGGTGGCACAGTCTTTGTAAGCAAGACAAAATCCTAGACGTCAGAGAAGTGACAAATTTGACTGCATCACAGTTTAATACTTTGTAAACCAAATGATACTATAAACAAAGTAAAAAGGTAAGTGATAGATTGGAAGAAAACAGTAATACTATGTATAACAAAAGATTAATAACCAGAATATATAAATAACTTCTATAAATCTATAAGAAGACAAGCTAAATGGGCAGATCATAATCAGTTTTTCAAAGAATAATTAATACAAATGGCCAGTAAACATAATAAAGATGTTCAGCTTAGGCAGACTACAATTACTAATTAGGTGGTAATTAGGGAAATGCAAGTTGAAACAAGAAGACATGTTTTTGCCCATCAGAATGGCTAAAAATAAAAAGAGTGATAATCTCATGTGTTGGTGATGTGTGGGGAATCAGGGACGCTCATAGAATGAAGCTGGGAATATAAACTAGCACAGCTCTTCAGATAGTGTTTTGGTAGACTATATTAAAAATGCACATATCATTTGTCCCAGCAAGTCCTTTTTTAGATATCTGTGTTTGAGAAATTGTCACTCTGTGTACACAGAAGCATTTACAAGTTGTTTACCACACTGTGATTTATAATAGCAAAAATGAGAAAGAATCTTGTGGCTAAGACTGCGTGAAGGGAAGACTTAGAGGCACCAAAGTATTAAGAAAAGAAAAATCACTTGAGAAAAGAAAAAATAGCTTACTTGCGAAGTTCTGCAAGGGAGTCCAAATTCAGGACTGGCTTGCTGATTGAAAAATACAACAGGTATTTAAAGTAAAAACCCACAGAATTACAAGGTTATAGTTACATTGTTCATAGTGGAAAATCAGACATGATTATCCTAAGAATATTGTACACTTTAGGGAAAATTTTTGTTTTGTTAGGGAGTTAGTAATTTACACAAACAGGATTAAGGTTTCTTCTATTTTAGGAAGTAGAACCAGATGTAATCCTTTTTTTTTTTTTTTTTTTTGCTTGTTTGTTTATTTCAGGGTCAGGGCGTGAAGTGCTTCTTTTCTTTCTCTTTTTCCTGACTATGGAAGATGATGTGTGTGCTTACTCATTGGCAGGGTAAGATTTCAGTTTTGTTCTCTCACTGCTCGCTGCTACCCAGTATTTATTATCCTTTTTTGGTTACAAATCTTAAATCTTCTTTGAGACAGCAGTGCACTCATGTAAAGGATTTTTTTTCAGCTTCCCTTGCAGCTAGGTATGGCCATATAACTAAGTTCTGGCCAATGAGTTAGAACTGAAAGTACTATATGAAACTTCTGGAAGGCTGCTTAAGGGAGCTGGCTTATTTTGGAGGCAGGCCACTTTGTTTTTTTCTCTTCCCTTTCAGTTGCCTTTAACAAGATGTGTTGGCTAGGCACATGAGGCAACCTTGGGAAAAAAGCCATATGCTAGGGTGTTGGAGCTGAAAAATGGAGCATGGAGTCTGAGGACCATGCCGTCCACATACCAACAATGAAGTGTCTGCCTCTGGGCTGCTTTCACATGAGAGAAAGTATTTTGTGTTCATGATGCTTTTATTTGGGTTTTCTGTGACATGGATGCAAACTTAATCCTAACTCATGCGCACCTGAATGTCTATTATTAGGAGGATGGTTTAAAAATTTGGGCATATCTGTATAATGGAATATTGTCCAGCAGCTACAAAGAATGAGATCAACCCATATATTGTTCTTTAAATAATGTTTACTGAAAAGGACTCCCTTTTCTACTTTTCTGAGGTCTACTCATCTGTTCAAGGTTTCCCCCAAACATAGCCTTCTTTAAGAAACGTTCCCCAAAGAATGAAGGGGGGGAAATCGGAGGGGGAGATGAACCATGAGAGACAATTGACTCTGAAAAACAAACTGAGGGTTCTAGAGGGGAGGGGGGTGGGGGGATGGGTTAGCCTGGTGATGGGTATTAAAGAGGGCACGTTCTGCATGGAACACTGGGTGTTATGCACAAACAATGAATCTTGGAACACTACATCAAAAACTAATGATGTAATGTATGGTGATTAACATAACAATAAAAAATTTAAAGAAAAAAAAAAGAAACATTCCCCAACTATCCCAGAAAAAATTTCTCACTTGTCTGCATTTCTCTAACATTTCTTGGTTCTATTATCCTTTGGCACTTAGCCTGCAGAGACTTACATTATTAGTTGTCTTTTTTAATGCAAATATAACATCCTGGATTCCTGGTTAGATCAGAGCTCTCTTAGGGCAAATATATTTAATTCATCCATTCATTCAACAATGCAGATTCTGTTTTGCTTGAGCTCCTGCTCCTAACAGAAGCACTGTACTTGATGTCCAAGTAAATATAAAATTAATAAGAAATGATCTTTCTCCAGGGAGTTTACTGTTCTAATAGAACGAGAGGGCATGTGTGCATCTATGAGACTAGGAGAACAGACATTTTGTAAGAGTAGTTTAACAAATATGATGCAGGTTTATAGGAAAGAGATCACATTTCATTGGGGCAGAATTGATAAGATACTCTCTCATCTGTTTATTCCCTCATTCATCTCTATTCTCCGTCTAAATTATTTTGTTCCTTCATCCACTTTCAAAAACTGTTTTAGGCAGCTATTAATAATTAATATGCAAATGGTAAGAGGATTAGAAACCAGAGCGAAAGAAGAAACAGTAGAAGTAGTCCTATTTGACTGTAATATGGCAACAGGAAAGGAATTTTGGAAAATGAGGCTACAAAAGTAAGAGGCCAGTGATTGCACTCTAAATTTAAAGAATTTATTCTAGGAAAATTAAGGCTATTTTCATGCAGGACTTGTGTAGGAATGTTCCTAGCAATTTAAAAAAAATTTTTATTGTTATGTTAATCACAGTACATTACATCATTAGTTTTTTGTTTTGTTTTTAATTTTTTATTGTTATGTTAATCACCATATATTACATCATTAGTTTTTGATGTAGGGTTCCATGATTCATTGTTTGTGCATAATGTTCATAGTAATTTCATTCGTATTAGCCCCAAACCAGAAGCTACCCAAATGTCCTTCAGTGGATGAATTGTTAAACAAACTGCGTTATATCCATACTATGGAATACTACTTATCAATAAAAATAAAGAATTCCATTTATGTAACATTCATGACATAATTATAGAGATGAAGAATAGATAGTAGTAGCAGGGGTAGAGATGGGCGGGATGAGTAAGGCAATAAAGGGGGAACAGAGGGAGTTTTGTGGTGATGGTACAGTTGAGTATTTTGGTAATGGTGATGATTACCCAAGGCTACACCTATGATACAACTGCATAGAGCTATACAAGTGAGCCTGAGTGCTTGTGTGCATGTGCATGCACGCACACATGTATACATAACTAGTGAAATCTGGATAAGCTCTGTGGATTGTACCGGCTTCTCGGCTGTGATGTTGTATAAGAGCTGTGTAAGTTGCTGACGTTGGGGAGGTTGGGGGAAGGGTGCACGGGAATTCCTGTACATTTCTTTGCAACCTACTATTTCTCTGATTATTTCAAAATAAATGGTTAAAAAGAGGGAATTTAATTTTTTAAAAGGTAGAGCGGGAATTTAATTTTTTAAAAGGTAGGGCGGAGGCAGAAGAGAGTAGTGAATCGTAGATAAAGAGTTTGTACCTAATTTTGTAGCCAATGGGTAGCTACTGAAGAATTTTGAAGAAGTAATTGATGAGTTGAGAGCTGTGAGTTAGGATAATTCTGTAGCAGGTAGGATGTAAGATGAACCGGATGAAGAGGAAACAGATAGCAGGGAGGCCAACCAGGAGGCTGAGGTCCAAGCTGTGTGTCTTTTAAATATTTATCTTTTTCAGGTTGTAGGGCTGTGCAAGAGCAGTGGTTATGTGGAGGAAAATAGAAATCCGGGAAAGTTACTCATTCAAAGATGTTTACTAAGCACCTGTTTTGTGCTAGGCAGATAGGGTATCTGCTTTTAAGCAGCTCATGGAGAGTGGATTAAAATAAATAAGTCAAAAAATACAAAAGATTAATTTCAGTTAGTGCAAAGTTCTATGAAGAAATTGAAACTGGGTTTCAGGGAGAGAGTGACTTGGGACGAAGGTTCTTTTGCTAATGTAGCCAGGGGAGGAATTCCTGTGGAGAAGCGAGTCTAGGTGAGACTTTGAGGATCAGAAGGAACCAGCTATGTGAAAGTTTGAGGGAAGAGTGTCCCAGACAACTTGGAGAAGTGAGTGTCAAGACCCTGAAGTGACTAGCAGGTTTCAGGGCTTAGTGTCTGAATGGTGGTATCTGCATTAAACTGGAGGAGTTAAATGCAGCAGGGTTAGGCAGTGGATTGGGGCTGGATTGGGCAGTGGAAGAGGTGGTAAATTTAATTTGGGACAGACTGAGCTTGAGGGGTTGGCCAAGATATCCTGGAGGAGATGGAATGAGAGCCTGGTGGGTTGCAAGGCTGAGGGAAGATGTTTGTGGGTAGAGAAGAAGGCACTACTGGAGAAGGAACTGTTGAAGATCTAAGAGTGGTAGGCTGATGGACATAACAAGAAGGGGTGATCGTTTGTGAGCTGTGCCAGTGCTGGCACTGGTTTTTAGTGAAAAAGACCAGAAGGGCATGAGGTAGGGAAGAAGATAGATATAAAGAGATTTTCACGTTTGGAGAAGAGAATTGGATAAAGGCTTGGGCTGAAGGACTTTACTAATCTTAAAACAAGTTTTAGACAGCACTTTTCCTCATCTTTTGTGAGAAAAACTAGGCAATGCAAGTAACAGGGTCTCAGAACTATGGGTTGTTTTTGATGATGGCAGCAACAGGTGTCAGTGTGATGAGGAAGAGAGGTTAACTGAAGATTTGAAATTGGGCTGGAAGTAAGATCCAAAGAATTGACTTTAGTTGAGCTTCTCTGTCTGATCAGTGTTGTCTATTCAGCTGTCCACATGCATTCGTGTCCACACTAGTAATAACAATACCTGGCATTTTCTTAGTGCTTACTGTGGGCCAGCCATTATGCTAAGTAGTCTAGGTCCTTTATCCTATTTAATGCTTAAAACAATTCCCATTGTGCAGATAAGAGTATTAAATCTTAGGCTTATTAAATTTTCTAATTCATATATAGCTGATAAGTAGCACGATAGGAGCTCACATGCAGATTTGTCTCACCCCAAAGACCTGCCATGCTGCTATTCACTTTAGCTTTTTCATGGCTTTCCATGGAAGGTTCCTGAGGGCTGGGACCTAGTTCATCTAATCTACTTTGTATGGGACCCACATGGAGTTGTATTAATTAAACTCTTAGTAAGTGCTTCTTGATGTTGCTGCTGCTAGAGAAACATGTTAGGTTTTATATTAGTTTCCTGTGGCTGCTAGAGCAAATCACCACAAACTGGGTGGCTTAAAACTACAGAAATGTATTCTCTCACAGCTCTGGAAGCCAGAAGTCTGAAATCGAGGTGTCAGTAGGGCTGCACTCCCTCTGGAGACTCTAGGAAAGAGTACTTTCTTGCCACTTCCAGCTTCTGGTGGCTGTTGGCATTGTCTGCGGTGGCATCACTCCAGTATCTGCTTCTGTCTTCACATGGACTCTTCTGTCTCTGTTAAGGACACTTGTCATTGGATTTAGGGGTCACCCTGATAATCCAGGATGATCTCATCGTAAGATCCTTAATTACGTCTGCAAATAAGGTCACATTCACAGGTTATGGGGATTAGGACATGGACATACCATTTTAGGGTTGCCGTTCAATCCACTAGAAGTCTGATAGTAAAAATGACTGTAACTACAAGCAACTGCTGAGGAGTTTGTGACACTTTCTTCCTCTTTCCAGCCCATAGTCAGGTCAAGCACTCTGCAAGAGCAGTTTGCACTTTGACCTCTCAGCATACAAATAGCATTTATTGTTTGCAGGGGACTAAGGAGTATATGAAGGTGTGCCTCAAATGTCTGACCTTCTAATCTTCAGTGGGGAATCATATTTTAAGACTCTCAGGAAGTACCTGTGCTGATTTCCCCAGGTACAGTTAGTTGCTTAGGGCTCTTGCCTCTTACGGCATTTTATTTATATCTCTGTTATTGCATTTATCAAGGTTTATTATAAACTATTCATTTGCATGTTTATCTCCATTATTGAACCATGAACTCCAGAGGGCATGCACTATGTCTTGTTTATCTCTGCTCAGTAAATGTTGAAGAAGTCAGTCAGAGAAGGAATTGATCAGTGAAGGAGTCAAGCAAAGGGACATGCAGAATCTTCTGTTTCCCAGATCATCTCATCTGAACATGGATAGTAGACCATAAGGACTGCCTAACAAGACTGCGACTTAATCATCGTTGTGTTATTAGCTTCTTGTGCTGTTTCTCTGGTGCATACAAAGCTCTCAGTAAAGTATGTTGAACTGATTGAAACTAAAACAAATACTGAAATCTGGGAGCATTATGAGTTGTGAGATTTGATTGCCTCTTAAAAACAATACTGAGAGCAGCCTGGAAGGAGCTAATTTCCTTAATCTGCCATAGAAATTCCTGAAAACAATCACCTAAATCATTTTGCTTTATATTTGGTGATGCTTAACTTAAGAATCAGCCTAATTGTAGGCGGAAGAACAACTGTCTTAAAATCAGATAAACCTGGGTTGAAGTCCTGTCTTGCTTCTTACTGTGTATATGATCTTGAGCAAATCACTTTGTACCTCTGAACCTTTCTTCCTCTATGGCATGTAGGTAATTATGATGCCTGTCTCCATAGGTGCTGTGGTGATTAAATCAGGTTGTTAGAAATACTTCAAGTGCCATTTCTACCCTTAAATATTTAGAGAGTAACTAGAAAATGTACTGCGAGGTGACTCATTAAAATACAAACCAGTAATCAGATAAACTTCAAGATTTTGCTGTGAGAATACTGTTGATAAGAAGGGAGAATAATCATCTCTTGTATGGAGTCTTATGCTGATGATGATCTAGTTCAGTCTGTATTTCCCAGCCTAGATTTAACAGTGAATTAGTAAATGATATACCTTCTTTACCATAGCTCCTAAGAGCAAGGGAGTTAGGAGATAAATTAAAAGAAGAGCTTGTTATAACTGTCATAACCTAAGGAGAGGCAAATGGGCGTGGGTATGGAGGGGTAAATATTATCTTGTAGGTTCATGGACCCACAGTTGGGAAACACTGTTCTAGTGGGAATCTAAATATTTGACTTCATGGTGGTTGTATTATTTATTATAAGACTTAGTGGAACCTATTGCTTAGAGTGGGATACCCCTCCCAGAACAAGCTGAGAAAACCTCCAGGATGCCAGCCAGGGCACTGAGGAGTTTCCAGGGACTGAGGCCGCTGCCACTCCCTCCCTTCCTGGAAAAGAATGCGAAGTGCAGCTTCCATCCCCAGATCCAGGCCATATGCTCCATTAAGCATGGTGGCACCTTGCCTAGTTGTTATTTTAATAAACCTGGTTGTGCTCCTCAATTTCCCCTAGAAGGCCCACTGGGCAGGCTAGCACTGGTAGAGCCTTGCGTTTCCCCTCTGACTGACCCAGGAGCTGTTTGATGAAAGTTCTGCCCATAGTATTAGTGCTGGCTTAGGAAGCTTGGCTTTCTTGCCATTGTAATGGGTGTTACAACTCCTGGTCTCTGTGGATCAGGCCAACAACAGCTGAGTAGAGTTGATGTGGATTTTGAGGGTGTTATGTGGAGGTGACACTTCAGGAAAGAACAATTGATTTAAAGCTATTGATTTTCTCTTAAAGGCAGGGGGCATGGCAGGACAGAAAGGCAGCAATAATAAGCAGTATTTGCCCTAAAAAAAATCTATCTTCACCTTTTTAATGTACCACTGTCCAAATTTGTGTTTTTTGTGTGCTTCACTCAATCTATTTCCAGTGTGTTTAAGTAGAATTTAAATAATTTATAAATGAAGAATTAAATCTCTCATCAGGTCTTGGGTAGAACCTCAGGGGTTTGTTCACCTTCTGGTTGCCCAAGAGAAATAACATCTTCAGATTCCTGTTGATTTTTTTTTTTTGAACTGTTTATTTTATACTATAGTGTTCTTAACATCATCTGGGAAAAGGTTACCAGGAAGATTTACATTTGGAAGATCAGGATAATATTCAGATGCATCTGAAGGAAACAAGGCGCCCCCCCCCTCGCCCCCCGTTGCCTCACCCATGCGTCACTAGGAGAAATAGCAGTATCGGAAAACAAAATTGCTGCTGCCTGTGACCACTATCCCCACAGAAAAGGAGTGGGAGAGAAAATACCCATGCGATGGACCAAATCGTTCCACCCCATGCCTTGAGTTGCCTTTTCTAGGAGCCAACTTTCCCCCTTGGGTCCTTGGGAGATGCTTGATTTTAATTGACTCAGAGGAGTTCTACTTTGTGTTTGAAAACCACACGGAAATGGGAAGTTAAGTTAAAGAGTTCCACTCCCCCTCCCCTGCCCCTCAACACATGTAGACACACACAGACAAATCCAAGGTACTCAACATTTAACAGAATCTTGGGCTGGCAGTTTTGTGATAGGCTCCTCAGAAGTTAGGTGAACCCTACCCACACAGAATGGAATTGTATTGCAGACTCTGCTCTATGAGCAACTCACTAGGGATGTTCCTCTAAACTGTTTTTTTTTCCTCTTCATAAATGGTTTCCAAATAAAAGTGGCCACACTAGTGCAGAGGACAGAGTATGCAGGAGCAGATTTCATTGCTCTGAAATGCTTTTCCTTTTGTGAGGGGGTCGGACCACTAAATGTTTCTACCCAGTTTCCCTGTCACTGGGTTCCGTTTTTCATTTGCTTCCCTCACCGTCTTTGTGTTTCACAGCCCATGGAATCTTGGCTTCAGAGAAATAAATGGACCCAAGAGAGAGTTATATTTTAAGGAACAGAATGATGATCGCTCACATTTAGATTAATAATAAAATCCAAACGTAATTGGCCAGATCCTCTCAGTAGAGAGTGTGTGTAACCCATCATCTGGCCAATATGAGAGTCTGGCACTTCTGTGGCACAGGAGAGGCCACTCTCATACAGCCAAGGGGACCTCCTTAGGACCCTGTGGCCAAGAGAACATTAAACGCTGGGAAAGTTCTGTGAGCAGAGACGGCAGGCAAGGGCTATGAAGGTGGAAGGAGAATTGAAGAGTTGCTTGTAGACTTATGTAAATTGTGGAACAACAGAGGGAATATCTATCCTGCCTTTAAAAAAAATGCCCTTTCAACCCTAGACCTCTCTAGCTACTGCCCTTCCTCACTCTTCTCTTCACAGCCAAGATTCTGAAGAGTGTATCCTTACCGGTTCCCTTCCTTTACCTCCCATTTACTCCCTGATCTACTTCTGATCGGTTTCTATCTCCTTCCCTTCACAAACTGCTGTCATCCAGATTACAAATGACTTCTTTGTTGAAAGGAAAACAAACAAAAAGCCCAATAGAAGGTCTTCAGTTTTATTTAACTTCTCACCATCGTTTGACCTGCTTTAATTTCTGTGACACTACTCTCTTGTTTTTTATCTTCTCCCTCTGGTTGTTGTTTCTTGGTCTAAGAAGTCTTGCTGTCCATTCCACAGGGATCTTTCCAGACTCTCCTCTCCTTACTCTTAACTTCTCTCTCTAGGGAATCCCAAGCATATTTGTAGCCACATCATTCATATGTCAGTCATTCTTAAATCCATATTATTAGTCCAGTTTTGTTTCCTAAGCTCCAGACCCCATAATCCTTTTTCTCTCTTGAATGTTTCTTTTTGTGTGGAATGTCCTAAACTAATTTAAATTCAACATGCCCAGCCACCCAAGCTTGTTTCTCCTCTGGTCTAACCTTTTTTTGGTAAATGGCATCATGATATTCAAAGGCACTCAAGCCAGAAAACTTGGTATCCCTCTGTTACTAGCTTCGTAGTTGATCTCCCTGCTTCCAGTATTGTCCCACGGTGGTCTCTTCATACAACAGCCAGATTTGATTTTAAGGAGTAATTCAGATCATACCAGTCCTTGCTTAAAAGTTTCCAATAGCTTTCCATCACAAGTAGAATAAAATCCAGACTACTTACCTTGGCCCTGCCCGTTCTGGCCCCTGCCTTTCTCTCTATCCTCTCTCTCACCACTAGCCCCTTTATTCGCTCTGCTCCAGTGACTTTGGCTTTCTTTTCATCCCTCACCCACTTCAGGGCCTATTGCTGTTTTATTGCCTGGAATATTCCAACTCCAGATCTTTGCATTACTGGCTCCTTTTTCTGTGGTTGGTTCAAATGTAACCTTCACAGATAGGTCTCTGCTGATCCTCCTAGTGAATTCAGCACTCTCCCTGCTCATCTTGATTCCTGTTTTGTATTATACATTGGAATTTTCACTATATGAAATTAGCTTGTTTATGTTTTCATTGTTACTTTTTCTAGAATCTAAGCTCTATGGAAGTGGAAATTTTGTTTTATCACTATATCCCTGTTACTTCAAGGACTACCTGGAACACAGTGGATAACCAATATATATATATATGTGTATATATATATATACATATACATATATATATATATATTTTAATGAAAAGAGAAAAAGGCTGAACAATGTCTTTGGATCCTGAGTTCAGCCAGACTGCTTACAGTTCCCTGAACTACAATATAGTTGCACACTTTGCTTCCTTTGCCTATAATACTCTCTCCTTTCCTCTTTTTTTGGCTCAACTCCTGCTTGTTCTTTAGTACTTTGTCACCCCCTCCAGGAAGCTCTCTTTGATCTTAAAATTTATGGTTAAACATCCAGAAGACTCCATTAGCACCATATACATATCCTCATCGTAGCACATATGTAATTACCATGACATTTTGTTAGTGTAACTGTCTCCCCCACTAGACTAGCTTATGGCAGGGATGGTATTTTATTCAAATGCCCAGCTCAGTGGGAATCTACAAAAATACACTTGAGAAATTCTACTCAAAGAATTCTTTAAAAAAAGTATTTGGTAAGTCATAGAATAGTAATGTAAATTAGCTGTCTCTCAAGTTCTTCCATTTGCCAAGTGTTGGTTTTTAGACATTGAGGTTTGTAAAATATAGGAGCACATATAAACTTACTTATAGAAAAGGTTCATATCTCCACTACAGTTTTCTTTTCTTTTCTTTTTTTAAAGATTTTATTTGTTTATTTGAGAGAGAGAGAAAGAGAGAGCATGAGTGGGGGGTGGGGGTGGGGGAGCGGGTGTTGGGCAAAGGGAGAGGGAGAAGCAGGTTAGCAGGCTCCAGGGAGCCTGTTGCGGGGCCCCATCCCAGGACTCCGAGATCATGACCTGAGCCAAAGGCAGACATTTAACCGACTGAGCCACCTAGGCGCTCCCCACTAAAGTTTTCTATAAGAGTAATATTAAATATGATACCTACAATTTATTGTCCATTATATGCCATGTATCTCTGACATACAGTGTCTTAACCACAAGTAACTTTTAAAGGTGTAGATATTATTAATTTTATTTTCTGTACATGGAAGCTGAGACTCAACTGTAGTAAGCTGTTCAAGCTCATATGACTAGTAAAAGAAAGCTGTGATTTTTTTGTTTTTTTGTTTTGTTTTGTTTTTTACTACAGGAAACAAACTGAGGGTTGCTGGAGTGGAGGTGGGTGTGGGGGTGGGCTAATTGGGTGATGGGCATTAAAGGAGGGTATGTGATATGATGAGCACTGGGTGTTATATGCAACTGATAAATTATTGAACACTACATCTAAAACTAATGATGTACTATATGTTGTCTAATTGAATTTAAATAATAATAATAACAAAAACAAAAGCTGTGATTTGAATCCAGGTCTCTGATTTCTTAGTCCAACATCTTTCTGCTACACCATGCTGCCCCCTATGGGACAAGCCCATATTTCAGAGCTGTTTATTAAAAATATTAATTATTATTAATGCAAAGCTTACAGAATTGGAGCTCTTACTAGCTATAGAATCAAGAAAGATGCTTTGAATGCCATTAATTTAATTAACTAGAAAATGGCACTCGTCTAAACATGTCCTGGGCAAGAGCATTATATTGCCTTTGAGTAGTATGCTTTCTCTCTATTTCTAAGCCAAAAAGTCCTTTGTAGAAATCTGTGTTAACCGAGCCATGTTTTTGTTCTTAGCATTTCCATGTAAACTCAAACTCAATTCCCAGGAGTAGAGGTGATGTGCTGGGCTTCTCCACAGCTTATCTGTAAGTGGTCTCCTGCTTGTTGTATCCATGATGAGGCCAACCTACTCATTTAGCCTCAGCGTCAGCATGCTAGTTTATCCAAGGTTTCTTGCTTTCCCATTTTTCACCCCAGGACAATGGTGCTATGTTGGGTGGGAAGTTTGCCCTGAATTCTTACCCAGGCTAGGATCTACTTTCTGCCTCTTTCCTGTCAGTCTGCTTCTTTCCTGTCAGTCTCTTTACTAGAGCTGGGCCTGTTCTCCTTCCTTGCTTGCTTTTGGTCAGATTCCCTTGGCTGACTTGGCCCTCACTTGGCACTGCATCAGTCCTCATTCTGCATTTCTGAAGCCCCATCATTGCTCTGTGTCCTTTTGTATCTTGGAAACTCAGGCCAGAACTGGACTAAAGCTTCTCCAATCCTAAATGGAGTTGATCTCAGGTTATTGCTCTAATTTCCTGTCCCTCTGCTGTTCTGATTTTATTCCCTCTGTGCTTTTAGACTCTTACCATTATGCATTATTTCCTCTTGCTTGCTGTGAACAGTGCCTCAGCATAGAAGAGCCTCATTGGTGGAGACAGGACCAAGAATCTGGTGACTGAAACATAGATCTTTAGATCTTATTGCTTACCGCTCACTGCCTTTCTTCTGTGCATCTCTGGGGATGGGGATGGGGATGGAAGACAGTCTATATGTGATGATGTAGAGTTGATCTTCTTGAGGTTCTGCTCATCTGAAGGGTCTATCAGCTTTGTGATGGGTAAGCCACAAACTGGTTGTTTGTATCTTGCGTACTGTAGAGCATCCATGATCCATCTCATTTCACGCCAAACTTCATCTGTTTGCTTTGGAATGAAATGATAAAAGACTTTATCAAACAGGTATTAAAAATGGTTAAGTTTACCTGAGAGTCCAAGATGATACATTTTCCACAGTACTGGTTTTGAGTAAAATATTTTCAACATAAGCTTGCTAAGCCAGAAAATACCTCTTCTTTTTTTTTTTTAATTTTTTTTATTGTTATGTTAATCACCATATATTACATCATTAGTTTTTGGTGCAGTGTTCCATGATTCATTGTTTGTTCATAACACCCAGTGCTCCATGCAGAACGTGCCCTCCTCAATACCCATCACCAGGATAACCCATCCCCCTCCCCCCCTCCCCTCTAGAACCCTCAGTTTGTTTTTCAGAGTCCATCATCTCTCATGGTTCGTCTCCCCCTCTGACATACTCCCCTCAGAAAATACCTCTTCTTATAATCTCTTGTGCTGTGCGTATTTTTACCTGAGAGGCTATATCATTTAGTGCAAATAGTGGAAGACCTGAATTCTAGCTGCCCCCCCGCTTTAGCTCTGTAATAACCTTTGGCATGTCACTTGGCCTCTTTGAGCCTCAGTTTGTGAATTTGGACAAAACCCTCCCCTTTTACATCTCACAGGCCTGCTATGATGATTGGGTGAAATGCTGAATTTGACAGTGCTTTGTAAAACTGCAGGGTACATTTCTCACACATACGAAGTGTAACTGATTCTCAGCATAAGATGAAATATTCCTCATTAGGATATTGTGAGGAAGAGATATGATAAAGTCTAAATTTCAGAATACTTGAAGAAAGAAATGTAACTTTAGTTCTTCTATGTGAACTTGAAAAGCAAAGCATTACTGGAATATTTTGCTAAGCAGAGATTCTTGGACCTATTTTAATAGAAAAAAGATAACTTTATATATTAGAGTTATTACTTTCTTACATATAAGTGCTCCTAAAGTACAAAATAGCTTAATAGCTCAATAGTTTATTCCTAAGTAATTAAAATAACCTTAAATTTTTAGGGTACCCCATTCTATATTGTTATCACTTTGGTTTCTGGGTTACCAAAGTGATTTTAACAATATTTTCATTATAAAGTACAATAGTCATTTCTCTGAAGTATATTAGTGTAAAAGTCACTCATATTTTTGTGTCTACCTCTGTGGATGACAGATATTCTCCCAGTTCTTAATAGATACTGGCCATAAACTTGCTGGTTTTTCTGACTCTCCAAGGAGCAGCTGTTAGTTATACTATATATATTTTTTTCATGGGACCCTGGAGCTTGTGATAGGCTTTGCATCTAATTTCACTGGGTGCCTTCAGCAAGCCATTAACTTCTTCGGGACCATTTTATTCAACTGTAAAAAGAGGAGGTTGGATTAGATGATGTCTAAGGTCCCTTTCAGTTCTGACGCTTTATGATTTATTTTTGAAGAACATTTAGAAAGTTGGTGGCACTCATCTTCCAGGTAGAAGGTGTCCATTGTATGAATACTGCAAGGTTAAAGTCTGATTATAGAAGTTTTAAAGATAAAGGACTGCCCAGTGTTCTATTTTGTTTTCAAAACACCTTTTTTGGGCCTTAATCTGTACTTAAATAGTAATCTTTAAAAATTAGTCACGGGCGCCTGGGTGGCTCAGTCGTTAAGCGTCTGCCTTCGGCTCAGGTCATGATCCCAGGGTCCTGGGATCGAGTCCCGCATTGGGCTCCCTGCTCAGCGGGAAGCCGCCTTCTCCCTCTCCCACTCTCCCTGCTTGTGTTCCCTCTCTCGCTGTGTCTCTCTCTGTCAAATAAATAAATACAATCTTGACCAAAAAAAAAAAAAAAAAAGAATAGTCACAAACCTGGTACTCCCAACAAACCCAGAGTAGAGTCTGAAACTGACAGTCTGCCATGTTTGGAGTGACAGGCAAGGTAGAGTGAACTAGTGTGGTCAAGAGCCATTTTCCATTGCTTTCCAGTTCTGGATCTGGCAGAGTATTCAGGGCTGGTAATGAAAGCATCTGATTGAGCTTTAGCCTTTATTAGACAGTGAGTTGGGCAGGACGTTCCGCAGTGGGCAGGTTGTGAGGACACAGTGAGCACTATAGAGGGAGAGATCTGAAGTTCGGGGGGTAAAGCCAAAGTGGGAATCCCAGAGGAGACTCAGGCAAGTTTTTTTGGTGGGATTGTTGCTCTCAGCTGGCTTTTCCTGGTCCTACCTCATATAGCACTCTTGTCTCAAAGTTATTTTAAAGGCACTACCTGACTGTGGACAGCTGTTAGAGTGCTTTCCAAGGACAGCGACTGTGCCTTTCTTTCTTTCGCTCTTGCCTGTGCCAAGAGTAGCTACTCGGTGATGATTGCTCAGTGAATGAATGGATGCATGGATGGTTACCTAGTTGTTTCCATCTCTACCCTCCCACAGGGTCATTGTGAGTATTAATGTGAGTAGCTGAGTGCACTATATGAACAAACATTGTTACAAAGTTTTCAGTTGTTACAAGGACAATCATTATTGTATGAGGCTGAATGTGGCCTCCCCAGATATGTCCATGTCCTAATTGCTTGAACTTGTGAATATTTTTTTTAAGGATTTTTATTTATTTAGTTAGTTATTTGAGAGAGAGTGAGAGCAAGAGAGCTCACAGAGGGAGAGGGAGAAGCCGACTTGCTGCTGAGCAGGGAGAGCCTGAGGCAGGGCTCGATCCCAGGGCCCCGAGATCATGACCCAAGCTGCAGGCAGACGCTTAACTGACTGAGCACCCTGGGTGCCCTGGAACTTGTGAATATTGCCGTATATGATAAATGAGTAAATATTACCTTGTCTGGCAAAAGATGTGATTAAGTTAAGGATTTTGAGAAAGAAGTTTATCTTGGATTATTTGGGTGGACCCTAATTCAATAACAGATGTCCTCATAAAGACATTCTTATAAGAGAGGCAGAGGGAGACTGGCAGACAGAAGAGAAGGAGGCAGTGTGACCATAGAGGCAGAGATTGAAGTGATGTGGCCACAAGTCAAGGAATGCCAACAGCCACCAGAAACTGGCAGAAGCAGAGAGCAGATTCTCCCCTGGAGCCTCCAGAGGGAGTATGGCCTGACCAATACTTGATTTCAGATTTTCAGTCCCCAGAACTGTGAAAGAATACATTTCTTGTTGTTTTAAGTCACCCAGTTTGTGGTAATTTGTTTCAGCAGCCCTAAGAAACCAATATAATTGTTAATAATAATCTACTTATTATCTTTGGATAAGATTATTTCAGCCTTACTGCTGAGGATGGACAGTGAGATTTAGTGTATACATTTTAAAATTATGTGTATAAACAACGTTTACTTCTTATTTTTTCTCAGTGATGAAGTGAAGACGTATTAGCTGAATAAAAGTTTAAAACATTTGTACAGGGAGGCCTGTGGACTGAGTTTAACAGACTTAGCTAAAGGGATGCCTGGGTGGCTCAGTCGGTTAAGCGGCTGCCTTGGGCTCAGGTCATGATCCCAGGGTCCTGGGATCGAGTCCCACGTTGGGCTCCTTGCTCAGCAGGGAGCCTGCTTCTCCCTCTCCCTCTGCTTGTGCTCTCTCTGTCAAATAAATGAAATCTTAACAAACAAACAAAAAAACCAGACTTAGCTAAGCAGCCCTAAAAGAAGTACAATTTTCACCCATTTTACCTTATACTGTTGATCTAAAAATAACTGACAACATAATCCCCCTGATTTTAAGGTCCAAATTCGGCTTCTAAAGACTTGCTGACATGTTTTTAAAAAGAAAGACCATGAACTCCCTAGGTCTGTTGGTTGAAAGTTCTGTATCCATTTCTCACCCTGCCCTTTAAAATTTTTGGTTTTCATCCCATAAATTACACTCTTTCTCTGTACTCAGGCAAGATAATATTTTTATTAAAATGTAAAGGTGATTGGTTTTCTCACAGCACAGTTACAAGGTGCTTGAGGGGATGATAGATTGGCTATATTTAATGAGCTGTGTTTCTATTACAGCTTAGGAGCATTTGAAGCATTACAGTATATAAATTATAGCCTAATTGCCCTTTAGGCTTTAGCAGCTCAAAATATGCCAAGCTCCAAGTCTCTACGCTTTGACATTTCTGCTGTGTGTGCTGTCTATAAAACCTGTATACCTTATCTATGATTTTCTACACCTCCCCTGGTCCAGGCCCTCCCCTTTTCTGGCTGCACTCCTTGGCTTCTTTTCCTCACTGTATTTACATAGACTCCCTTGCTCTTTACAATGTTTGGTTTGTGTAGTGACTTCAACACTGTCTTAGATCTGGAATCATACAAATGCTCTCACGGCTGGCGGTTGCCTCTGCAGGTTATGGTGTGTGGTGGGCTGAGCCGTGAATGCCAAGGCGTGAGTGGCTGCAGCTGGTTTTCATTCTGAGTGAGAGAGAGATTGAGAAGCCCAACATAGATAAGGGGAGAAATGATATTGCATTATCTCTAGTCAGTGAAGTTATCCATGTTGGATGGAGCAAAGCAGTCCACTGAAGGCTATGGGTACAGGGAGATGGTCAGGGTTTACCCAGCTAAGAAGTGATTTTTTGAACCCTTTGGGAATTGGCTTTTATCCAGTTTTGGATATCCAATATTGGAATTTATCCAATTCCAAACCTGGCTGGCTGGAAGGAGAGTATGTAGAGGGGGCTCTCAAGTTACCTGCTATGGGAGACCAGAGCAGTTCTGGAACTTTGAGGAATTGCTGGGCTGGCTTGCCTTTATCCAGCCCACTTAATGGTGTGATGAAAGGGAAAAGAGAAAAAGGCAGTGGAGCCCCAGGCTAGGTAAAAAAAAAAAAAGGAGGGGCAGGGAGTAAGAATGGGAGAGTAAGGGAGTAAGAATGGAGCCAGGAACTCCTGAGGGGTCTGAGACTGAGAAAGACTGAAGAAATTCAGCTTTCTCACTGGATGGACATACTGGATTCAGGGGACGGCTTAAGTGGAATAAAGCAGAAACAGAACCTAAGGCATGGTTAGAGAAGTGCTTCTCTAAAAATTTATTTATGGATATTAAAGACGTCATGAAATACTAGAGCCACTCAGGTCCTTCAGAGTCATCTAGTCCAACCCTTTCATTTTATATATGAGAAAATTGGGGCCCTGGAGGTCAGATGAATTGTTCGTTACTCCAAGGTCTGTCGCTAGAACTCAGGACTAAAAATGTATGCCAGCCGATTTCTGGTCATTGTTCTCTTCCTAATGCTCCAACGGCCCGTTATACTGGGTACAAAAGATAAGCCGGCCTTTCATATTCTCTTGCCTCGTTCTTCCCTTTCCCGCCCCCTCCCCATATTGATGGTCCACTTTTACCGGAAATGAAATAAATGCCGTGAATGTCTGAATTTTTAAATACCACATTCTCAGGTCAAGAGAGCAATTAATTTCTTAAGAGGTTTATTTCTTTAGTCGGAGAGGTCATCTAAGATACCTCATTTACAGAGTGGGAGAAGTAAGATGAGATTTGTTTGCTCGCTGCTTTGCAAGTATATTATAATATCTTCTTCCTGAGTACTAAGTAAATTCCAAATCTTATATATCCATGTTTCAGAGCATTTTTCCTCCTTATTAATGAACGAATAAATGAATACATAATTTACTGCATATTTACTATGTGCGGGCAGTTGTTGAATTCTCAGTAACACTATGAGCTAGTAGTACTATTACCTTCCCTGTTTTACAGGTTAGGAGGTTGGGATTTATTTTAGTTTTTTTTTTTTTTTAAAGATTTTACTTATTTGTCAGAGAGAGAGAGAGCACAAGGAGGGGGAGTGGCAGGCTCCCCATTGAGCAAGGAGCCCAACGCAGGACTCGATCGCAGGATGCCGGGATGACCTGAGCCGAAGGCAGACACTTAACTGACTGAGCCACCCGGGCATCCCAGGAGGTGGGGATTAAGAGAAATTTATTTGCTCAAAGCTCAAAGCATTCCTTGCCTAGATGATTGTAATAGCTTCATATTTGATTTCCCTGCTTTTGGTCTTCTCTTTAAATCCAGGAACGATACGCACATTATCTACTGAACGTAGCCAATGAGAATGAGTGCTTACTATAAACAACCAGTATGGCCATACCACTGCAAAGGACTATCCGCCAGCTTGAATCTATGCTAAATAGCTATGAGGGGCTATAACTTACTTTCTTTAAGACTTTGGCCAGGTCCCTATTGCCTACAGAATAAAAGTACAAATTTCTTACCATAGCCTTTAATAAAGCCCTTGTGATCTGATCTCATTGCTACTTTCATTCTTGCCTGCTTTCTCACTATCTTCACTTAATTTATGCCCCAACCAATCTTGACTACTCATCATTCCCCAAATACGGACTGTTTTTTCTGCTCTTTCTGCCTTATCTGTTTATACTTTTTCTTTGAATGCCCCCCGATCTATTTTTCCTTACTGTACAGTCTCACTTAGCCCTCTAAGCCGAGCTTGGGTATCAGCTACATCCTCTGTGGCAACTTTTCTTATACCCACACATGTAAGTAAATTTTTACTTCTTTGTGTTGACACAAAATTTGTTTTATTGGGGGGGTACTAACTCATTTTACAAATAGTATTTACACACATTTCTTGTCTATCCTACCGGATTTTAAACTCTTTATGGTCAGGGACTGTATCTAATTCAACTTTGTATCTCTCTTTCAGTGCCTGACATCTGGGTATTCAACAAATATTTACCAAATTGAACTGAATATATACCATAGTGATATTTATCATGGGCTATTGCTGTTATATTCATTTTGTGAGTTGGGTAATATAGGCAGAAAGATCATAAGATTTGTCCAAGGGACTGAGAGGCAATTTCAGATGAGATCCAAATTATCTTGATGACTAAGCAGTGCCCTTGTCACAAGAACCTGAGGTGCCCTCTTAAGGCTTTTCGAGATAAGACCATAGATAGGGAACACATTTTCCAGCCCCTGTAGCCACACATTGAAGTGTCAGCTCTGCCAGAAAGGAGTCTAAAACATGAGGACTCTTAAGTCCAACTGGATTTGGGTTAACATAACTCTGGGATATTGAGTTAATTAATACAATTTTTCTTTCTGTTAGAATTATCAGTGGGCTACCAGGTAATAATAGAGTAGTAGTTCTTCTGGCAGTGATTTTTCTCTCCAATATGGGAAGCCACTGCTACCTAACATAGTGACTGATACAGGTCTTAGTAATGCTGTGATTTATATGTAGCTTTTTCTTAAGCCTTTGTTTAAAAACTGACGTCTTCCTGAACTCCACATTTTAACCAAATCAGCAGGCTACTTGCATGCTGTCATCTTTCAATAAACCCAGATTGCTGTTCTTTCTCATGCTTGTTTCTCATCCCCTCCACCCTATCTCTTCTTCCTTCATTCTACCTCAGAAGAAACAAACTATTACCTGAATGAAATCTAAAACTTGCTGGTGTCTTTGTTTGGCAGCTGCAACCTCGCTGTCTGAGATCGCTTCCCTCAGGGACTGTTGGGTATTCAGAGAATCCAGCTCCACAACAGCAGAAAGGCGGCAATACAGACTAATAAATTTCTCCCTGTAGCTGCAAAAATGAACTGGAAAATGGACAAGCAAAATAAAACATGTTAAGATCTGGTATCAAAATAGAGAAATTCATACCTCAGAGAAAACAAGTTGAATGAAAACATGATTTATTAATCCTATCAGTGGAAAATATTAAGCCATAAATAAATTATAAATGTGCTCTTTAGGGGCCAGTTGTCTGGCTTTAGTCAGACAGTATTCCCTTTTAAGGTTTACCAAGTCCTGGTAAGGTATGGGGAAGTGGGCTTGGCTCAAGCTGCAGTTTATGTTCAGCTCCTAAAGTTGAGGCTGTATATGTATATGTATATATATATATGTGTATATGTATATGTATATATGTATATATGTATATATATATATATATATACTGAGAAAATAAGTTTGCTTATCACTTTAAGAAAAAAGTCAAGTAGCAGTTTGAAACCTAGTTTTGATTTCCATGTCTGATTTCCAGTGTGTATCTTACATGCTTCTTTTCAAGGCCAGAAATCCCAGAAGATACAAGACATACTTTTCTCAGGATATCTTTTGTCTGGCTGGAAAACTTCCCTCAGGACCTGGTCGGATGGGTGTTGATCCTTGTCTGGCCTCTCTGCTCCTCAGCTGCTCCGGAAGGATGCTGGAGCTGATACCTCAACAGACCATTTTTGTCTTTGGCAGACTTGGCCTTCCTCTCTCAAAAGATAATGGGCCGGAGGCCAGAGGGAATAGTCTAACCTTCATCTCTGTCATGGAGGAGGGAGAGAGGAGTGTGGGACTCAGCCTCACGCAGGTACTCAGAGGTGATCAGATTTTGTGTACTTCTGTATCTGGCTCTGATCACTTAGCTAAAACATCAGATTCCAGTGGGATGAGGAAAGCATCCTGAATTGGACTAGTGTAGTACCAGTCTCTTCCTGGCCATTGTTAAATTTGCAGATTCACTTTCCAGGAACCTCATTTACTCTGTGTGTCTCTAACTCTATCAGTGTGTTCCATGCTTTGGAAACAGGGCTATTGTAACTCCACAAATCTGTGGAAACATTTTTATTCTGGCTTCTTTAGTGAAGAATTCTAGGAAGAATATCGAATTACTGCCCTCAGGCCTCTTTGCTGTTGATTCCTGAGACCCAGAAACGGCTATTTAGGGAAGCTAAAACCACACTGCCTCAAAGTGGGGCATCTTGTTATCTCTACACCTCAGTGAGGATGCCCTACTTCTGTGCATATTGAGAGATTTCCGGGTACCCTACAAGTCCCGTCGTACCACTGCCTACTTCCTTGCTTCATTTTCTCTTAGCTGGGATGAATCTCTGGTGGGGGTAAGGGTAACCTTCTCCGTTTGTGTTTCCTCATACGGAAGTGGAAGAGAAGAATGGGGTGAGGGCTTCTGTGACTCATGCTTATTTCAGTTGTGCATCATTTCAAGGAGAAGTTTCTCAGTTCCAGGATTGATTTTTCTCTCTGGTGTCAGATCTGTCCTTCCACTTCCTCTACTCTAGCACTTCTTTGCCTGACACACAGAAGAACTGATTTCATATAGCCTCTCAGTAAACAACAACTATTGAGCTCCCCCCAAACCATCTACTTTGCATGCTATTTCCCTGCTTAAAGACCTCTACAGAGCTCCTTGACTTCAGGACAAAGTCAAACCTCTTCTCACCAGAAGGAAAGTGTCTTGTGAATTTGAATATATCTTCAGTCATGCAACCACCCTTCACCCTCCACTCAAATTAATTCTAAGCTTTGGTCAGGCTGAACTTACTACAAGTCCTGTTACACTTCCATGCTTTTACACATGCCTTTTTCTAGTCCTCAAACACCCGTGTCTACCAGTCTTTAGGTCACACCAGTGGCTTCAGGTGAGCTGCTTCTGATACTCGAAGTCAGCCTCAGTGCCTCCTCCTCAGCAGATCTTCACTCACACCTCTGCGGCCGCAGCCGAGTCAGTTTCACTCTCTTTTGTGCTCCTACAGCGCTTGGTTCTAAATGTATCAAGACACTTACCCTGCTTTACGGGAATTCTGTGTTTACTTGACTGCCTTGGTATTAGGCTGTGATTTCTCTGAGGGCAAGAACCATGTCTATTTTTATTTCCTCAAAACCTGGAACATTATAGCTTCTCAATTAATGTTTATTGAACATCTCAATTAATGAAAAAAATGCATGCCCTGCTCTGAAGAGGCCAGACCCTTCCTCCAAAGTCATCTTCTTTCCCTCCATCCTCTCTTTTCTTTCTGTGCTCTTGGTTTTCCTGTTTTGAAAGGTGTATTTCAGGTCTGTGATATTTACTGGCAGCTCTACAGGAAAGAGTCACCATTACTTTGTAGCTTACTCTTGACCCTTGTAACTCCCTGAATGTGTCTTTATGCCTTTCAAGGAGGGATTATATCCTGTTAGCACTTGACAGATGTCCTCTCTTGGCTGGAGAGCGAGGAGAGTGAAGTGTCTCACAGTCTGCCTTTCCAAACCAAGTTGGGGGGGAGAAAAAAAAAGAAAGAAAAGAAGGAAAAAAATCAGCTTTTTTCCTTCTCTCTAAAATATGAAGATAGGGAGATTAGGAAGAGGCACTAAAGAATTTCTTTAAAAGAAACACTGTCATTCCCATCTGAATTCTAAAACGCCAGGGTGTCCACAACTTTCTCTTGTTGTGTCTCCTTGTGGTAGGCGCCTTGGATCAGTGGGTGGTCTCAGAGCGCCCACACTCCCCCCCCCTTGCCACTCACCACAGTGAGCTATAAGGACCTTCCAGCTACAGCGCTTCACTTTCCCGCGCTAGTGGTTTTTATCCAGAGCCTTTAATGTTACTTTAACAAATGTTACTTTAACATAGTCGTTTGTGGTTTAGCAATGATACATTTGGTAGCCATCACAGAGGAGGGGAGGACAGACTGGAAGCTTCTAATTTTTTTTTCTAATGTGAATCACATGCATTTAACAGACAAAATGGTATAAGGGTACAACAATGCATTATCTGGACCATATGATTTGTTAGTAATTTACACACTGAGGCTAATTTTCTGCAGTGTTTTTTCTCCCTCTCTTTTCTATAGGAGATAGTGACAGGCTAAAATGCATTTGACACCAACACTAGAAGTTGGATTAGGAGTAGAGTAGAAAGTATTTGGGTTTAGGTATCAGACAGAATTGGGTTTGAATCCTAGTTCTGCCAGTTACTACCTGTGTGGCATATAACCTCTGGGATATATAACCTCGGGCATATAACCTCTGGGAGCCTCAATTTTCCCACATCTAAGATGGATAGTAATGCCTACTTAGGATTAAAACATATCATATATATACAGTGCCCAGCACAGCATGTGGCACATACCAGAAACAAAATGAAAATTTTTTTCACACCTTTACCCTAACCCCTCAGAAAGAATGAGGCATTTAGAGTTAGAAAATTGGAACAGGGTTGAGATTAGAATATTCTTCCTAAGGTCTTTAAATTAATAAAATCCTAATCAGTCTGGGTCATGGAGCCTAGTTTGGAAACTAAAAATATCAATAAGATTACCCTCTGTGGTCAGTTTAGTTCCAGGATTCTTTGCCAATGTGTCAGAAAGAACCTGGGCACAAGATGCCCCTCTAAAGATTCCTGGTAGTGAATGAGTTGACAGTTGGAATTCAGAAGTGGTATCCTAAATCATGAAAAATGGGCCTTAGGAATGAGGGTTGAGACTGTGCCATTTCTTGTAAGCCTGTGGCCTGGATTCCATTAGGCTCAATGCCTGGATATCCCACAGGCACCTCAAAACTCATCATTTGTCAAACTGAACTCATCATTTCTCCCCTCCCCCAAACCTGTTCCTTCCCTCATCTTTCCTATTTTGGTAGATCGCAACATTATCCATCTCAGCACCCTGTTCAGACTTTCTGGCTCCTCCATCTTGCTCTTCAACCACGTTAAATCAATCACAAACTTCTGTTGATTTTTAACTCCTCAGTTCCTTTTCTACTTTCTCTTTTACACCCCTACTGTGGAAGTCTTGGTTCCGGTTCTTATCACCACCACCTGGGCCACTCTCTTGGCCGTCTCATTGCGTCTAGTCTCAGCAACCCCCACTTTGGCTGTCCTGCAGTCCATCTTCCATAGAGCTGCTAAAACCCACTAAGACCATATTATTCCTTTTAAACAAATCTTTTCATGACTCCCCATTGCCTGCATGATAAAGTCTAGCCTCTTTAAGATGGCATAGGTAGCCCTTTGTGTTTCTGACCTTTTTAATTTTTAGTTTCATCTCCTATCACTCTTCTCAGATGCCATAAGCATCTGTCACAATGAGCTACTGGGAGTGTATTTAATTGGGATGCATTTCCTCAGGTCTCCTACCTTTTGTGCATGCTGTTCCTTCTGTTTAAAATGATTTTCCTTTTTAGCTCTGCCTTTTCTTTTCCTTTTCTGAATGTTTCTAATTCAAGATCTAGCTCAAATATTTTCTCTTTAAGGAAGAATTGGATGTCTTTCCTTTGAAATTCAACAGCCTACCTATTACAGCAGGGCTTTCATTATATTGGGACTTTTGTATAAATTTCTGTATCCTCTACTGGATTCTAGGCTTCTGGTGGGCAGATTATGTCTTATTAACATCTGTATGTCCAGCCCCAGGACAGTACTTGGCATACGTACAGTGGCAACTCAGCCAATGTTTGTTGAATGAAATATGCAGCCAAGCACTTTAGTATAAAATATATACCAGGCTCCAAACTGTTTTTAAAAAATACCCCAGTTTTATAATCTCACTAGTCCAGTCAGTATGAATCATAGAACCAAGGAAATCAATAAAATCAACTTCTTATCATAGGCCTGCTGTCAATTGTGATTCCCCATAGGATCAGGGCAGGGCAACCTCCCCAGTGCAAGCTAGGCAAATCCTCAAGAGGCCACATCACTGGACAGAGTTTCTAAAGGCTCATGGTACTGCTTTTCTTTTTGTTTCTGGGAACAGTTTAAATAGTGACCCTTGTTGGTTCCCAGGCACATGCTTGATTACTACGGCAGTGGAGTGCAATCCTGCTCCTATCCAAAGGATGGGGTAAGGAGACTGTCAGCCCTCAGGCTCTGGAGGGGGCATGGGTTTGAAATGTACCACTTTGCCTCAGCTCAACCCTGCTCATGGGGATCTCTCATCTATATGACAGTCCTCCTTTCCCCTACAGTAATCCTGTGAGGGAATAGCCTATGGGTTTGCCCCAGCCTACTCTTTACTCCAGGAGACAGAAGGCTAAGCTCCTTTATCGTTTTGTCCTTTCTAGATCTATGTAGTGCTAGAATAGGCACAGATGCAGTTTTCCATAGCTGGTTAGCAAGTTATTTGTGATCATAGGCCACTGGCAGGAACTTGGTCAGTTTGCCAAAATCTCAAATCATTTCACTGGGACAGGGATGACTTGTGCAAGTCAAACCGAAATATAGTGTAAATTTTTTATAATTGACATGTTCCCATAATTTGCACCTTTTCAGGTTTCATTAAAATTCCTGTGTTCTTATCATTTTCTGAGTTCTGATTGAATTTCCAGTAATGTTCTCTTTCTCAGAAATGCTTAGTGTATCTGTTGACCTTTACTATGGACCTATCTATGGAAGGCAGAAGTCCCTCCGTATAAAACAAACAAGTAAAAATTGCTTAGGATCTTTCTTGAGGGGCTTAGTTAGACCCATTATAGTAAGCCCTTTGAAGTTCCTATAGAAATTGTTATTAAATGCTTCGTGGGCTGAAGTCTAATGGAAAAAGTATGGTAATCAGTACGATAATCTGCTTCTTGGAAAGCTCTGATTGCTTGGAGATAAGGTAGAGTCTGTCATGATTCTTACTAAGGCCCAGCAATCTTAAAAATTGTTGCTGGTGGTGCTGAAGTATAATAAACATTATACTAGAGTGTACTAATTTCCTGCTACTGGCAACATTTCCTCCTGATCTCTAGAAAAGACTAACAGAATTGTGTATGTTGGTGGAACCATGCCCAATCAGGTGATCTTTTCTGGAAATTTGCATGGTTCTCATTAATCAGTTGCATCACCTGTAATATGATAATGAAGGAGGACCAGAAGAATATGAAGGTATATGTTATTCTAGGAAAAAACATCTTAAAGTCAGGAACTATTGAGACCCAGGCTTTGATCTATGGCTTGGCTTTCATCAATGAAGGATAATATCTGATAGTCTTATACTGCTTTTAGTATTAAGAAGAGGTAAGACATCACAGGTCAGAGATAGGCACTGTTGGTTTCTATTACTATAAACTACATCCCTGTTTTGTAAGTTCCTAAAATGTCATTTTCTCTGTGTTCTAGGCAGTATTACTTCAAGTGTGGTCCACGGATTGACAGCACAGTATCAGCTGAGAGCTTGTTAGAGAAGCAAATTCTCCAGTCCCCATCCCAGACCTACAGACTCTGCATCTCTGGGGTGGGGCTCCAGGATTCTCTTTTAGCATGCTCGCCAAGCGATTCTTAGTGCACGTTAAAGTTCGGGAAGCAGTGTTTTAGGGCATCGTATCCTAAAGTGTGTTTTCTTAGTTTTTTAGTAAGTGCCACACCAAAAATGCTTCCAGTCATGGTCAAATGAATTTAGAAAATGCTGGGTTAAACAAAGTTAAGCTTTTTAGTTTTTATTTTTTCATGGGGATCATCAGGTTTTGTAGACCTTCTAATATGTTACTCTACTGCTCAGAATTCTCTATTGGACTCCCAACACGCTTAAAGTAGAATCCAAAGTCCTTATCACAGCCTGTGAGGCCCTGCATGATCTGGCTGTTGACTCTCTGATCTCATTTCCTATCTTTGTTGCTCTTGCTTACACTTCACCTACACTGATTTTTTTTTAGCCAAGCACACTCTTGCTTTAAAGCCTTTGCACTTGTCATTCCCACTGCAGGGAAATCTCAGGTCTCTGCTTACATGTTTTTTCTTTAGAGAGACATTCCCAGGTCATCCTATACAAAATTGTAGCTCCTGTCACTTCACTCCAGTACTTTACCCTAGTTTATTGTTCATCACAGCGCTCACTGCTGTCTGACATTTACAGTATTGTTTATTGATTGGTTTGCTGTTTGTCTCCCTCACGAGAACGTAAGCTTCATGGATCTGTTCACTGCAGATCTTTAGTACTTGGACTAGTGCTCAACACATAGTGTAGGTTACTTAATAAATATTTATTGAATTAATGAACAAATGAGTGGAGAGAGGAAATTGTAGAATAGACAGTAACAATAGTAGGACCAAGTACGGCTGCCCAGGAAAAGTGTGTTAGCCTCCCAGAAAGCAGGATAGAGAGGACACTTGCAGGGCTTGGTCCTCCAGGGTCTTAGGAGTCATACACTATTATGAATGATCCCAAATCTTTGATTGTTACCATGAAGACCACTGAGACATGGGAAAATGAACTTCATATATTTTTGTCTGTAATCATGGAACAGTAATGACCATTTCATGCAGAATGGACTCCCGGTTAGCTCTCCAATGAAGTATTTTCCCTAGTTCTTTTCCCTATCAATTATCTATCCCTGGAAAAAATCATTCACTTTCATGGCTTCAGCTGTTATTAATAGACACTGGCCAAATTTCTGTGTTTACTACCCAACCTTCTCTCCTGTATTTCTACTGTCAAATGGACATGTCTACTTGGATGTTGAATTTGCACCTTCAGATTCAAGACAGAGCTAAAAGCATCATTTTCTTCCCTAAGCCATATTCCTCTCTGATTTTCTCACTTTTGGTAATGGCAGCAATATCCTCACAGGTTTTGAGGCTGAAAACCGTGGGAGTACTGTAGAAGTCTCTAGACTTCATCTTTTCTCATTCAGACAGTTGCTCAATCTTGCATATTACTCCCAATGTTTCTTATACCTGTATTTGTTTCCTTTTTGGGGGTTTTGTTTCTGTCCTAATACTGGACTATTATAAACACCCCTGAACTATCCCCCCCGCAACCGTGCTCTCAATCCATCTTAAACAGATTCCTCAGCCTGATTCTTAAGATACTGCCCAGGATGCCCACGACTTGTTCAGACCTCTTTATGTCCACTGTTTCCTCACATCATTTCTCTGATCTAGTCAAACTGGACCATTTATTCCTTTTCCAACTCTTTCTGAGATCTTTTGTTCCATGTCTTCACTCATTCTGCTCCCACTGACAAGAAAGCTTTTCTTATTGTCCATGTTTATTAGTATCCAGTCCATTCTTTAACACCGACATCAAATACCCTTTCCTCCAAGGTGGCTTTCTGATACCTTCTTTGAGAAAAATGTGTTTTCTTTTTTCGATATCACTTATGATTTTGGCACATCCTACCTCATTTAATAATAATTTGTATCCTTATTTTACTGCTACCGCTGTACTGAAAGCCCCTTGCAAGCAGGGCCTTTGCCTTACTCATCTCTGAATCTCCACAGTAGGTATCTAATATATATTTATTGACTTGAAATGAAATACCGTGACCCAAACTATATTTTGTAAGGGCAATGCAGTCATATCACGGGCTAATAATGTTCTTTGGACGGGGAACTCATTGGATGGGGTCAGTCACATCCAGGCCTCTTGGGAGGGTACGCCAATGTTATTAATCATTTGACACAGAAAAGGTGCAGAAAGGTTAAGTGATTGTCACTTTCACACAATAGAGGACCCAGGACTCTCAAGTCCTAGTCTGCAAGTCTGATTCAGGCTTCTCTTAATAACTCTTCCTCCTCTGGAAAATAATAATTGCTCTTCTTTAGTTTTTTCGGCATCTGAACTGCTTGGAGCAAGGGAAACCGAAAGGCTTAATCTATTTATCCTCAAGGGATAAATTCAGATTCAGATGCCCAGGTCTCAAAATGGCAGTTGCCTTGTCTGCTTCTAACTCTGGTGTCTGGGGAGCAATCCTAAGAGAGTCTGCCTCCATTCCACCCATCCAGCACTCACCCTCCCACAAATCTTACAATTCATTGGAACTGATGGAACTCCTGCTAATTGCCTCTTATTGGCCTGTTATAAGATGAAGCATGGGGAAGAGACAAAGCCTCCCTATTCACATCCTCAGTGGGCAGCAGGGGTCTCTGCAAAAATAGAGAAACTGGGGCCTAGGCTATTCAGTTTTGAAAGTCAGGACAAGATCTTCCACCATTCAGAATCCCACATTATAATCCCACATTATAATCACAATATTGCATCCTGGGAGACCCTGTCAGTTTTCTCAAATGGTCTGCTAGAAATTTAGCCTGCTTAATATTACAGTCTATTTAATAAATCAATGCTACTCATTGACTTTTTTTCCCTCCAGAGTGATACACACTTTACATTTTAATTTCACTATTTTTTTTTCCCATTTGGAGGTGAGAGAGAGAGAGAGAGAGAGAGAGAGAGAGAGAGAGAGAGAGAAGGGGCAGTGCTTTTCATGAAAACATCAGTTCTTGTATTCATGTTTTAAGAAAGCAAAGGCAAGGCAAGAACTGCAGCCTGATAACTGAACACTCTGTTTAGAATTCCCTCCTCTCCATTGGACCTTAGCTAGGTTTCAATAATTATTGCTCAGGCACATAGTCTTGGAGCTTTGCTTTCTCTCAGACTTGTACACAGTTCTAGGAAGGGTTGTTGCCAAAGCCATCATGTGATTTATTGACCCTCCACTGGGACAAGGGGGAACAGATATAACTTTGTGATTTTATTATAAGGAGGCTGGGTTAATATTTCTAGGTGAAACAAGCTACTATACCAAGTTCAAACATCTGAAGAGGGAGGTTAAGAAACCCTGAGTGTGGGGTGTAAGGATTATTCTGTCCTGGGGCTGTACAGACGTCGTCTGAGGCAGGGAGCAGGAGAAGAAAGGACACATTGTGACCCATTTCCAACACCTCCTGTGTGTAGAGGCGGAAGTTCCTTGCCTGCAGAGGGACACGCGCGGAGGAAAAATAGGAGAGTTACAACATGGCACTTACATAAACAACACCAAACTGGCATAAAACATCTAACAAAATTACGCGACTTCAAGCTTGGAATTTTTATACAACATAAATATTAGGGTTCAGCCCATTTAATAATGCTATATAAAATCAAGATTTAAGGCAGTAATGTTCCATATAAACTCTGAAAACAACATTTATGCTTCTTATAAAAGCAGAAAATGATTGCATTCTGTGGGTTTTTCAAAATGATGAATATAATTACATGAAGCAACAAAAATGGATTGAATTAAAAATCTACTAGTTTCAATTTAAGTTGGTTAAGGGGGAAAAATGTAGTTTCTGGCCAAGGACTGAAAAAATTTTACAAGTATCCAAAAAAAAAATGTTGTATGCACTCTTAGGCAGTTAGGCAGCCCTCTACCAACATGTGTATGTAGCCCAAGAGTCACCAATGAAATATGAGCTGCTTCAAACCTGCTAAGCTCAAGAAACCCTTTAATAGTATCTACTGTCACGAGTAGAGCTGGTGTGTTTTTTTCTCCTCCTGAGTACATGGCCACCCCTGGAATAATCCAGTTGCTCCCCTAGCGCCTTTATGGCATCTTGTACAATTTATTTTTCATCAGTGTTGGCTGTTCTGGACTAACCTTGCAGTACTGACTTATAATCCAAGCAGTACCCCAATGGAAGAACACTCTTGGAGTCTCTAATCTATGTCCTTGTGTCCATGGGTCACGTGCCAATTCTGGGTGATGGTCTTCCTGTTTTATAGGCTAAACTTGGTTGATTTTGTGTGTGTGTGTGCCTGCATGCATGTGTGTGTACTGGGTATGGGGAGATGGTGAACTAGGCCAAAAAGAAAAAAAAAAAAAAGAATTCAGCCTAATGCTACATCATGTTAACTTACTAGACAGAGCCTAATAAACTTTTACTATTCTCTTCTGTGCCAACAGCTTTTCCTGAAGTTGCTTATTAGTAGAGGTTAGATTTGCACATTTTGATTTAGATAAGACAATAATTTTGACAGTAAATTCTCTATTTGTGAAAAGATAGCGTGGCATAACCTTGTCATTGCTATAGGTTATACTACCATTAGTCTGCTGTTCTTAGACAAAACATTTGTATATCTAAGTGTGTACTTATTATTTATTCTCCTTGACTTGTGCTATCCTGAAGTTGAGACTTGGTGTCTTTTCGAGGTGGGCTGGCCAGTGACTTTTCCTTGCTTGGCCAGACCACAGTAAAGCTGGGTCCAGGAGCTGCGGAAGAGGTCAATATGCAGGAGATAGAGAAAAGGGGCAGAAGTGCGGTCTGTGTCCACTTGAAGGCGTCAGATCAAAGTGTGCAGGATGTGCAGAGTGGTGTTTAAATCAGTGAAAATGAACTCATATATCTATTTTTTTTTTTTTACCTCTTAAGTTTTATACACAATGCAGTTTCCATTAGCCATAAAAAGAAGATAAAAATGGTAAAGACTAGTACCTGGTGTAGAGGTATATTGATCTGCTTAAGGAGAGCTTTCACTGCCATCTGGAGCTCGTAGAAGAACAACTGTATGGGGCAGTCAGAAGTATGATCCACACTTTCCATAGATTCAGAGCCAGAAAGCTTTTGGACCCATTCCCACTCCTCTCTGTATGTTGAGTCAAGTTAAAATTAGAAATATAACAAAAGTTCAGAACACAGCTCAGAACATTTTTAATGTATATGTCCAGAGCCTGGATAACCAATTTTTTGGTGGTTAAAACAATACAATTCATGAAATTTGAACTTTTTGCCACCCAAATGGAGTTTAAAATGAGCTTTTGCTAATTTAAGCTTAGTTCACCTACCAAACCACATATACCTCAGAACAGCAGGTCTAATTTGTATCAGTTAGTTTCTGAGATTGGAGCTTTGAAATATTTGGTAATAATTTCCTGACTATCTTCATTTTTCTTTCCCTGAAGATCCTCTGTAAATTCTAAGACCCTACATTTTACCACAGGGGCATCTGCTGGTTAATTCAGCAGTTGGGTAACCACAGGACTCTGGTCCAACTCAGGCAACAAACCACATGGCACATTTCAACCCTGGCCTGTTGTAATCATGGGGACTATTTTGGCTTCTTACTCCTTCCAAGAGCTTGAGGAGAATCACGAACAGGAACACCAGACAATTCCAATAAAAGGAACCAGGGGACACACATCACTGCTTCTGTCCTCCTTTCAAACCAGTCATCTGTGTCTTTATTCTGCATGCTTTGTAATCCTTTCTAATGAACTTTTCCAAATGTCATGCAGAAGGGAGGGGAAAAGAATGATGGTGGGAGAAAACACATCTGGTTTGTCCCCCAAAAGGCCGCTTTTCAAAAGGAGCTTGAAAAGATCAAGGTAAATGCCTCCTGGGAACATTGTTTCCACAGGTATGCTAGCACAAGTCTCTAAACACATTCATTTGGCCCAGTTTTTTCTTTCTCTAACTCTGCAGGGAGCAGCAATATGCTCTCAGGAGCATGCTAGAGAGGGAAGGAAAGCCCTCCTCTCTGGGCACGGAAAGAGAGGAGGTGCTAACATATGTTCCCACCAGTGTGAAAACCCTCTGAGGGCTCTCCCCAGTGGGCTATACCAGCCTGGGCTCCAGTCTGTGCGTCAGAAAATGAAATTGATTGTGACATGAGCTTTTCATCAGAAAACAATCTGTTTTAACCAAGTACCCTCTTAGAAAAGTTTCTGTGTTCAAGATACCTGTTTCCTTTCAATTCCCACACTGGAAAACACTATGGAAAATCTACCCTATTGTCCCACTAAGAGAAACAAAATAAAAATTAAATCCTACTTCAATCTGGTATGCGGTTGGCTTCACAAATAATTGAAATCTTTGAGAACCTGCTTGGGAGTTATTTCTTTTCTCCCATCACTGATACTGCACTAAACGAGGGGGTTCTGACTAGCACAAGCTTTCACAAAACCTAACGGAGCACATTGCTGAAATAGCGTCTGTAATCGAATTAGAGAATAAATTACCAGTAGGAATACCATGAAACATCTACCACTAACTAAGCAGTTTAGTCTATAAGGATGAGGGAGATGGAACTGGCAAGAGTGAAGGCTACTGGAATCTTTTGTAAAAATGAAACTTGGATCCTTGTCAAGGGGAAATTAGTTGGCATAACCACTAAAAGAGTCTAAACCTTTAAGACACAAATCTAGAAAATGGATGAAAGTAACCATTGCTGAGTCAACCCACAAATGAGCCATGTAACCTCTTGGGAAGGAGTGATAAGATAACCAGAGTTCCTGTAGAAGTGACCACCAGATGGCAGACTTAAGGTCTGGGTGTAGTTGATAGGTGAAAAATGAGAACATGGTAGCTAGTGAGTTCTTTGAAGAGTCCATCATCATTTCCTTTGTTGTCATCAAATAGTGCTTAATAAACAATACACTATAGTAGTTAATAAGCTCTTGCCACTTTATGGACCAAATTGTAAATGACCAAATTAGAATCCTCTTTGGTTAAGCAAATCCACAGGTATAACTAAAATCTGGGGATCTAATTTGTACTCTGAAGCCTGATGAAGTCTGGAGAGTTCTTTTTCTTATCTGTTCTGTCCTTTTTTTCAGGTTGAGCACAATTCAGTTCATTATAGCAGGCTTTCAGAGGCCTGCTAGAGGGCTAGTTGTAAATCTGAGCCAGATTACCAAGATTGGGCAACTTTCCCAAAGCTAACAGGGTAATTCACCATAATGCCAAACCATAGTGCAGTTTCCAGAAGCACAGGCCTTGTTACCTTTTTTTTTAGAGAACTATAAAGAGTACAGGAAACATACCAAGTCCTCAGGCCAGAGGGCTAGGGGTGGGGAGAATGGGGCTAGGGGATTCTTTAAGGGGAAATCAGCTGCTCTACCAGAACCCATTTCCACAAGTGATACTTTTTTAAAAATGACTAAGTTGTGAAGAAAAGATACTGGAAAGAGAATGTTGAAAGAAAAGGGCATTTATTCATTAACCAGCTGAGTATCGGTGGTTGCACCGTGAATACCACAGAGAGGAAAGTGGAAGGAGTGTGCCCCTCCTTCACGGGCGCACTCCTTCCGCCAACCACCACCACAAACCCTCCTCATCCTGACGTTAAAATGCAGCTAAGCCTCTGCCCCGGTGTGCTGGCACCTGGGGACATCTCACCACAGAAACTGCACCATGTCACTTTGCTTCTGACATATCAAAGCCATCATTTGAGCCATTGTTTCATCACAAGGAAAATCCGGACTTCTCACAACTTACTTGGAGATGTTATTGTTTTCACGGATCTTCACATGGCAGAGAATGTTGGGCAACTTTTGGGTAACTAGCACTTTGATCTGATCCACAGAGCTACACAGCTTTAGGTAACCCAGATATAATCCAGGAGAGAGACGCTGATGACTCCTTTTGTGATAAGAGAGAATATCCTGTAGGGTGAAGAACAAAACAACACATAAAACACCTTGAAAAGGTAATCTGAAAACCTTTTCTTTTCTTAGGTGCACTGTGTCATAAATTAAAGGAGCGGTAGCTAAGCAATTAGGTGAGAAGCCTTGGATACTACCATGAATGTGGGGGATGTGTTGGCTTACCTTCAGGAGAATTATCCTCCAAGTCAAGTAATCAGTCATTAATATAGCCTGCATGCATCCTATTTCCCTCAGTTTTTGGATCCGGGGTAGGTATGTGGGTTGTGACTGGGAATGGGAAACTAGAAAACTAGAATTCATAATTTCTGTGCTTGCAGGGCTTATTGTTTAGCTGTGGGGAAACAGAAATTTGCAAGTGTAAAAGCTGACAAAGCAGTATAGGAAGCCTCCTTATTTCAGAGTAGTTGGTATTGAGGAAAGGTCTTATTATTAAATGACATCATGACTTGGTTGATTCTTTGCCCTGAAAAATGAAATAAAAAGTAATAGCGGCAGATTTATTTATATTATTAACACTTAAGTTGTAGTTATTCATTAATTCTGAGGATGAAGAAAGAAGTATTGATTCCTTTTTTTTTTTGGCTTAGTTTTCTTAGACTAAATTGTATGATAGTTGAAATGCTATTCCTCACATTTAACTTCCACAACATGATCATGAAGAGGATATTTTTGCAAGAGTATTTGAAGTCTTCATATTTTTCCCCTGGCTTTTATTTATTTATTTATTTTAATTTTATTGTTATGTTAATCACCATACATTACATCATTAGTTTTTTAAATTTTTATTGTTATGTTAATCACCATACGTTACATCATTAGTTTTTGCTGTAGTGTTCCATGATTCATTGTTTGTGCATAACACCCAGTGCTCCACGCAGAACGTGCCCTCTTTAATACCCATCACCAGGCTAACCCATCCCCCCACCCTTTCCCTGGCTTTTAAAAAATGTTGATATTCAGGTCATTCTCATAAGGTTCTTGTTCATTTTGTGTTCTTCAATTGTTAACTGGCCTACCACTGCTAGATTCTTAATTGTCAGTAGCTTTGCCTGGGATTTGATTAGGTCTCCACATCTTCTTCATCAGCTTCACGAAATTCTGTATCTTCTACAAGATTTTAAAATTTGTCTTGTAATAGATTTGCCTTGAATTTGCATTGTATTTTCACATCATAATATTCCATGGGCAGCACAGACTGAATGAAGCTGTTGGTGCAACAGGAAGTGCCAGCCTAGTTAGGCACAGAGGGATGTTTGAGTGGAGTCTTGTTTTATATGTGGTCAGCTCTCTAGCTGTGACTTTTGCTTCCCTATACAACTGCAGGAACTCAGACAGTGAATAATTAGAAATATGTATCAGTAGGTAAGACCTTTTTAAACCTTTGGGCAGTGGGGGAACTGGAAACACAGAGTTAGGAGTGATGAACCAAAGAAGATTTCCTATAGGCCAGAGTGTAGCTTGGTTTTCCAAGGGAGTGAAAAGAAGGAACCAAACCCTACCATGAAATGCAGGGAAAATTTAAAGGAAGAGAAAATCAAACATTTAAACTTGTACAGAATTCTCTCTGGAAGAGAGAGGTATGAAGCCTTCCTTGACCTGTATACTCTGAAGGAGTGGCCCCTCCTTTGTAGAATTCACCATCTGCAACATCTAACATACACTGTTGTGAATTAGCTCCTCTGTCCCACCCTTTATCACACCTAGTGAGTTCCAGGCACTACAAGAGACACTGAGGTTTCGGGTGAATGTGATGTGATCCTTACTTTTGAAGAGGTTGAGAAAGATGAGGAAATAAATGACCACAATATTCTGAAATTTGTTTTATAACAGAGGCAATGGAGGCATACAGAGGAAAGAGTACTTATTATTTTTCCTCTTTTATGTTCTTTTCTTGAACCAGACTATGAAATTAGTGGCAGTATTATGTTTTCTGTTGCTTTGTGTCCTTAGTACCCAGTACTGTTTCTGTTTATAATAGATATACAACATGTGGAAGTCAGGACAGGTCCCTACGCCAGAACATAGGAGAATAGCAGAAGAGGGACAAAATAAGAATGGTCACAGTTGGGAGGAACGCATAACTAGCAGGTACAGAAAAGCAAAGGCTAAGTAACTTTTATGTTATTTGGCAAAGAAAAAAAAAGACTAGAAAAATTGGGTTTTGTGATCAAGAAGGAAGGAATTTTTATTAATGTCAGGAGATGGATAAAGCAGAACTTTTTGATATCTTCTATCTTATCTCTTTAGAAAAGATCACAGGTAAATAGTTGACTGGAGGAAGTTTAGTCAAAGTGAAATTTTGAGAAATGAACAGGTAATAAGAGAGAAAAGAATGAGAGAAGGAAATGGGTAAAGTTAATGAGAGAAGGGGAAATGGAAGTATTCAGATCAACAGAATTGGATGATATGCCCCCTAGGGATACTTGCTGTACAAGCAGATGTGGCCACAAACCCACAGGTCATTATTTTTGAGAAGTGACGGGGAACTGGAAAAGTCTCTAGAGACTAGAAAAGACTATCTTTGAAACAGGAAGGGGAGAAACACAGGATGACCCTGGTGATTAAAGACCACCAACTTATTGATCTTTGGGCAAAGTGAGAAAGAACCATCAAATAATCAATTTGCAGTTACCAAGAAATCCTGAGACACTAAATAGGAGTCAATATGGTTTTGTGAAGGGCAAATCAGACAGAAAACTTTAATTTTCAACAACAAAAGGGCAGAATCCATAGGCCAGGGAGGAGTCTCCAGTGTGATCTGTTTCACTAGATAATCTGGGAAAAGTAGAATCTTGACCACATTTAATAAGCTGACTATCTGGGTTGAGGATTTGTGGATGATGGAGATGGTGTGGGAACAGCAGACATGTTGAGTGATGGCCCAGTAGGGACTCGTCCTGAGGGCCTGTCTTTTTAGCTTATTTATTGATGTTCCAGACAAAGAAATGAAGAACGTGTGTATCAAAATTGCAGGTCCCAAATCTGTGGTGGTTTTGATTTTCTAGAAAATAGTAATAAAACTCTGAATGATCCTATGTGTTGGAAAAATAAGCCTATCATAATTAGAGTTGAAACTTAATAAAAAAATGTGCTTGTAAAGACCCAAACCCAGGAGTACAAATATAGGATGGGTATAAGAGAAAAATATGTGGGGGTTAGAATAACCACAAATAGAATGAGTTAGGAACACACTGTGGTTACGTAAAAACCCACACCATTCTTAGATGGAGTAATTTACTCTTTCATTTTTTAAAAAAGACTGAGCATCTGTCTGTGTTTTCCTGCCTTTACTAATGTTTTTGGAGCCTGAGAATTGTATGGGAAGAGAAAGAAACTGTCCTATTCACATAATCTGAGGTAACTAAGAAGGTCTCCTAAACCAAAGCCAGTGCCTGTGGGCCTATACATTGCCTGATTTGACTTCTATTCTGTTTTTCTAGCCTTTTTCTCCATTCCAGTCCTTTTGTGTCTCTTCTCTCCAGCCAAAAAGGATTGCTTTTTCCTTCCTCAGACGTGTCCTAATCTCTGTTCTTCGGTTCTTTGTTAGTTCATGAATTCATTCACTCTACAACTTTTATGGGGCACCTACTATGAATCAGGTGTTGTGCTAGAGTATTAATGGCATCGAGGAGACGTGATCCTCCCCTTCATGGAACTCAAGTTTCGGTGTGTGAGAGAGACCTGTAGCCAAGTTTTTCTAACTCAGTGTGATAAGGGTTGTGTAAGGTCCATTGTGGACCCAAGGGAGGGTTAGATCGACTTTTCCACCTTAATGCCTCATTTCTCTACCATGCCCTCTATTTAATTTAATTCTCGCTCTTTAATTTCTTCCTTCCTCCCTCCTCCTTCACTTCCTTTCTCCCTTCCTCCCTCCCTCCTTTTCTTCTCCCTCCCTCTCTCCTCCTTTCTCCCTACCCTCTCTCTCTCTTTCTCTTTCTCTTCTTTTTTTCTCCACCTGGTGAACTTAATTTACCCTTCATGGCTCAGCCAAATGTCACCTCTTCTACAACGCCTTCCCTGATATTTCCAGGGAGAATTAATAGCTGCTTTGTCTGTGCTCCCATAGTACACTGTTTGTACTGCTATCAGGCTCTGGTTTAATTCTGCCTTGTATTACCTTGATTTGTTTACAAGTCTGTCTCCCTCCCTTGACTGAACTCCTTGAGAGCAGGGACCTTGACTTATTCATTTGTTTTTCCTATAGCACCTAGAAGAGTTCCTGGCACCTAGTTGGTGCTGAAAAAATGTTTATTAAATATGAAGTGAGAGGCCCAAAGGTAGGGGAGTCTGGGGCTGGGCCTCTGGGAGAGAATATGCTATGCTGGTGCAGGGACCAGGAAGGGTATATCCAACCACTCTTCATTGATCAGGTATCCTAACAGCTTGTTAGAGGAATGATAGATGCTTTTCTAGTAACTACAGGGCTTTCGTTTTATTGCAGAAGGGATGGAAACTGAATTGTCCAGGGATAGCAAAGGTCATAAAATGGTGGCCCGGGTCTTTGAGGGCCTAAGATTATACGGACTGCAAAAAATTACAGTTTTTTAAAAAAGATTTTATTTATTTATTTGAGAGAGAAAAAGTGAGCGAGAGAGAGAGAGCATGAGTGGGGGGAGGGGAGGAAGGAGAGGGAGAAGCAGACTGCCTGCTGAGCAGGGAGCCTGATGCGGCTTGATCCCAGGATCTGGAATCATGACCTGAGTCGAAGGCAGACACTTAACCGACTGAGTCATGTAGGTACCCCCAAAATTTAAATTTTCTAAATTTTTTTTTCTAACCCTTAAAAATAAAGAGATTTAATTCAAAACTCTAGATTTTCCAACTTCTCTTTAAAAACTAGAAAACATTTCAACATTGGGACCACTTTCTTCCACTGCAGTTAGCTGAGGCTGAATGGGCTATTCTTTAGATGGGACAAGGGCCCTCTGGATTACTGTAGTCTCTGTTGCTTCTGCTTGTTTCTTTCTTTCTTTTTTTTTAAATTGAAATATAATTCACATACTATAACATTCACCCTTTTAAAGTGTGAGATTCTGTGTTTTTTTTCTTATGTTCATAAGCTTGTGTGACTATCAGCACTACCTAATTCCAGATCATTTTCATCACTCCACAAAGAAGCCTTGCATTCATTAGCTGTCATGCTCTAGTCCCTCCTCCGTCATCTGCTTTCTGTCTCTGTGGATTTGCATATTCTGGATATTTCATATAAATGGAATTGTACAATATGTGGCATTTTGTGCTTGGCTTCTTTCACTTATCATAATGTTCTCAACGTTAACATTCATCCACTTTGCAGCATGAATTAGTACTTCACTCATTTTTGTGGCTGAATAATATTCCATTTATGGATATACCACTTTTGTTCATCCATTCATTGATTGTTGGACATTTGGTTCTTCCACCACTCTTTGGCTGCTTGAATAATTCTGCTATGAACATTGCTAAACAGGTTTTTGTGTGAACCCAGTTGTTCCTCATGTCCAGCTCGACTGGCTCATTTTCATTCCTCTTCCTGATTCCTATGGTTTTTGATTCCCATGTTAGGGGCTGCTTGGAGGTAGAAAGAGCAGGAATGTGCTGGAAAAAAGAAACAACAGAAAAGGGCCGAAGAGATAGTAGGTCCTGGGTATAGCAGGGATAAGTAGATACAGCGTGACAAGGAACGCCTAAGGAGGAGGAGAAGGAGAAAAGGGCTCAGAGGGGACAGAAGGCAGGCTTCACGGGCTTCTCTAAGATGTTACTTTTTTTTCAAGGATTCAGAGAAAAGGAGGGAGAGGGCGTGTAAAGCAGCTTGGCAGAATGGGAAGGGGACCTGGCTAGGAGTCAGAAGATTTGGGTCCTAGTTTCTCCTCTTTTGCTTTTTGGCTTATATAACCTTGACGAGTTATTTCCCTGAAATCCGTAGCTTCATCTGTGAATGGGACACAGTAAAACTGCCCACTCAATCTCGCTGGGTTTTCACAAAGATCAAATGATAGTATAGATGTGACAAAGTGTTATAAACTTGAAACTATAGTACGAATGTGAAAGATTAATCTTCAAAGAAGAGTTCACCTGTGAAGTTTCCAGTTATTAAGGTGACCCTGGCTGGAGATCAATGTCTCAATGTCTGAGTAACTCAGCACCTGAGAGGGGCCTCCCTATTGGAAATACTCTCATTGCCAATTAGTTTGCTCAGAGGGACTCTAATTTGTTCATAATAACTCTCTTCTCCTTCCCAGACAAGTGTGGGAAGGATTTCTTTCTTTCTTTCTTTTCTTTTTTTTTTTCTTTAAAGGATTTCTTTCTTCTAGATATGAGAAAGGCTGGTAATGAAGGTCTGGGACTTGAGAGGATCAGGAATTTGAGAGGGTTAGACTCTGGAGCTTCCTTGGGGCCCTAGAGATTAGTAGATTAGATTAGTTATGGATCCAGATTTTGTTAGAGCCCTTACCTGTTTTGAAAACCCCATTGCAGATTGTACAATTTTTATACAACTTTTCCTTAGTTCTTTTTTTTTTAAAGATTTTATTTATTTATTTGACACACAGAGAGCGAGAGAGAGAGCGAGAGCGAGAGAGAGAGAGAGAGAGAGGGAGAGAGCGCAAGCAGGGGGAGCGGCAGGCAGAGGGAGAAGCAGGCTTCCTGCATGAGTAGGGAGCCTGATGTGGGGCTCGATCCCAGGACCCTGGGATCATGGCCTGAGCTGAAGGCAGCGGTTTAACCAACTGAGCCACCCAGGTGCCCCAACTTTTCCTTAGTTCTTACGGAAAGATAGAGGGAGTGGTGCAATGCCCCAAGGGATGACTGAGCCAGTTCTAGGGTCTGTGGGAGGGTCGGAAGGGGAGGAAATGGCCTAGGTATGCTCTGAGGAGGGCCAAGCATTGTTTGGATTTTTCTGAGTGGAGAAATAATAACAATCACTAACATTTATTGAGTGCTCACTTGGTGC
Source organism: Callorhinus ursinus (assembly GCF_003265705.2). NCBI lineage: Eukaryota > Metazoa > Chordata > Mammalia > Carnivora > Otariidae > Callorhinus > Callorhinus ursinus. The sequence continues at coordinate 15,645,300 of NW_027397096.1, forward strand.
TACTCTTGTAATGCTTTACGTAGTCACTCATTCAATCTTCATTAGAACCCTATGAAGTAGAGTTTCTTGCAGAGGAGGAAATATGAGAGATCAGAAATTAAGTTGCCCTAGTCATATAACTAGACAGCTGGAGTCAGGAATCATACCAGTCAGCCAGATTCCGAAGTGGTGCCTCAGTCTGTGTTGTGACATGACAGGAAGAAGCCTAAGCTTCCCATCTGAAGGCCTGGTGGTCATCACTCTACTGACCACAAGAGAAGAGAGTGGTTCGTAGCCCAGAATTGTGGGAAGTTACCCAGCCTGCTTTGGGCAAACACCAAAACTTGTGACTACTTCCATGTTGAGTTGGTGGGGCCAACTCCTGACATAATTAAAGTCCAGGCGTGATTGGATACCAGCCCCAGTCGTTTTATTCCCCATTTCCTCTCCAGTTTAAGACCTGTATGGAAGGAGGGGAGAGAGAAGAAGGAGGAGGAGAAGGAGAGTGGGGGTGGGTGGGAGTGACATCAAGCAGAAATGTGCCAGTCAGAGGGGGTAAATTTTCCACTTGAATCTGGGTGGAAACCTGATCTTGCCTCTATTTTTGGTCTCCTTCTCTAACAGCCTTTCGCCAGATTGGAATTTTTCTGCACCTGTAACACATTTTTAATGTAATAAGTCTAGGAGAAACCAGGTATTATATCATGCTGGGGCCTGTGCTGTGTTTCTAGGAGCAAAGGTAGCCCAGACCCCAGTTTATCCCTATAGGGGATTAGCGTATTAGTCACCCTGTAAAAGCTCAATTTATTATGATTTTTTAAATGTTTCTTTTAGCACTTGCTTATAAAGGGTGAAGAGGGGAGCCACAAATGTGTCTGTGTTCCCTGCCTTCATCTCCTACACACACACACACACACACACACACACACACACACACACACACACACACATTAGCCCTCTATCCATATCATAGGAGCCCAAATTCCATAAAATCAAAGCCAGAGGTATTGGCTTTGACCAATTAGCTTACCTTTGCTACAGTGGACTCCATTCTGGTTTGGGCTAGTGCAAGGAATGGAAAGGTGAGATTATTGTATCAATCACTCCTCGGTGGAGGAAATGAAAATAAGATAGTGGGCTGGTGGGCTGGTGGCTTAGCTTTTTAGGGTGATCATGAAGGGCTATAGGCACCAAGGCTGGGGTTTGGCTTGTTTATGTGGGACAGAGCCCTTTCCCATTATTCTGGGCTGGCCGTCTTGCACATATATGTCATTGGTTGCCCAGGGCTCAATCAAGGTAGGTGTTTCTGCCAGCTTTACCACCTAACTGGAGAGTACTATAGAACTCATCCCCATGACTGGGTTTAAAAAAAAGAAAAAGAAAAAGCAAGAAAGAAAGCAAGCAAGCGAGGAAGAAAGCAAGCAAGCAAGCAAGCAAGCAAGAAAGCAGGCAAGAAAGCAAGAAAAAAGAAAAGAAACAGTGTGACACCTGTGTTCACATAAGAACATGTGAGGGGTGTGGTGGTGTGGAGAGAGCCCTGGATTCCAGCAGAAGATGTGCTTTGTATCCTGATTTTGCCAGCCAGCCTGAGTCTTGATCTAAGCTGCCCAAATTTTGAATTTTGGTGGCTATTCCGTTCCCAGGCGAGTCTCTCATCCTTTATCTGCAGTCCCTCATGACTGCAATCCTAACTCCTGCCCGGGAGTGTGATGTGACATGGCAGAAAGACGCCTGAGTCCAGTCAGAAGATCTGAGTTTAGGTTTCAGCCCTGCCATTTTCTAGCTGTGTGCCCAGAGGCAAATTCCAGTTTTGTGGGGACTGAAGTGAATACAATTTTTGGTGCCTTCTTTAAGGTGAAGAATGCAAAATTCTTAGGATCCCTGCCAGGGCACTGGAAGTGGCTTGTACAGGTGAAGAGCTGAATGTGCTGGAGCTTCGTTAGCTTCACTAACTCTGCCTCTCTGTGTGGCCATATGCCATATAATTTCTTTGAGCCTCAGTCATTTCATTCCTAAAATGGACTTAATCATGCCTGTCTGACCCAGGAGAGCATTAGAAGGAACAAATGAGTAAATAGGTGTTAAAGAGTGTTTTTGTTCAGTGTTTTACACACACACACACAGGCACGCACACACACACACACACACACACAGTCCAGAAATGTATCATTATTATAGTCTCTTCAGGTATTGGTTTAATGTTTTGATTATACTACGTATAGACCCCTACTCAAATATTTGTCTAAAAGTTTCTCATTGGTTCACTGGTCAGGGGTATTTTCAGAGTGCTTGCCACTTGTATTGCTTGATGAATTCCAGATCTGGAGAGTGATAAGTAAAAAATAAGCTTCCCTGAATCTTTCCTATGTGTGGAATACAAGCAATGACTCTGGGCCCTCTCCACTCCATCACTGCATTTGTAGATGGCTCTTGGTATATTTCATTAGAATCTCAATAAGTGTGTTTGGAACTTTAAATATACAGTATTAGAAAATTGAAAAGACCACATACCTGGATGGTGATCAGTAAAATGTCTAAAGCTGTTGGCTCCTCGGGTGTTGACAAAGACTTCCTCTGGCTTTGCAGCTTTGAGATCTGCATCCATTTGCCATTAAAAAATGAATAGAGCATCTCCACTTCTCTGATGGTGACTATGAGGGTGTTTCCATGCCGGTCTTTAATGGGCTCATAGTAAACTCTTCCCAAGTTGTGTGTTCCAAGTAAATTCTAGAAACAAATAGATTTCTGGTAGCCGGGATGATATTGTGCAAACAAAGCAACATAATTGCAACAAAAGACACTGCATAATTAACTGATATTTCTGAAAAGTTTTTTTTTTAAAGCAAACTTAAACCTAGAATACGTGGCACTACAGAAATGTACTTAACAGAAGCTCAAAGAAAATCTCTTCACCATAAGCCTGCAAAGATTATAGCAAGAGGCACAAAAATTATGTTTTTTTAAGCAAATTCAATATCTGTAAATATCTCTTACCCACATAGACACACCAGCACATAGACCTCAGTTACCAGCACTTGAAGAGAATCCCAGATGTTTTAAAGAAAAATGCCTGATATTTCAAGTATGCCACTTGTGGAGTTTTCAAGAGATCTACAGTAAGCTGGTATGAAGTGGGGTTGTTTAAAATGAAGAAGTGAATTGACAATGTAGCACATTGTACAGGTCCCCAAATGACTGCACATTCCTTTCAAGATACTTCAATTGGGAGATTGGCCTGGTTTGACTTATCTGAATTTCAGGGGTTTCTGTTTATTTAAAATTATGTTAAAATTGTTTGTGAGCTAGGTCAACTGAGGCAGACAATACTTGTAGTAAGGTAGGAAGAGAAAGATGCCACATCAAATGTGGAGGGGTCCAGGCAGATGTTACTAAAATAAACAGAGTTTTAAAAATATGCAGGGTTTGAAGATTTTTAACCTAGAACACTGGATGAATAGGATAAAACACCCTTTTACTTTGAATATCTGTGATTTTTCAAAAATATAAATAAATCATCTCAGAGCTCCCAGCTGCCATTGGTGAGCTCAGATAAATGTTGATGACCTGTTAGCAGGAGAGCGGAAAGTAGAACCGGAACTTGGAAAAGTGACACGGATGACCTAAAAATGAATGAGCCAGCTGGTCCGTATCTACAGCTATGAAAACACGGGAATGTTCCTTCCAGGTAGAGCCTGTGTCTTGTATCTTTTATTTTTCCTCATTAGAACTGGACACATAAGTAAGAAATTTCATAAATAATTACTGACATATAAACATTTGGTGGGATCATTATTTTTTTTAAAATAACCTAATCATTCAGTCAGATTATTCCTTTTCAGTAACTGACTTCTAAATCTAGAGATGTTAATTGGGTAAGGCTTTTCATCCAGCCCTCTGTGGTAATAGAGTTTTATAGAAAGGCAGTTTGCTGCCAAGTAATACTGGTAAATAAACTGGTAAACTGGCTATCAAAAAAAAAAAAAAAAGAGGGCCTGATTTATAACATAGGCCAATTTCTGTGGTGTAAATGCTCCCACTAATGCTGGCCAAGAGTTTGACAAGCTACCAAGCTACCAAGAGTTTGACAGCAGGCTTACAGAATTCCTGAATATTTAACAGTTGGCTCTCCTGAGCCAGTGTAAGTTGGTTCCAGCATGCCGCCGCTGCTAAGCCTTTAGTTACACTGGCGCTGAGTTCCAGGGCGGCGGCTGCTGTTCATTCACTCTTAGACTTCTGAAGAAGTTTTTACCCTCTCTGGCCCCGAGTTTCATCATCTAAAATTAAGGGTCAGCCCTTATGCTAATCCTTACCTTCACAGTGTTTGGGGGATTAAATGAAACAATGCCTGAGAAAGTATTTTGTAAATTCTCAAGCTTCGTACAAGTAGGCTATGGGCTTTATGTTCTAACTGGAGTCCCACCCTGGCTTACACTTTCTCTTTTTGAGGACTCTGCCTAGGTTTCATCCTTTCTGGGAGGACTTTCTCAACTGTCTCAGAAGTGACCATCCCTTCTTTTGTCCCCTATCGTTTCCTGTACAAACTTGTATTTTAGTGTGACTCTGGCTTTCCTGCAGATTGATGTACATGTCATGAGCTCATGTTTCATTTCTGTGTCTCTGGGTTACTTGCACAGTGCCTGACACATATTAATAGCCCAGTAAGTCTTTGTTGACTGAATTAACATTTTATCATTAGGACACTGGAAAATATGATTTATTTTGGACCAAAACTGGTGGGGAGACATTGAATGTGGTGGTCACTGCATTTAAGCAGAGTCATCATCAGTGGTTCACCATCATCATTGGATATACTGACCAATATGAATCAGAAAGCACGAAAAGTCTTCCTGAAATTCTTTATTGACATCAAATTGGGTTGGAGAACTAGCTCTGGGGAGAGCCCAATTTCAAAGCAGAATGTCCTTGTGAAAATAAACTGCATCCATGTTGCAAGAGGGCACATTTGGGATTCTTTAGGACCTAAAGGAAAACCAAACCACCTTAATACCTTTCATGCTATGGGAGATCTGGGAACCCTGAGGATCCTACAAGTTAAAAAGGAGTAAGAGCCACCTGATGGCTCACAGGAATGCATCTAGGTTATAATCAGAACAAATCACAGGACTATCAGTAAGCCTTCGACAGATAAGCACACTACTTAGACACCTTTATTCAGCTTGGGGTGACATGAAAAGTTGAAGGAAATCCAGAGTAAAGATATGAAGGCCTGGAAAAGGAGAGTAAAATTATGGGGAAACCTTTATCCCCCCTCTTGAAAAATGAAAAAGACATGGGACTCATGTGTTAGCTGGCTTTTACTCACTAGCACTGATTTCTAAAAGTAACGGAAGAGGAAAGTTTAACCCAATCTACAGTGTCGGATGATTACTGTATTTTGAGGGTATTTCGGATACCCCTCAATATAAGAGCGGTGTACACTTGGGGACTCTCATTTTCCTAAAGGTGGGAAAAACAGTGTGGGGTCTTGGCCACTTACGGGTTTTCTCATCTTACTATTCTTTTTTACTCCAAATGCTGGCAGATAATTGTCTTTCCTCCTGCTTAGGTCATATTAATTAATTAATTCATACTTTACCTTCTTTCAAATAAAATCTAAGACCACTTCTCCTAAATCAGCTCCCAATGATGCGGAATAGACTACTTTTACTTTTTAAGCTATAATGTGGGTAATTTCTCCTATTTAAAATTTTTGTCTGCTTTTTGTAAATGAATGCATAAGATGATGAAGCATTGGAAAAAATGTAGACTTTTAGAGTCATATAGATCTGGATTTGTATCCAGACTCTGCTACTTCCTATTAGTGCGACTTTGGGCAAGTTATATAACCTTTTCTAGGCCTCAATTCTATCATCTGTTAAATGAATATCAATAATACTACTTTCTCATTAGGGTGTGGTGGAGGTTAAGTGAGATATAGTTTGTAAAGCACTTATCACAGTGTCTGGCATGTATTCTGTGAAATGAGTGAAAGTTGTTGTTTTGTAATTATTATTTATTATTATGTATTAAAGGACCTCACTATAGAGCAGAAATTGGGATATAAGGCACCTGGTGCACAGTGACTGATACGCACTGTGTGAAGGTAAGTCAATGTGCGATGGAAATAGGAGGAGAGAGATGGCGACGGTGGGGATAAAATGTCTGAGCCACTCTTGAAAGAGCACAAGCCAGGGGCATGACATGGTCAGAATCTTTTATTGGCTACTCTGGCAGAAGTGTGGAGAAAGGATTGGAGAGTATATTGGAATATACATATGCTAGTATATATGATACTGGAAGCAAGAGCATGACTTTGGAGGCTTTTGATGTAACTGGAGTAATCAGGCAGTGGTAGTGATGCTGGAAAGGGGAGGACAGCACAGTAAAATATACCAAGGTAGGTCCACAGGATTTATGTATGGCTGATGCCAATCAAGCTATTTAAGAATGCATTTTTTACTTTCCTCTTAACATCATAAAAAATGTTAGATTAGCAAAAAGACCTAAAATATTAGGTAGCAATTTCCCCAAATTCAGTTTTCTTCCTCCTGTGAAATATGTTTTGTGTGCCTGTCACACTCCCTTCCCACTGCTTAAAAATCAAAGGTGGCATCACTATTTTTAGACATTTTCATCCTAGAGATCAGCAAATGGTTTGGGCAATAGGTCCTACAAAACAAAACAAAACAAAACAAAATGACAAAGACTCCTGTTATTTAAGCAGGCAAACAGAAATGTGAAGTAGAGAGGTAATGTATAGCAGTGCTCTGGCCTTTTGGGCACTGTAAAGGGTAACTATTTACTGAGTACTGTGAGGCGCTGGTCACCATGCAGGGCTGGTGAACTATCCAGGTGGTGACTATGGCATGAGGTATAGTATTACTGTGATCCTTTTTTTTTTTTAATAAGATAGAGTACTCCCAGGTGTGATCTTTGGGGTACAGTGGTTGGACAGACAAATACATTTATTTATTCAACCAATACTATTGTAATAGGAGTGATGAAAGAGAAAGTGGGGTCAATGCCAGGAGGCTTTGCAACTTGGTGGTGGGAAAAGAATTCCCATTTATTTTTTTAATGAATTATACAGTGAAATCATCACCTGATATGGGGTTGTAGAGTGTGGGGAAGGGGTAGGGGTGCAAGAGAATGGAGAAGGTTTTAAATAGTTGCCTTATAGTTTGGGAAAGTAAAATTAGTAGAGAAATGGCATGTGATCACTAGGTAACTTATATGTGAGAATTGTAGCCATGAATTTAACAAAGAAACAGTCAGCCCCCTTTTTGGTGACTTCTGTGCAGCAGTCTGCAAGTTCTCCAGTGTAGACATGTTGGATTCATTCAGGCCTGGATTTTTTCCAAGTAAATATGGTGGGGAGACAGTGGCCAGAAATTTAGAATATTTTCAGGGGAGTGATTAGGGTGGGCCAAGGAATCTAAGCTGGGCAAAAGAAGGAAATGGCATCAGAAGAGGGTTGATAAATGATGAAAGGTCGTGGGGTCGATATATTGGGGGGCCAGGGGGTAGGTGAGCAGGGGCACACTGACTGTCACGGCTTCTCTCGAGCTCCTCAGTGCCTAGCTGCGCGGGCTGTGATAGCCAGACTCTTCTCACGTTACTGAGACGAGATAAATGTGCTCGAGGGATAAAGAGCACCATTTGAAAGTCTAAGCTAGTTCAGTCTGTGATCCAAGCATGTCTAGGCTGTATGATGGGTTAACGAAGAGTCCACTGAGGTGTCTGAATCTCCTGAGAAAGAAGTAAGGTACCAAGGAGCCTCCTGGGAATGCACATTATCCTAAGGAAAGAGCAATTTGCGGTACCGTGGCTCGTTCCAACTCAAGCTGATCAGTGATGAAAGGAAGGGGCACTTTGAATTCAGTACAGTCATCATGGCCTAGCTCCAAGAACTTTTCCTTGAGTTGAAGAAGATTTTGTAGTCAAGAGTGAGTTGAAATAGAGAGCATTGTTTGCTAAAATCTCTGAGGCCACTGAGCACACAGGCAGTAAGCTGGTCATGCAATGGAGTATAGCACAGGAGGAGCAAGAGTCGCCTTTCAGAATTAGAATAGCAACATAATAATTGTTACTATTTCAGGTGGCTGAACTGTTATTGTGTGGGTCAAGAAATGAAGTTCCTATAATTGCCGGTGGGGGTGGAGCCACAGAAATATTTTTTTGTTGTTATGATCCTATTTTTATGCCTCGGCTGGTATGGCCTGGCCAAACACAGCTACATAGATTCCTGTTATGTGTATTTCTGGGGTTTGTGTAACTGACAGCTTTGTAGGTAAATACCCATTGCTGATAAAGGCTCAGTGCTCTCTTACAGACTCCACAAATTCAGGTAATACCAGAAAACAATGAAAGGAAACCCAGAAGAACTTGGTTAAAATTCCGTGTCATTTCTAGGAGGGGCTTTGTAACCTATAAATATTCTTGTATTTAGATCAGGGGACCTGATCTGATTAGGTTAATAATATGGAAGGATGAATAAATTCAGGATTCTTTAGCTTCTAAGAATTTTCTTTCTTTCTTTTATTTCTCTCTCTTTCTCTTTCTTTCTTTCTTTCTTTCTTTCTTTCTTTCTTTCTTTCTTTCTTTCTTTTTCTCTTTCTTTCTTTCTTTCTTTCTTTCTTTCTTTCTTTCTTTTTTCTTTCTTTCTTTCTCTTTCAAGTAAGCAAAAATGTATGCAAATTCCTGTGCTTTAACAAAAGATCAAGCCAAGAAACTCTTCAAAATACCTGCTGGTCTCTTTTTCCATCTCTATACAGTAGTTAGATGCACAGGATGCCAGAGCAGCAAGGGTTTGTCCTGTGATTGAGTCAAATTCCTCTTATTTTGCAAGTGATAAAACTGAGGCCCAGAAAGGAGAAATGAGTTGACTGATTAATATCAAATCCAGAACTCAAGTCTCACCTCTTGTTTAGGGGGTCACTCCTAGACTCTTGAAGAGAGACCCTTGTTCCTTGTCCAGGAAATTGCCAAAGGCACAGTTTCCCTACATGAACAGATGTGCAGCTCAGACTGCGTAAGAAGCCTTTATATGCTCCAGGATCTAGAAGAGAGAGGAGCCTGTCCTTTCCCTTTCCAGGTGGGCTTGGTAACTGAACTGACCAAGCTTTTCTAAGCTTTCCTTGGGAATCTGGGTTGAAACCTGGCCCCTCACCTGTAGCTGGGCCGTGGCTGCAAGCATCTTCTGCCGAGTTTGCAGCACTGTGGATGAGGACATGGAGATAGGTACGCTTTGTCTCAACCACCTTATATCTTCCCACATACAAGACAGCTGCAAAAGAAGTCACGAGGTCATATCATCATCCAAGCCAGTACATGATTTAGGTTGTGGCATCAAAGCAAAAAGCAGGGGAGAGGAAACCTGACCCCTGATGTTTGTTCTCCAGTCCATTTTCAGATACATGCAAAACAACTTTTTGATCTCTGTCCAATTGGAAAAAGATCTGAATGTTAATGAAATAGTCAGATCCACATTTTAGTCTTTGCCAAATGATCCCATAACTCAGAATAGTGGAGACACAGTCTGACAGAATGCGAGCTTCTTTGCTTTGAAAATGTAGCGTAGATGCTACTTTCACTTTTTTTTTTATGGCACAGGGCATAGCAGGGCTGAAAGAAGACCTTTGAGATAATTTACTCCCACCCCAATACTTTGATCATTGGAGACTCCTCAACAAAGGTTTCAGAGATTTATGTATAGAAGCATTGGTGCGAACTGGGGAAAAATGAAATCAGAACTCAGTATACCTTTGTGAACCACAGAAAATCTTGTGTAATGGAACTGGTGTGAGAGTCATCAATTTCAACAATCGGTATTTGATCTTCATTGGTGACTAACATATTGTCTTTGTAATAAAATATAACGGCTAAGTAGAGTCCCCTAAAAAGAAAAAGCAAAATAAAGAATTGTCTTCAAGTGTCTCTTCTACAAGCTTGAATCATGGAAAAACATATTTTTGGTCATGATAAAAGATTATTTAAAATATACCTATGATCATAGTGCTGCTAAGTATCACACGTTCACAGGCTAGAACTCAGCGAAATTATTATCTTGCCCTAATTCTCAGGAGAAAAGTGAATTTCATGCTCTTTTAATAACAAAAAGGAAATTTCTGTCATGTTGCTACTAAGAATCCAAACCAGCTGATTCCTGAGAAATTAAGACTTCCTGGAAAAACTGCAATAGGACCCACCGTTTTAAGGTCTTCACAAACTTATTTGAGGAATGGAATAGGTGTTTCAGGCTCCTTGAGACTGACTGCTTGCGGCCCGTGGTTTGTAATTTTGAAGTTTCTGAAACACAGAAAAAACTACACGGTAAATTCGACTGGCAGCGCAACACGCCCAGTACCTTCTTCCCACCTCCCTGCCTTCCTCTTCCTTGTCCCCTTGGTGTCACTTATCCTCAGTTTCATGTAGGGATTCAGCTCATTCATTTCTACAAAAAGCTCTTATATCTTGAGTTGCCAGTGGTTACCTCAATTAATGATCAGCTCCTCAAAAATGCTGGAGATGAGTAACATTTATAACTCCAGGGGAAACCACTTAGGCATTTTGTTTATATTTTCCAGATGAGTGATTTATTATAATGTGGGATAAAAAGAAATGGAATCAAATCTTTGCCTTCCTCCCACTGCATTTAATATTCATACATTTCTCAATGTTGGCAAAGCTCTTCTTGTTAGTCTATATATTCTATTAATTTTTTTTCATTATACAATTAATATAGGCACATTACAGGAAGTCTGGAGAACAGATAAAAAGAACAAAACTCCACCCCCTTTAGTACAACCACGGCTAGCATTCTGGGGCAATTTTTTCCAGTGTATATGTTGGCTTAAAAAATAGTTGTAGGCATTGGTATGATTGTCATCATTATTATTACGAAGAAGAAACAGATTGAGAGGTTAAAATGGATTGCTCAAGACTGAAAAGCCAGTACCCAGAAAAACCAAGACATTAATTTACTGAACAAATATTTTTCTGTACACTATAATGCACTATGGCTATATTGATGAGCAAATCATCCATTGCTTCTGTTTATCCCTTCTATTTACAACCTGGAGCTTTCACTGATAAAACTTGCAGGCTTCCCCAGATAATCTTTACAAATAGTACTCCATGGAGCTGAGCTAAATGATCACTGATTTCAGTTTTCATAGTCTGTGTCATGAAGGGGGAAGCTGAGGTTGTTGGGGTCGTCCCCAGATTTCGGACAGATGTGTCACTGGGGTGGGAACATGGTCTACATCATTGCTATTAGGCATGGAAAGCTGGGCGGATAGCCTGTGGCTGAGGCCCAGTGTGGTTCTCCTTATGATCCTATAGGAGCAGTTGGGAATAAGCTGACTGACACAAGCATTCATGCCAGCTTCAAGCTAGTGCTGGTAACGGTTATTCCTGGCAGAACAAAGCAAAAACATTTTTCTCTGACTTGAACATGAATTTGGCTGGTCACACTGTGCTTGAAAATGATGCTGCTGGGACTTCCGGTTAAAGGCAGCATATTGAACATATTCATTACATGGTACTCTCTCCCTAAATCTCACTAAAACCAGAGTAAAGAGATTTAAAAAAAGGAAACTGTATAAATCTATAAAGACAAAGAGATGGGAAAGGGAACAAAAGCAAGTGAACGTTGGTAGCTGGAAAGCAGATGGACAGATGGATTTAGCAGACTTGAGAAAGATGAATCCTAAGCCAGCAGTGAAGAAGGCCGAGAAGTAACCCGATTCACCCTTTGGGCACCACAACTGCTGGAAGTGGGGGATGAGTGTGGAGCTAAAATCAGAGGGATTTGTTGAAGTCTGTTTAAAAAGCAGTCAGACTTCTAGATTTCCTCCTGTAACCTGCATAGATGGACAAATACCCTTTCCCCACTCTAGAAAAAAAGCTAGCGGCTTATTCTCTGAAAAAGATAAAAACGGGTTTCTAGAGTGGGAGACATGGAGTACAGTTAAAAATGAGGGTGGGAGAGTAGTACTGCACCCAAAACAGGTGGATGAAATGAAAGTTTCCATACAGATTATTTCCCCATTGGACTCTCAGAACACTGGTACTCAAACTTAGACCCTCCAGGAAGGACAGTGGAAGAAACTTTTCTGGAGACTCCGACCAGATTAAGAATTCACTCAAAAGCTTCTGACATTGCTTTCATTGGTTTCTGAAAGAAAAGGCCATGCCAGATCACCCTACAGTGAAGCCTATAGATAAAAAGCCCTATCCATGTGCTCAGAGCTCCCCAACAGCTACTGAGCTCTCTTTTCTTCAGTCTCGGTGAACATCCAGGGATCACCAGGCAGATGTGAAGAACATCTAATAGGAAAGACAGAGGCCAAAACCAAATAAACAAAAGAGCAATTTAGAGGAGAGACAATGCTGAGAGAAGAAACTATAAAATGAAACGAAGCCTATCATTAATAGCCTGAGAGAGAAACAAAGGCACTGCATCCTTGTGAAAAGGATAGGAGTCTTTAACAGAAACTTTCAGAGAATAAAAGAAAGCACTGGGAATTAAAAACTATACTATCAAAAACTGAAAAACCCAATAGAAGGCTTAGAAAAGAAGGTTGCAGAAATTTCTGAGAAGGAGCGTAAGGGCATGGGGATGGAAAGCAGAAGAGAAAAAGAAAAATTAATGGGCTAACCTAGGAGGTTCAACATCAGGCTATGAGTCCTAGTAGGAGGGAGCAGAGAAAAAAAGAGGGGGAGAAATAATTAACTTTTAAGATTATATCCCATAATTGAAGGGTGTAGCTTCCCGTATCGAAAGGGTTTGCCAGGTGCCCAGCACAACAGACAACGGTACACCCACACTAAGGCGTGGTGCATTTTCACTGTTATTCAGCGTATTAAGAGGATGAGGGTTAGGAGTTATAATGTGCATGTAAGAGGCGGGGAGGGGAAAAGGGAAATCATCCTTCCTTAGGTGATGCCTCGAATTAGAAAAAAATCAAGAGTTAGCAGTATAAACATGTTATTCAGAGACACGAAGAAAATATCACAGCAGTTTTTAGAGGACCGAAGTTAAAAAAAAAAAACAACAACTTAAAAACCTGCCGGAGAAGAAGAAAAAAAGGTATCCTACAAAACCTCTGGAATCAGAATGAAACATCAGACTTCTCGGTACGGAAAGCTAGAAAAGGACAAAGCAGCACCTTCAAAACCTGACAGAAAATTATTTCAACCTAGAATTCTGTACTTACCTGAAACCTTAAATAAGTAAGTAGAATAAATGCAGTTTTAGACATTCAGTGTATCCAAAAGTTAGCTCCCAAGAATCCTCTCAGGAAATTAAGGAAATTACTAGAGTAAGGACTCCACCAAAATGAAGGACTAACCAAGAAAAAGTAAGACATGGGATACAAAAAGAAGCGATCCAAGATTGGAGGGTGGCCAGAAGAGTCCCCAATATGGTGGCTGAAAGGAGATCCTACGGGGCTAGCTGTGCGCCAGACACAGGCAGCCAGCAACCAGTCTAGGGTGGAGCAGGTCAGAGGGCTCCAAGAGGTTTCTTTAAGAAGTCGCAATTGAAACAGTGCTAATATATTCGATTGGATTGAGAGAAAATTGACATAACTGGAGAACAGCTTGGGGATTAATTAGCTATAACCACATAGAAAAACAAACAAACATACAATAAAAGATGACTGTTAAAGTCCACAAAACCAAAAGACAACCGACAGAATGGGAGAAAATATTTGCAAATGACATATCAGATAAAGGGCTAGTATCCAAAATCTATCAAGAACTTATCAAACTCAACACGCAAAGAACAAATAATCCAATCAAGAAATGGGCAGAAGACATGAACAGACATTTTTCCAAAGAAGACATCCAAATGGCCAACAGACACATGAAAAAGTGCTCAACATCGCTCGGCATCAGGGAAATCCAAATCAAAACCTCAATGAGATACCACCTCACACCCGTCAGAATGGCTAAAATTAACAAGTCAGGGAACGACAGATGTTGGCGGGGATGTGGAGAAAGGGGAACCCTCCTACACTGTTGGTGGGAATGCAAGCTGGTGCAACCACTCTGGAAAACGGTATGGAGGTTCCTCAAACAGTTGAAATTAGAGCTACCGTTCGATCCAGCAATTGCACTACTGGGTATTTACCACAAAGATACAAATGTAGGGATCCGAAAGGGTACATGCACCCCAATGTTTATAGCAGCAATGTCCACAATAGCCAAACTGTGGAAAGAGCCAAGATGTCCATCGACAGATGAATGGCTAAAGAAGAAGTGGTATATATACACAATGGAATATTACGCAGCCATCAAAAGGAATGAGATCTTGCCATTTGCAACGACGTGGATGGAACTGGAGGGTGTTATGCTGAGTGAGATAAGTCAATCAGAGAAAGACATGTATCATATGACCTCACTGATATGAGGAATTCTTAATCTCAGGAAACAAACTGAGTGTTACTGGAGTGGTTGGGGGAGGGAGGGATGCGGTGGCTGGGTGATAGACATTGGGGAGGGTATGTGCTACGGTGAGCGCTGTGAATTGTGCAAGACTGTTGAATCACAGATCTGTACTTCTGAAACAAATAACGCAACATATTTTAAGAAAAAAGTAAAAGAAGAAGATAGCAGGAGAGGAAGAATGAAGGGGAGTAAGTCAGAGGGGGAGACGAGAGATGATGGACTCTGAAAAACAAACTGAGGGTTCTAGAGGGGAGGAGGGTAGGGGGATGGGTTAGCCTGGTGATGGGTATTGAGGAGGGCACGTTCTGCATGGAGCACTGGGTGTTATGAACAAACAATGAATCATGGAACACTGCATCAAAACTAATGATGTAATGTATGGTGATTAACATAACAATAAAAAAGATGACTGTTAAGTACAGGGAGAACAAAAAGTTGTTCAGGAAAGGAAAATAATCATAGAATTAAGTGATCATTATAATGTAAGCAGTAAATATTGATCTTACTAAAATTACAATACAAATATATTAGGAGGACAAAGGGTAGGAATTGTAATCTGTAAGTAAGGGGGAGGGGGAAAAAAATTTCTCATCTTTTCTTAGAGAGGTAATGCCTCGTTAAAAAAAATCAAAGATTAGCAATATAAACATGTTATTTAGAGATATGAAGAAAATATCAAAAGAACTGGCTAAAAGAATTGAGCCTTTGGGGAATAAAAAATGGAGAATGGGAAGAATTTCTTTTTTTAAATAATAAAGCTCTCTTAAGTGCTTTACTTATTTAAAGTCTTTCAGGCCTGGGTGCCTGGGTGGCTCAGATGGTTAAGTGTCTGCCTTTGGGTTGGGTCAAGATCCCAGGGTCCTGGGATCGAGTCCTGGGATCGAGTCCTGGGATCGTGTCCTGCATCGGGCTCCCTGCTCAGTGGGGAGCCTGCTTCTCTCTCTGCTTCTCTCTGTCTCTTACGAATAAATAAAAAAAATCTTTAAAAAAAAAGTCATTCAGTCCTTAAAAAATGGCTGACAAGTATAGATAAATTTTTTTAATAAGATTTTATTTATTTGAGAGAGAGAGCACAAGCAGGAGGGAGAGGGAGAGGGAATCTGAAGCAGACTCTGCACTGAGCACAGAATCTGATGCGGGGCTTGATCCCATGACTGCAAGATCATGACCTGCTCCAAAACCAAGAGTTAGATGCTTAACTGACTGAGCCACCCAGGTGCCCCAAGTATAGATAATTCTTATCTGCATTTTACAGGTGAGCAAACTGAGTTATAGAGAGGGTAGGTAAGTGCTCAAGGTCACACAGGTAGTAAATGTCCAGTCTGAATTTGAACCCAGCTAATCCATGATCTTAGCTGCTTACACTAAGATGACTCTCACATTATAATCATACATCATGTAAATTAAAATGAAGATTAAACTGAAAAAACAAAAAGAAACAGAGCTACTACTACTGGTTGGGAAAGGGGCCTGTGCAAATGTTAAATATTCCGGGTCTCCTCCATCCTGGGCACATGAAAGAATTTCACTTCTTGGAACCCTGTGGTTGGGTGTAGCCATGTGGCCAATTCTGGCCAATGAGTTTTGAATGTAAGTGACGTACATAAAGTCCTGTCCATATGAGACATTCAAGAGTTTCTTTTCCTTCTCCCATGGGTGCTGGCAAATATTTCTAGAGAAAGGATGATGACAACACAGGACAGCCCTCAGGTGACCAGTGGCAGACACAGCTTGTGGGAGAAATAAATATTTGGGGGGTCATTTGGTTACTGCAGCATGATATAGCTCATCTTTAACTGATTCAGGGTCTGTACTGACACACTGAGCCATTGATACAATGGCTTCTATTCTGGCTTCTGTCTCTGCATAGCTCAGGGCTCTGGAACAATGGTCGGTTTTCTGGGCTCCAAATGCAGTAATTCTTTAGCTTTCAAGTCCGTGGCACATAGGGAGTTTTTTTTAAACCATATTGATATGTTTAGCACCTGACACATAGTAGGCTGTGTTTCAGTTGATGTTTGCGAGCTGAAAAATTGGATGATAACTGAAATTCACTCTCACAGGGCACTGCTATGGTGAATACAACTGGCTTCTTTATGACTCATTATGTATGTCGGGGCATAAACCGTATGAACAATAAAGGCTGCTCAACATCTCCAGTGAATTTGCATCCCAGTACTGAACATGCAGATTAACTGTGGTCACTTCTTTAGCCAAAATACAGAAATTAATGTGGGTTTTGGTATCTCCCATGTAGGGCTTTGGTAGTAGAAGGGTTGTTTTGTTATTACTTCTGCATTTGGAATACGCTGTGTATTTACTGAGCACTCCAGGCTCATTACAATGGAGTCCGTGATTACACTTTAATTCTAGGATGTATCAGTAAAGTTCCAAGGAGAAAGAGAGGCTCTATTCTTCATCTGGAAGAGCAATGGAAGGAAAATAAGCTGGAGTATGTGAAGTGCCTACACTATTAATGCATTATCTAATTTAATCCTCATAACAGTCCTGAAAGATAGATACTGTTATCTTGATTTTTTCTGATGGGGAAGCTATGGCTCAGAGAGGTCAAATGCTTTTCTCAGGGATACACAGCTAGTAAGTAGTAGAACTGGGATTTGACATAATTCTTTTTCCTCCCATCCAAGTACTAACCAGGCCCGACCCTGCTTAGCTTCCGAGTGAAATAATTCTTTTTCCTAATTGTAAGATTTGTATATTCACTCAACCACATAGATCTCAACATAGTTGAGTATTTTATTTTACTTTATGTTTCAGGTTTTCTTTAAATTCTAGTTAGTTAACATACAGTGTAATATTGGTTTCAGGAGTAGAATTCAGTGATTGTTCACTTACATACGACACCAAGTGCTCCACTCCGCACAAGTGCCCTCCTTTATACCCCCCCCCCCTCCTAGCCCACCCCCCCCCCACCTCCCTCCAGCAACCCTCAGTTTGTTCTCTGTAGGTTAGAGTCTGTTTTCTGGTTTGCCTCCCTCTTGTAGTTGAGTATTTCAAATAACAATTTTGTAGTTTTTACCTAATTATCCTTGGTTTATCATTTGAGACAGAGTAATATTAAATTATCTTAAAAATCATTCCATTTTTTTGGTATGAGGTCATTTCCTTTAACTTGGCATATTATAGGTCATCATTTCCCAAAGTCTCTGCCTTGGAACACTAACTCTGTGAAAAAAGTTTTACAATGACTTTACAAATAAGTTTGGAAAATGCTTGGTTAACCAAATTCAAAATGTCTCTTTATTAGAGTCTTTAATATTGTAATGCCAATTTTACATTTCCAGGAAAGGGATATATAATGCAACATTTTCCAAACTTACTGACCAGAGACCCTTTTTCAGCTGAGCATCTTAAAAATCAAAAAACACTTCAGGTACTGTTTAAGTGTCCAAAGGACATTTAAATATAAAAAATATTTTTCGTTTTTTGGGAAGTTCTACTTATGCCTTACTTAAATTTTTCCTGACATTGTGTGCATATTTACATCCCTGTTGGGGAATAGCATATACATTGATAAAAGTTGAGTGGAAACTATTGAAATAATTGGGCTGTCTAGATAATTGTTTCTTCCCCCCCCTTTTTTAAAGATTTTATTTATTTATTTGACAGAGGGAGAGACAGCGAGAGCAGGAACACAAGCAGGGGGAAGTGGGAGAGGGAGAAGCAGGCTTCCTGCTGAGCAGGGAGCCCAGTGTGGGGCTCGATCCCAGGACTCTGGGATCATGACCTGAGCTGAAGGCAGATGCCTAATGACTGAGCCACCCAGGTGCCCCTAGATAATTGTTTCTTGATTATTAGATAGTAATCTAATAGTAATGAGGAGAGCATCTAAATCCTCAGATAATATGAAAAGCCCTCATTCTCCTGAGTAGTTTTAGTTTCCCCCCTCTGGCAAAGAACAAACACGAAGTGGCTTATGAATTGCAAGGAATCATCTACTCAAGTTGCTTTATTACCTTTCTCTGCCATATAAGAACCAACGGGCAAGGGAATGATGGAGAGGCAGCGGAGAGAAAGGAGCCTAGATAATGCCTGGCCTGCTTAAATGAGCCCCGATAACAGAGAACTGAGTATACTTTGGTCAGTGTGGAATTGTTAAGGCCATGGTATGGGTAAAGTTTTCCTACAGATCTGGGAATGAAACCCACTTGGGTTTCCTTCTCAGCTTCTACCATGCACATTTATATTTTCTAATGAACTACTCATTAAAAGAATATGATTTTCTTGCAAACACTTGTCCTTATTTTTAGCTATGGCCAGCACTTCTGAAGAGCTCTGTTAGAGCTATACAGCAGGGGCCAACTGTTTGCTAAGACCAAGTATGATTTTTTATGTCTAATTCAAACTCAGCTAGTGTCTCTTAGTTTCAGCCGTGATTTCTTACCTAGCCGGCCCAGCAGTGCCCTGAATCTAGAGAGTGTAATGCAGTTGGGATCTGAAGGGTGAAGGAGCTTGGAAAATGAAAACTTTATGGAGACTTTAATTCTCCAAATAAAACTAAGTGCCTGTTCCACGAATCATTGCACAGGTCAGAAACCTGACCCTGTCCCATTTGAAGAGCCCAGATAGAAGAGAAGTTTTTAAAAGCCTCTCAGAGATTTTCTGGGTATAGTTGGCTAGGTCTAGGGATGTGTGTGCTCTCCTTTCTCCTAAGCAGTAGTACAGGGGAAGATTAAAATTCAGGGTGAGATCAACATCTAGTGCCCAGTCCCGATGTTCAGGGTGGGACACAAAAATGAGGTGTAGCAGGAAGACTACACTTAGAGACAGAAAACCTAGGTCAAAATCCTGAATCTGTATTTTCCTGGCATTGTGATCTTGGTCAAGTCACTTAGCCTTAGTGGTTATTGCCAAAATGAGGATGAAAAAGAGACAGTGGATGTGAAATTGCATTGCCATCTTTATTGCAAATATACATGAAGATTTCTTGTTGCTGTTAAAATCGGCTCAACTTCGTCAGGGATGCTCATGGAATTTTCCTTGGGGCTGAAAAGTTCGAGGGTGAATATCCCAAAGACCCAGCACACTGAGGAGTTTTGTGAAGGGACAATTCAAAGGGAAGGGAACTAAGGGCAGCTCCTTTTTTCCCGAGCTTTTTTTTTCAAACCGTTTGTGTGGAGAGGGGGTGAGAGAAAAAGAGAGCAAGGGAGTGAAGAGAGGGAAGTCTCTTCTGAAGGGTTAAAGCAAGATAGTGCTGTAAAGTGATTCCAGATGTACAAATATTAATATCTCTCTCTCTCCCTGATGAATGAGAAGGTATGACCCAGTTAGGAAACTGCTAACATTACCGGCGCCGCCGAGACCTCAGTCAATGGCCCAGCGCAGATTTTGATCCTTACCCCGGCAGCTATAATGCTGATGAAGGGCTTGGACCTGCTGCAGCAGACCTTCCAAAATGTCACTCTGTCCCCTGTGTCTGGGCTCTCTGTCGTCATAGTCTTTCCAGTCTATTGAACAAAAGAAACAAAAAGAATGAAATTTTAACATGGGGCAGGCCTCTCCCCTGAGGCCTAGCCTCAGGAGCTGGGTTCTGCTTACACCCCGTGGGTCTGGATCAGCACCCAGCACTTGCACAGCTTGGGGCTGCCATTGTTCAGGGCCCTGTGCAAAACAGCAGTTGTGGTTGGCTTCTTGTGTTGGGCAGTTTTAGGGCAAGAGAAAGTGGTAACTGAAGGCCAAAAGAAAACAGGGACTCTGGGAGTTCAAATATCCACCCCCCAGCTTCTTACCCCAGCATCCCGGGTCCTAATCAGCCTCCCCTGCCACCTCTCCACGCAGCACCCCAAATTGCAACTGGATTTCCACAGTAGGAAAGAAAGGGGTGGGAATGTGCAGACTAGATGAAATCCACAGTCCCAATGCTTTTATTGTAGGTTTCACACTTTTGGCCAAATTGACATTTCTTTCCAAGGAAAGAGCCCATGTCAGATGCCAAGAAATGGAAATCTACATTTTGCTCTAATGAATGTCTGCTTTGGTTAGCTGGCACAGCAACCCCTGCACATACTCCGAGCCACCAACCACCCTGTCTGCTCAGTCTCTAAATATACAGTATTAGCTTACATGGCAAATTTAAATTGCAATACCCACTGAGATTTTTCTCCCCCTTTTATTTTCATTCCATTTGGCTATAATGATATCAAGAGTAATAACCCGTATGGGACTAATGTCAAGATGGTAATTCTGCTGTCTCCAACTCTGGGTTTTTTTTTTTTTTTTCAGCAGGTCTGTCACTTCATAGTCCATCCCTTCTTCTATCTGCCCCCAACCCAGTTTTATTCTCTGAACCTCTTAAAAGCAGTAACTTAAAGCACTTCTTGATTGAAATGCTTTCTTTAAAAATGCTACTCATTATTTTCTAGTAAAGCCGGTTAGTTCATGAGTGTATCTGAGGCTTAGATTCTAACTGAACCAGTTTCAAATTCCCCTCCCCCCGATTTATTTTAAAATATGGAGTGTCCCTTGTTCAGAAACTTAGGCAGATGTCCTGATGGTTAAAGTTAGGTTTTTTAAAAACATCACTCATTGGCCCATCCACGGCCTAACAGTCCAGCACAGTTAGAAAGAACACAGGTTCTGGAGTCAGATAAAGCTGGGTGTGAACCCTGGCTCTTCGGGCTCCTGGCTCAGTGTCTGTAAGGCACTAAACTTAACACTGACAGGGCCTCTACTCTGTAATGTGAAAAATGAATGTAGTATCTAGCTTGCAGGATTTTTTGTGAGAATGAAATGAGAGGTTTATTTGGTATCCAGCGCAATGCCTGTTACATGGCATGATGTAAATCATAACTTGAAAAAAGAAGGGAATTCCTTGATGAAGAGTGAACTCCCTGAATAGTGAGTATGGAAACATCGTTTCTAACCCTGTCAGGTGATTCCCTTTGAAGAAGGAGGCCTCAGAGATTTTTGAATCCTTCCTCCTTCCTACCCTCCCCCCCCAGGTACCTGTCTCCATTTTACCTCTCAGAAGACTGAGGCCCAGAGAGAACCATTCCAGTTCTATGTTACTCAGCTTGTCTGGGACAGAGCCAGGACCATAATGTAGTCTCATGGCCCTCCATATAGTGCTCGTTTCCTTATAACGTGGACACGTTTTGTTTTGTTTTGTTTCTTTTGGGAAGGAGGGTCAGAGCTTGGTTGGAGTTTGTGTGGTGTGGCTTAGTTGTGGTCAACTCTGGAGACAGGGAATTGGCATAGGTGCCTTCTGTAGACTCTGTTCCTTGTGGGCAGAAACCGTGACTTAAATTTCTCTTTGCCTCAGGTTTCTTCTCCGTAAAGTGAGTTTTTGAATATTTTTAAAAGGTTGTTTGAAGTTTAAAAAAATAATGTAAGTAAAGCACATTCTGGGCACATCAGGGACACTCATTAAATGTTGGTGAGGCATTGTGAATAGAAGGATGGTGTTCAGGTAGCATGGGCTAGGAAGGGTGCTTTTACTGGGAAATTTGGAAATGTCTGAGGAATCAAACTCCAAGTGATCCTCATTCTCATCTGTAGTGTCCCTGGTATTTGGGCACAGTGATCATAAATGCTGCTATCATGGATTCCCAAAGGCCGTTATTAGTTTGTTCCCTCAGTTGGGTGAATGCGTCTTTAGTGCTTATGATAAGAGGAGTAATATTTGCTTGAGTAAGACTTCTGGGTGGTTGAGTTATTATGTGGCCGTGCACATGCTAATATATTCTAATGAGTGTTAATACTGCCATCAACGCAAGGGGAGATGAAATGGAGCTGGCTCTTTCAGCTGAGCCCTATTACATCAGAGGTGAGCTCAAGCTGATGACTTTATGATACATTTCAAAATTGCTAATGCTAAATTGCAGCCCAAGTGAGCCACTGGACATGATGCCAAGGTTTTTGGAAAGAATGAGTTTTTCTCATAGATGTTTGGAAGGTTCTGACGACTACATAAAATAGGAGACTTTAGGGATGAGGGAGAAAATTGAAAATATATTAAGAAATCAGGAACCTGACAGGAATAAACTTAGTGTGGTAGGAAAAGAGCAGATTGTGCCACATAATACAGTTCACTGTTCTGGTAATGAGACACTTCAATTGCAACACAATGCAGAGCTTACATTCAGGGGCGATATCAGGGCTTTCCTGATCGTAACTCAGACAAGCCTGTCTGGGTCCTTTTCTCTTATTATGTACCATACCATATAACATAAGTCTATAAAAACACATTAAGGCCTTTTGTAAAAATATAAAAAAAAGGTTTTATAGCTTACTGGAACATATTACCAAATTTCCAATTACTCTGTCATGTTAGAATACATTGTCCTCTAGTAAGTATCTGAATACTGATATATGTTGCATCACAATGTCATACTCTGTTTATAAATAGAGCTGGAGTGTTTTTATATTAGTGATACGGCATGTCTGCAGCAACTAAAACGACATGTTTGGATTTTAGTTCCTTGCCAGATACCCCTACTAGCCAAATGGGCCATGTTAGAAAGGTTGGCAGTTGCTATGTTAATTAGCAAGTAGTAAGTGACTCTTCCCAGTCCTAGAAGACTGTTCTTGTCATTCTGGAGAAAGCCCGTTCAAACAGGCTGTGAGGGAGAGTGTCTGATTAGAATTTGAAGTTTATAGAACATCTGATGCTTACAAGTAATGCATCCATATGCAGATCAGGATTTGCATTTGGAGCGGGAAGTTTTCCCTTGTCCCACCTTCAGGTCAGCTGACACTGTCACTTTCTCTTTCTCTTTTCTGTCCCTTCTATCCTTCATCAATAATATAGACTCTTTTTTTCTCCCTAGAATGAGATGGTTTCCCTTAGTATCTTAATCTTGCAGTATTACTAGTTTGTGTTTCTGATGTCTTTAATAAAAAAGATGTCCAAGTAAGACTGGAATAATGAAATCATCAAATGCCCATGGGACTCAGGGGCCTTAGGGATCTCTGGTGTCTGTGGTCCAGAGCCCGGTATCACCCGGTGTAGCTGTGTGCACCCACCAGAAATGGTGGTCAGGAACGGTTGGCGGGCTGGCTCTTAGTCCGCTTGTCTGCCTGATAGCAGAGCACTAGCTCCCACAGCATAGGGGACATGGCATGGGCTTGATCAGTGTAGGCTTGAGTCCTGGCTCAGCCACATGCAACAGTTGTGACCTTGGGCAAGGCAACATCTTCTCTAAATCCCAATTTCTTTATTAATAGAGGAGGAGGGCAGCATAGTGGTTAAGGACAAGGGCCATAGGATTTGGGCCTGACTTCAGGGCTTGCTGATTTTGTGATGTTGGGTTCTATGTGTGCATGTGCCTCTGTGTGAATAGTTCCCTTACCAGTAAAATGGAACTACTAATAAAAACCACCCCAGTGGGTCTGTTATGAAGATTAAATGAGTCGATCCACATAAAGTTCTTAGACTAATGCCCAGCATTATAATAAGTCTTATGTTGGCTCTGATGTTCAGAGTGATGCAGATGATGAAGATGACGGTGCTTATCCACAAGACAGGAACAGTGATGAGGGACTCGTGTGAGGATTCCGTGAGACACTGATGAAAGCCCATAACGTGCCACCTGATTCATGGTTGATCCTAGGTAAAGGGTTGTTATAAAACATGAAACATAAATATATACAAAAGAAAACTAAAGAGCCTACAATCTTACAACCCAAATATCCACTATCAAATGTTGACAGTTATGTGCAGATAGGCCTACCTGATAATAATCAAACTCACAGCTTAAATATGTGAAAAAAATTTGCATTTTGTTTTTACATAAAACTTATAAAGTAAGAATTTCTTCCACACAGTGAATTTTTTTAAACACCATTTTAGTGGTTTCGTTTTGTTCTATAATGTGGATATGTATATATCATACTTTATTTAACCACTGAATTAATATTGGATATTTGTTCTCCCTATACATGGTGTTTCACTCTATTGCTACACTGCTGTAGTGTGCATATTTGTTCATAACTGTTTGTTCTGCCTTCGTTTCCTAGATAAATAATTATGGAGTAAAAAGAAATGACTGTTCTTATTATGGCAAATTGTGTCCCACAAAGACTGTGCTCTTACAAGGAGCATATGATACCATTTTGAACTATCACATTCATGAAGGTTTTTAAAAAAATGAAAACAAATTCAGAGCTCATTATGCAGAAAAATCTATCATATGGTATATCTAGAGATGTTTCTTCTGGTTAATTAAATTTTCTGGTTAATAGAGAGCTACCAAATATACCAGACATAAATTATTAATCTTCACATAATTAGAAGAGGCTTTTGCTGGGGTTCTCAGCCATCACTACAAATGTTATATGTTATATTTGTAGCAGAGTGTAGCGGAGTGCCTGTTAGTAAGAAAGTGTTTTCTTCTGACAGAATGTCAGATAAATAAGATTTGCTATATCTCATTCCCTTATCAATTTGATGTGGGTGGGGGGGTGAGGAGGAGAGAGGAGAGCTAGAATGGGCCACTACTCCTGCTGTGTCATTCACAACATCCCCACAAAAGCCTTGGGAAAGGTAGGATTGGACTCATTCTACAGATTGAGAGAGTTTTAAGGAACTTTTGAAGGCCACGCAGCTAATCAAAGGTGTCCTGGGTATCAGATTCGGTCTTGCTGGTTCCAAATTCCCTCTCTTTTCATTCCACTGAGTTGCCTCCCAGGGGAACATTTCTGCAGAGGAATCATTCATTATGTGGCCCAGATGCTATTCTGAGGAGGTCTTGTTAGTCCCAAGCAGCGGGGAGAAGGAATGGCAATGGTATCCTGAGGATGGATGGAGGGGGAGGTTGGAGCCTGCGGCCAGGCTTGAGAGAGTTCACAGCCACCACCTACTAGAAGGCGAGGCACATGCCGGTACCGTGGTCTGAGCAGGTCCCCATCCTTTCATGTTATAAGCCGAGACTTGAACAAAATACTTTTGGCCCTGAAAAGTATCGAAACAGAGAGAATGTATGCATTAGGAACTGTACTGAATCACTTTTACTCTAGAAGCAGGTTCCTGTGTCTGATTAACTCATTGATCCATTGGGAAATCCACTAGCCATGCTTTAGCTTTCTAGCTTTTCTTATTACATTTGTGTGTAGTAATACACATCTTTGGGGTGCCTTTAGTTTCTGTGAGCTTTCTTTTCAGTTCAAAATTGGAATGTCATAATTACCTTTTTTCCTCTACCTGAGTTATACACTAATTATTAAAAGTCACAGTTCTGTAAGGTTTACCCAAATCAGCAATTTCTCACCTTTCTCCTTATTTTCCCCTCCCTGGAGGCAATCACCATCACTTTTATTAGCTGATCGACTTGCTTTTAAAATTAACAAGTTACAATGAACATCTTTTCAGTTTAGTACATCAAAGATCTGGTTCATTTTTTTAGTGGCTGCATAGTACTTCAACGTGGGCAAATAACTGTCATTTATTTAACCAGTCTCCCCGACTGGTGAACATTAAGATTGTTTCCACATTTTACGCCACAAGAAATAATGCCGTAATGAGGGGCGCCTGGGTGGCTCAGATGGTTGAGCGTCTGCCTTCGGCTCAGGTCATGATCCCGGGGTCCTGGAATCGAGCCCCGCATCGGGCTCCTGGCTCAGCGGGGAGCCTGCTTCTCCCTCTCCCTCTGCCTCTCCCCCTGCTCATGCTCTCTCTCTCTCTCTCTCTGTGTCTCAAATGAATAAATTTAAAAAAAAATCTTTAAAATAAAAAAAATAATGCTGCAATGAGTATCTCTGCTCAGCTATTAAAACTTTTACATTAATTCTTTGATTTCACTTCAATTTTAAAACCATCTTTAAAACAATGGCTTATATTCTTTAATGTCTTCTGACACTAAAAATTTAGGAGTTGTTTCTGTTTACGTATAATCTTTTCAAATGTTCTGTATAGTTTTGTATTTTTGCTTTGCTTTGAAAAGTTATTTTTTCCCCCCAGTGAACCCAAAGAGGCATTTTTGAAGCCAGCATTTGATAAAACATTGCTTGTGAAAATTGCAAAATAGCGTTTGAAGTAAAAAACAAAACAAAAACAAAAAACAAAACAAAAAAACCGCATCTTTGTAGGGCCTTTGCTAGAAATTTTAATAATGTTGGCCTTACCATATTATAAAGTTAATTTTTTTTAACATTAAAAATAGGTTTCTAGGTACTTCAAGGTTATGGCGATTCTGCAGAAGGGTCAGTCTCCTTCTAGGCTTTTATGTGATTAGGATAGTGTCTGAATTGTTCTCATTGGATGACCAAGTGGAAAAACTTAATCCCTATAAAAATTAGTTCAAATATTAGAGAAATTCTCTGTGGAGAGTTTTCCATTTTTATCACGTGATATCACTTTTTCTTTTAAGCAAAGGAAATTCCCTGGGGTTCTCTTCTGGCCCTCTTCCATCATGTGAGCTATAGGGTTGGGAATCAGTCTTCTGCGATAGCATCTCTGGGGGCCACCCACTCAGGGGTTTGTTTGCTCTGGTAATCCACAGTTTTGGCCCCGGTATAGACGTGTGATTAGGACTAAAAGTCAAGATTCTGTGGTGGTGACCCAACCACCAAGAATTCTATTAGAATAAGCTGGTTCAAACTTGAAGAGATGCAACCAAATGCAGCTTTTTAATGCTGGGTTTCAGGTTTACACTTTATAGGTAACTGTTTTAATGGACTAATCTTTTAGGAGAATGGCAACAAAAATAAAATTCTCCCTCTCTTTCGTGCATAAAAAGGTCTAAGATATTAATGATTTGAATTGGAGCAAAAAAATAACAGGTTTGACTTAAGTATACTTAAAAAATTTTTCATTAAAAATGATTTTGATGATTGTTTTGTTGCATTTTAATTATTTGAGGCGATACAGGGTTTGTTCCCGTATGAACTGATTTGCTAGCTGTTTTTATTTTTTGCATTTCATATGCTCATATGGCTTAGAGTTCTATAAATAATTAATGTTTGAGTTTAGATTGGTTAAACAAATAAGCACAGTTTGTTCCAGTTTTTCATTCACAGTTTAAATTGGTTCAGGTTACTGAGAAATGTAGTGCCACCATATATAGTTTCTTTTCTGTGAAAGCAGATTTAGACAGATTTTTTTTTTTTTTTAATCAAGGGAAAAGGATTTCTCTCAGGAAATTGTATGACTCCAGTAGATGACTGATCTCAACCGAGGCTATGGGGGTGAGGGTAGAGGAGGCTGTTATTTTTACCATCAGACAGGGAGTCAGAATTGGATCTCTCAGAGCCTTTGATCCCCCCTGCAGATTAGACTGTGATCCAGAAAGCAGCAGCTTTCAAGGCTTGCATGAGGCCAGTCTTTTTCTGATCTCTGTAGAACATGGCAGCTTACAAAGTGGTTCATGCTGTCTGCTCACTCCTTTGTGGGGTTCAGATTATGGATACCAGACATATCACACTTAACGAGTGGCAGTTGTTGCCAGAGGACTGGGTGTTGGCAGTTGCTTCCAGAGTAGGCATTTGCTACCCAAATTCCCAGTACAAACATCAGGGGCAGGGGAATGGGAAGCCTAATGGGAGGATTTGGCATTTACCGTTGTAAGTCCTGTGATTGTGCATCTCAGGGTCTGCAGGTTTTCCATGATGATTTCTCCAACCAAAGGACAAAAGTCTTTAGACATGCTCCATTCCACTGCAAGGAGAGAAAGAAAGAGACAGCACGAAATTTACTTATATATCAAGAAACATCACAGAAACTCTAGCGAAAGTGTCTCTCAAAAACGGCAAGTTTACCCTCCTTTCCCTGTATTGGCACATCTCACAGTCTTCCTTAGGATAACAAGTCAGTTTCTAAGTTCACGATTATTTTTTAAAACTAGAGAGGAAAATAAGTAATCACTGAACAGTGATTAATATCCCTTAGATATACATATGTGTATGTATCTGTGTACTTATGGATATAGACACACACATGCTCAGGCACATTATATGTAACAGTTCATTGTATGTAGAAGGTAAGTTATTAATTGCATGGTTCTCATGAAGGGTACACTAGGACATTCCATTCTGTTAGCTGCCCAAGTCTGGTTTGGGCTTCACCATGCTACTGAAAGTGCTATTTCAAGGTCCCAGGGACGTTCTCTTTCCAAACAAAGAAGCTTCCTTTCACTTCTTTCCATGTCATTGGACACCTTCTTCTTCTGGAAGCATTCTCTTCTTGTAGTGTCCCACATGCTGCCCCCTAGGCTCTCCTCCTCCTCCTCCCTGGTCTTGTCTTCCAAGCTTTTTATTCGCTTCTCTTCAGCCTGAGGATTTGGGGTTTGTGTCAGTGCCTCCCCCCATACCTGACATCCCTGAAGTTGAGTGTTTATTCACAGTTCAACCTAACACCCAAATTCTAACGCCCCATTTTACTGTGAGGCCATGTTCTTTCATAACATTTTCCCTTGGTTGAAAAAACTGTGGTCAGGAAAGATAAATTGCGCCTCATCAGTATGAAGTGTCTTTTTTTTTTTTTTAAAGATTTTATTTATTTATTTGAGAGAGAGAGAGAATGAGAGATAGCACGGGAAGGAAGAGGGTCAGAGGGAGAAGCAGACTCCCTGCCGAGCAGGGGGCCTGATGTGGGACTCGATCCCGGGACTCCAGGATCATGACCTGAGCCGAAGGCAGTTGCTTAACCAACTGATCCACCCAGGCGCCCAGTATGAAGTGTCTTAAGTGACAGTTTACCCGAGGCAGAGTTTAGGGCAATCTGATTGAAGCAGGAGCTTAAGGCACATAGAAGACAAGGCCTGCGCATCTAACCCTCATGATGACAAGCTATAGGTTTTAAGTTACGTTCCCTATGACACTTCAGTACTTCAAAATTAAGCCGAACCATCACTGAGGCCTGCTGCTTCTCTTGAGTCACACAATCCCTCTGATGTGGGTGCTGCCCCTCGGCACCTCCTCTGTATGTTCCTAGGAATCTAGCTTGTTCTCCTCATTCTATAGAAATTGCTTTCCTGAAGTTCCTGGTGCTCCGATTGTCTGCAACAGCCTCTTCCTGGGAAAGCCAGCCACTGGCCTCCCTGACGTTTTGCAGCCTTCTTTCCCCTCAGTTTTGGTTGCACCCTTTCTTCCTATCTCCTGACCCCTTTTTCTGGGCTCTCCCTGGTTCCTTCAAAATTTCCTTCTCCCTTTGCTGTGATGTTCCTGGGGGGTTTGGTTTTGGCTCTTTTCTCGCTTCACATGCTTGTCCCAGGCAGTGACCTTATTCACTCTTATGGCGCCAACGATGGCTCTCAAAACTGTAATTCTAGGTCCAGCCTCTCTCAGGACTGACTTCCTCCTGCAGATCTCCACGTGAGTGCCCGCTAGTACCTTCTCTTTGCCAAAATGGGTGTCTCCTCTTGTTTTTTCAGTTTCAGCTCACGGCACTGCCATATACTTAATCACCCAACCCCAAATCTCAGAGCATCCTTGCCTCCTCTTTTTCCCCAATTCTTCATGATCAGTTGATCACTAAACCCAGTAGGTTCTTTAAAATCTCTCCCATAAGTTTCTCTCCCCCTCACACTGAACTTATTCTAGAGCAGGACTTTATAATCATGTGCATCCATCTGCAATTGATTTTTTTTTTTTTTTGCAAGGAGGTGTAGGCTTGATTGAGTAACTGATCAACTCTCCTAATTGATTTTTCTGTTCATCTTCTTAACCTTATACACAATCTGCTCTTAATACAGCCCGAGTTATATTTAAAAAATGTAGATCTCATTATTTCATTTCTCTGCTTAAAATCTTTTCATAGTGCCCAGTTTCTTTCAAAATAAAATGAAATGTTGGGGCACCTGGGTGGCTCAGTGGGTGAAGCATCTGCCTCTGGCTCAGGTTGTGATCTCAGGGTCCTGATATCGAGCCCTGCGTTATTTTTACCATCTGTTTTGGTAAAACAGCAAGGAGTCTGTGCCTCTCTCTCCCTTTGCCCATCCCACATGCTCATTCTCTCTCTCTTTCTCAAAATAAATATCTTTAAAAAATTAAAAAACCCAAAATAAAATAAAATGAAAGGTTAACAAGGCATTCAAGGGCCTTCATAATCTGGTCCCAGCCTTACTCTACTATCCTCATCCCCTACCATGTCTCACAGCAAAGTCCTTGCTCTGTAAGTCCCTGTTACCTGGTTATTCTGTGTACTTTTCTGCCTCTGTGTCTTTTGCTGATCTTCCAACTGCTGCTTGTGAAACTCTACTAATCCATTAAGATCTAGCAAAGTTAACTCTGAATTCCTCAGGAATAATTAAATGCACCTGTTTCTGTGCTCCCAAAGCCCTTCATTCATATGAAAATAAGATTTATTACACACATATTATGCTTTATTGTATGTATCTCTCTTGTTAGATTGTGACAAATTTGAGAATAGGCGAAATACCGTTCCCTTCTTCTCTAGTACATGGATTTGTGTGCTTGGTGCATAGAATGTGCTTCCTAAATATTTTATATACAGTTTGATTATACGCATGGATACACACACACACGCCCAGAGTACACTGGTTTTTCCAACAGGAAGAGATATTTTTCTTCCTGTGAATCTTCTTCTCCAGTTCCTTGCCCTTTGAAGCTCTCAGGCATGTCGTAAAATCTAATTAGAATCAAATGATTTAAGATTATATGTTAAATCTCAAATTAGGCCTACACTTCCTTACAAATATATATTCTGAAAGACTTAATGTATATATTATATATTTATCTATGTATGCATTTTTTCCAAAATATTTTATTATGCTTATGAGCTACTTAGCTCTGAAGAAGCCACAACTCTGAAAGTCAACTTGGACTTAATTTGCATATATCTAGCTAAAGAAAAAAAAGGAAATCATTGAAGACATTATCACAAACAAAACAAAATGAAAATCAGTAGCAAATCTGCAAGTATATCTAGAAAAAGCAAGGAATACAGGAAAATTCTGGAAACAGAAATATCCCTGGTTGCCACTGAGACATGCATCAATTGACTGATGTGGAGGAGCTCCAAGCAGAAGGGTGAGAGTCAAGGTTTTCTGATTCCAGGCTAAGGATTCACGGCTGACTTCCTAAAAGAAGAGCTAGGGATTCATGGGAATACCTCCAAGGGATTAATGACAAGTTCCTCAAAAATACAGTCTTTAAAATTTAAAAGAAATGATTTATTTTTGAGTAACAACAGTTCATGTTCTATTGAAATATGTTTTTACAAAACATGTTTCAGGTGGAGAAGAGGACCTGTCTTCTTGAAAAACAAAACAAAAAACAAACAGAATAGCTTTGTAAGGAGATACGGTTCTGCTTTGGAAGTTAATAGAAAGTTTTAAGCATTTAGTCTAATTAGATCTCATAACATGAAAGAAGATTCACATGGAAGGAAAAAAATCCTCCTTGTTGGAATGGACAATCTGTTCTGGGGCAACCAGCAATCTTTTTCTTCTATGTACTTCATTGGGTTGGTGGACTCTTTCAACGTGAAGAAAGGAGCTTCTGGTCATTTAAAGAATGAGGGAGGGAAACAGAGTGAGCAGGAATCACTTTGAGAGCCCACTGGGAATTCTAAGAAGGCAACTTAGCATGGTCTCTCTGGAAAGTTATGTGTAGGTAGTTTAAAGACTTAATATTAAAGCCATGAGAAAATCACTTATAAGCCTGCTCTAAATCCCTGAAGGACTGGAGCCATGTATATGAAGTTTAAAACTGTATAAGACTTATAATTTTAAGATAAAGATCAGGGCAACTGTTTCTACTTAGGTCTGGGAAATCGAAGCAGGGTTTAATCATGCAATGGCTCATAGCAGTTGAACATTAGCAAGAAAGGTACCAGACAAAACCTAGGTGTTAGTATTTCTTAAAATTTGGCTCTGGCTCAAGCTGTGATTCACTATATTTATATCAAATAACTATGAATATTTTAAATATGACGCTTTATTATTTTAACAAATACTTCATTTTTATCTAAGCTTTAGCAAGTAGAGTCATTTGGTAAGGAAAATTCTAGCTGAACACCTCTATTTACTGGATGGTAGCTATAAAAACCACATGCTGAAAGCTGAAGAAGAAGAAGAGCTCCTGAAGGTCTAGCCTTGTCACCTGAAGTCTATAAGGTAAGGAGAAAAGTCACGGAATCAGTGCAAGAGTAGAAAATTCAGGACTGAAGTGTTTGGATGCATAAGCAGGACAAAGTCTACAGTGCAGGTACATTTCCAGCCTCATGGTGTGAGCTCTGTGAATAATATGCCCTGCTTTGGCCAGTAACTCTCTTAAGTTTTCAGGCTAGTTTCTTGAACGGTAAAGACCCTGCAGACATATTTTAAGAAAAAAGGAAAAGAAGAAGATAACAGGAGAGGAAGAAAAGGGGAGTATGTCAGAGGGGGAGACGAACCATGAGAGATGATGGACTCTGAAAAACAAACTGAGGGTTCTAGAGGGGAGGGGGGGAGGGGGATGGGTTATCCTGGTGATGGGTATTGAGAAGGGCACGTTCTGCATGGAGCACTGGGTGTTATGAACAAACAATGAATCATGGAACACTGCATCAAAAACTAATGATGTATTATATGGTGATTAACATAACAATAAAAAAATTAAAAAAAAAGACCCTGCAGAAATAAAGGCATAAAGAGATAACATTACAGGGGCGCCTGGGTGGCTCAGTCAGTTAAGCATTCGACTCTTGATTTCAGCTCAGGTCATGATCTCAGGGTCCTAGGATCGAGCCCCGTGTCGGGCTCCCGTGCTGAGCATGGAGCCTGCTTAAGATTCTCTCTCTCCCTTTCCCTCTGCCCCTCCCCACTCATGCGCTCTCTCTTTAAATAAATAAAATCCTTAAAAAAGATAACATTGCATCAGTGTCTAATTAATTTCTACTTAATTGATAAAAAACATCGAAAACCTGCTGTTATCCAGGTTCTCCTTCAAAGCCCAGAGCTGCTTTATCCTGTGCACATGTCAGGAGAAGCATACTCTAAGAGGTATACTCTTGCTTCTTGCCCACACCCCGCTCAGACCCTCCACTTTTAACCTATGTCACTTGACCTCAGACCCATCGTTTTTGCTGTTTTTTCTCTTTTGGTATGCTCTCCTCTTCCCCAAAATGATCTTCCCCTTCATTCAGACAGGAGTGGTTCAAAGTCCCTTCCTTTCCACAGCTTTCCCTGGCTTTCCGAGAGAAGCTCTTGTCAGTTTTCCCATAGTGACTTCAATAATATCCCTCACACTGCACTTGCTTTATTGTTTTGTATTCATTTTCTGAGAGATCTGCCTCCTCTGTCTTCTGTAAGTTCTTTGGGATCAGGGAGCATGCTGGATTAATACCAGTTTACAAAGCACCTGTCTTGGCACGTAGCACGGCATAGGTGGCTCAGTAACTGGTGCGTGAATTGATTACTTGATTCTTGACTTTGGAATGCTTCATGTCTAAGGTAGACAGAAATCTGACACTGGTACATAAAGAATAAGAAAACAGTGTCAGAATAGAAAAAAAGACAATCAGAAAGAGAACAGAAGTTGCTTGAGCTGCCCAGTAAGTGGTTGAGATGGAGATTAATTCCTGGTCTCCAGATTCCCAGCGTCCCAGACTCTTCACTTGTCCATACTGCTGCTCAGGAACCAAAAAAATAAAAGTTTATTTCCTGTTCCCTATCAGCACTTCAATGGAACCAAAACGGCATTCTTACTGGCCACACTCACCCCGGCGCCTTAGCTAATGAACGGAATTTGGCTAGACTACCCAGCCCAGCACCAGAGCATTATGAAATCCTCCCCGATCCATCTAATTGTGTAGTTTCTAACCTTTGAGGCCAACCATAGCACAAGAGGAAGAAAGAGGGAGTGAGGGACATGCCGAGAAACCCAGAAAGAGATCAAATACAGTCATTTCTAGAGATGAGAAGATGTGTCTTGCTGAAGCTTGAACCCGCTCAACACTTGTGGGTTTTAAATTGGGAACTGACGTGAAAACTCTGGATCTGGGAATTCTGTTTAGCTCTGGCAAAATACGAGGTTGGAGCTGCTTGCATTTTTTATTTTAAATTCCCTTGATAGTCCTAGGAGCAGGGGCATGCATTACTTTCAAACAAGAATCTTTATTGTTTGCATAGCACACAGTCTTCCAGTTAATTAGAAAAACATTTTTTTTCCCCAAATTAAATTTCCCTAGAAAAACAATGATTTAAATTAAGGGCAAAAGGCTTTTTTTTTTTTTTTTTTGACACTAGTAAAGCCTTCCTGCACCCACTACTTCTAGAAGATTAAAAGCAAAGTTGGAATCAGAGAGCTTATATTCATTTATTTATGGTCAGATTTTGTAACCACAAAAATAACACATCCCTATACGTTGTGTACTGTCATAGTTTTGCCTGCTGTATGACAGAGTGATGCACAGATACTGACCAGAAGCAGGGCTGTCTAAAATTCAGGATTTTAGGGGCGCCTGGGTGGCTCAGTTGGTTAAGCGACTGCCTTCGGCTCAGGTCATGATCCTGGAGTCCCGGGATCGAGTCCCACATCGGGCTTCCTGCTCAGCGGGGAGTCTGCTTCTCCCTCTGCCCCTCCCCCCCTCATGTGCGCTCTCTCTCTCTCTCTCTTTCTCTCTCTCAAATAAATAAAATCTTTAAAAAAAATAAAATTCAGGGTTTTGAAAAGTATGTAAGTACTACAAGTAACCACGGTCTGATCTATTTGCATTTTTATTTCCCTTCCATTATGGCTCGTATCTAAATTTATTCTTTCTCTTGATCCCCTTGGCTTTCTAAATGAAAGGTGTTATCATTTGTATGATTCTTACTATTATTAATAGTTTTTACTCTCTTTCCAAGCCGAGCATGAAATGTTTGTTGAATGAATCCCAGTTTTCCAGGGGCCCAGGTGCTGCCAGCCGTCACCTTTTCTCAGAGCTTCACCTCTCATTTACTTCTCTGGACACTTAACTCCGGGCGCCTCCAAACAAAACTGCCTTCAGTAATTCTGCAGTTTTGGGCTCAGAATGTCTGACTCATTGGCACCATTAGGATTACTGGAAGCAGAAGTAACCCCCAAGCCCCAGCTCATACAGAAATCACTTTTCTCTTTACATTTATAGGATATCTTTTCTCGGTAGATCCACCTCCTGGTTTTCCTGGAACGGTAAACTAAGAGTTGGGAAGGTCACGGATTTATGACAAAGTACAGAGTGCAAAATCCACTCATCATGGCACATCG
This sequence comes from Callorhinus ursinus, assembly GCF_003265705.2. Taxonomy (NCBI): domain Eukaryota; kingdom Metazoa; phylum Chordata; class Mammalia; order Carnivora; family Otariidae; genus Callorhinus; species Callorhinus ursinus. The sequence continues at coordinate 15,680,859 of NW_027397096.1, forward strand.
AAGACGAGGTAGTGTGATAGGGTGGCTCTGAGAGGCGGCACAGATAGGGAGACGGAGCATGTCAGGGCTTGGCCCTCAACCATGTTTGAACGGGATAAATGCAGCAGGATGCTGGGGTTGACCCAAATACCTTGCAAGAACGGACTGTTAAAATTTCAGGAATTTTGCAAGCTAGTGTTTAAGCACAGCCATCATGAGAAATTAAATTATATGAATTCAAAGTTAAATAAATTATATTAAAGACAAAGAGTAAATATTTAAAACTCATTGCTCCCTATTTCACTGCATTTTGCTATGATTTATGCTCTCAAGGTTATTGATATCTGCGGTATCTGAATAGTGGAAATAATACATAATTGGTGCACCAGTGCACATCTCTTCCCAGTCATTTCAGTGACATTACATTGTTAGCTTGAAATTGGCCAAGGTTGGAATATTTACACCATAAAAATCAGAAATCAGGTCTTGATTTTTTTTTTAAATTTTGTGAACTGTGTAGGTCAGGTATTGGCAAATTATAGTTCCATGAGCTCTAAATCCAGCCTAAGTCTGGTTTTGTATGGCCCAGGAACTGAGGATGGTTTTAGTTTTTACATTTCTAAAGGACTGTGAAACACACCCAGAAGAATATGTGGCAGAGACCGTATGTGGCTCACAAAGCCTAATATATTTCCCCTCTGGCCCTTAACAGGAGAAATGTGCTCATCACTAGTCCAGACTTAAGAAAGTGATCAAGAAAATGTCAGTAATGCAGGTTAAAAGTTTCTCTGGCTGTTTCATCGTGAATAGCACAAAAAAACCTGAGGAAATATTCTTCCAGTACTCAAAAATTATTGCTTGATTGGACAAAGCAGTTGCTTTATGCCATTCATGAGTGAGTGAAGTTCCACCATTAGCCTTTGTTGTTTCTCCTTGTTTTACTTTCTTAAAGTAAATGAAAACATCCACCAGCACTTAAATGGCAACTATACTCACCCACTAACTGCAGCTACAGGTTAGCTTACAGATTCAAGAGTTTGATAAAAATAAATGGAAACATTTTGGGTGAATCAACAGGTTGTAAGAAACTTACAAAAAAGAGTATTGTGTATTTTATTATGATTTGAAAATTGTGTGCTACATATCCTCTCAGTAAAAGTTATAATAGTCTTAGGTGTAAGCATACACACATGCACATGCATGCACACGCACACACACACCCCCACCCCCCCACTGAGAGCCAGTTGTTAAACATTTACCATCATACCGCTGAATGCGTGCTAGGTGATTGCTCAGAAAGACTCTAAGGGTGGATGTATCCTGACCAGCAGGATATAGTGTTGGGGGCAGCAGATGTCTTAGGCATAATTTAGGTAACATTCTGTTACCAGGAGGCAAGAATGAGGTACAAAACCCCTTAAGGAGGCAGGAGCGGCACAGCGAGGGACTCTGGGGCAGAAGTTCAGTTACCACACAGTCACCATCTGGGAGGCCTGCCTGGTGGCCAGGCCCCAGGCCATGGGCAGTGCAGTACCCAGGCTTCCTGCATCAGTTCTTCTGGCCCAAGCCAGGGCTGGCCCACAAACTGGCATAGCACACAGCAAGTGGCATGGGCATCCATGGCCTTGACTGCAACCAGGATGGCAAAGTCACGGGCTGCCCAGCAGAAACCTGCATGTTGACGGCAGGTAGAACAGGACAGATCAGTCCAGTACTTCCAATGGTGTGAAAGAGCTCCATTCCTAAACCAGATTATTTGGGCTTCATTATTAGTATATTCTTTATTATGTTTTATTATTATACATTAATACTGTATTTTATTTCGTGATTCGCTGGGCTCTGTGTATGGGTGCTTTTGAGACACTGTGGACTGAAAATGGGCACACAGGTCATTAATTCACAGACTTTTGACTTTTCCTTTCTCCCTGAAACACTGCCATATCCTTAAGTTATAGGATGTCCAGATAGATTTCACTTGTTTGAGACTCCTTTTTAATAGAAAATGTCCAGATAATAAATTTTTCTTCATTAAAGAAGTATAAGCTTTTTGGGGGGAGGAGCAAGATGGCGGAGGAGTAGGAGACCTAAATTTCATTTGGTCCCAGGAACTCAGCTAGATAGGGATCAAACCATTCTGAACACCTACGAACTCAACAGGAGATCGAAGAGGAGAGTAGCAACAACTCTCTGAACAGAAAAGCCACCACTTTCTGGAAGGTAGGACGTGCGGAGAAGTGAATCCGAGGCAATATTCGGGAGGATAGATGGCGGGGGAGGGGCCCTCCGTCGGCCCTTCTGGCAAGTGCTAGAGCCGCGGAGCACAAAATTGGAACTGTTAGAAGTCGGCTCCACTGAGGGACGTCGCTCCAGTGGCTAAGTGGGGGGTGGAAACCTCGTGGGACAGTGTGGTCTCAGGACCCTCGGGGTCACAGAAAGACCGGGGGTGCCTGAGTGCGGCAGAGCTCCCAGGTATCGGAGCGGGGAAGCTGGCTGCAGAGACGGAGCCGAGGCGCGGGCTCTCAGCTCGGGGTTGCCATAAACTGTGATCGGTGACAGTCGGGCCACTGCTCCTGCAGCAGGGACCCAACAAGTGGCAGAGCTGGGGAGACTCCCCTTCCTCCCCCGGGAGGAGCGGAGTGGGAGCGCACCGCAGGGATCTGCTGGGTTTGGAGACTCCACACGGGGTCGGGTGCCAGAGATAGAAATGTATGGGCCGGGTGAGCACAGAGTGTGGCCGGAGATCGGGGAGACGGGAGTGATTGACTGCTTTTCTCTGGGGGCGCACTGAGGAGCGGGGCCCCGAGTTCTCAGCTCCTCCGGGCGGAGATTGGGAGGCCGCCATCTCACTCTTGTCCTCCAAAGCTGTACCAAGAGCTTGCAGGGAACAAAAGCTCCCGAGAACAAACCTGAGCAGATTACTTAGCCCGGACACACAAGGGCAGGGCACTTCAGCCTCCGGCAAAGACATTTGGGAACCACAGCAACAGGCCGTTTCCCCAGAAGATCAGCACGAACAGCCCGCCAAGACCAGGTTTACTGATCAATGAGAACGGCAGAACTCCAGTGCTAGGGGAATACAGCACATGGAATTCATGGCTTTTTCCCCATGATTCTTTAGTCTTTCAAAATTAATTTTTTTAATTTTTTTGAATTTTTCTTTTTCCTTTTTTCAACCAACATATTATCAATCCATTTTTTAAAAAAATCTTTTTTATTTTTCTTTTGTAGAGTCATATTCTGTCCCTTCATAGTAGTTATCCTTATTTTTGGTATATATATATATATATATAAGTTCTCTCTTTAAAATTTTGGGATAGTTTCTTCTAACAGACCAAAATATACCCTAAATCTCTAGTGTATGGCTTTGTTCTAGTCTCCTCCCTGATCACATTCTCTCCTGTTTTTTTTTTTAAATCCTCTTCTTTCTTTTTTCAAACAACTTCTTATCAATTCCTTTTATAAAATCTTTTATAATTTTCATCTTTACAATCATATTCCATCCCTTCATCGTATTTACCCTTATTTTTATACATATATGTTTTCTTTATTTAAAATTTTGGGAGGCACTTTCTTCTAACAGACCAAAATATGCCCAAAATCTAGTGTGTGGCACTGATGTATGTACCAGCCTAATCATATTTGATCATATTCTGTTTTTTTGTTTATCTTTTTCTTTTTCTTTCTTTCTTTCCTTTTCTTTTCCCTGGTTTCAGGTTTCTTCTGATTTGTTTAGTGTATATTTTTCTGGGGTCGTTGTTACCCTATTAGCATTTTGTTCTCTCATTCATCTGTTTTCCTCTGGACAAAATGACAAGATGGAAAAAATCACCTCAACAAAAAGAACAAGAGGCAATACCAACTGCCAGGGACCTAATCAATACAGACATTAGTAAGATGTCAGAACTAGAGCTCAGAATGATGATTTTAAAGATACTAGCCGGGATTGAAAAAAGCATGGAAGATATTACAGAAACCCTTTCTGGAGAAATAAAAGAACTAAAATCTAACCAAGTCGAAATAAAAAAAGCTATTAATGAGGTGCAATAAAAAATGGAGGCTCTAACTGCTAGGATAAATGAGGCAGAAGAGAGAATTAGTGATACAGAAGACCAAATGATGGAAAATAAAGAAGCTGAGAAAGAGATAAACAACTACTGGATCACGAGGGCAGAATTCGAGAGATAGCGATACCATAAGATGAAACAACATTAGAATAATTGGGATCCCAGAAGAAGAAGAAAGAGAGAGAGGGGCAGAAGGTATATTGGAGCAAATTATAGCAGAGAACTTCTCTAATTTGGGGAAGGAAACAGGCATCAAAATCCGGGAGGCACAGAGAACCCCTCTCAAAATCAGTAAAAATAGGTCAACACCCTGACATCTAATAGTAAAACTTACGAGTCTCAGAGACAAAGAGAAAATTCTGAAAGTAGCTCGGGAGAAGAGATCTGTAACCTACAATGGTAGAAACATTAGATTGGAAACAGACCTATCCACAGAGACCTGGCAGGCCAGAAAGGACTGGCATGATATATTCAGAGCACTAAACGAGAAAAATATGCAGCCAAGAATACTATATCCAGCTAGGCTGTCATTGAAAATAGAAGGAGAGATAAAAAGCTTCCAGGACAAACAAAAACCAAAGGAATTTGCAAACACAAAACCAGCCCTCCAAGAAATATTGAAAAGGGTTCTCTAAGCAAAGAGAGAGCCTAAAAGTAACATAGACCAGAAAGGAACACAGATAATATACAGTAACAGCTTACAGGCAATACAATGGCACTAAATTCATATCTTTCAATAGTTACCCTGAATGCAAATGGGCTAAATGCCCCAATCAAAAGACACAGGCTATCAGATTGGATAAAAAAACAAGACCCATCGATATGCTGTCTGCAAGAGACTCATTTTAGACCCAAAGACACCCCCAGATTGAAAGTGAGGGGGTGGAAAACCATTTACCATGCTAATGGACACCAAAAGAAAGCTGGGGTGGCAATCCTTAGATCAGACGAATTAGATTTTAAACCAAAGACTGTAATAAGAGATGAGGAAGGACACTATATCCTACCTAAAGGGTCTATCCAACAGGAAGATCTAACAATTGTAAATATCTATGCCCCTAACATGGGATCAGCCAATTATATAAGCTAATTAATAACAAAAGCAAAGAAACACATAGACAACAATACAATAATAGTAGGGGACTTTAACATCCCCCTGACTGAAATGGACAGATCATCTAAGCAAAAGATCAACAAGGAAATAAAGACTTTAAATGACACACTGGACCAAATGGACTTCACAGATATATTCAGAACATGCCATCCCAAAGCAACAGAATACACATTCTTCTCTAGTGCCCATGGAACATTCTCCAGAATAGATCACATCCTAGGTCATAAATCAGGTCTCAACCAGTACCAAAAGACTGGGATCATTCCTATATTTTCAGACCACAATGCTTTGAAAGTAGAACTCAATAACAAGAGGAAAGTCGGAAAGAACTCAAATACATGAGCATCCTACTAAAGAATGAATGGGTCAACCAGGAAATTGAAGAAGAATTAAAAAAATCATGGAAACTAATGAAAATGAAAACAAAACTGTTCAAAATCTTTGGGATGCAGCAAAGGCAGTCCTAAGAGGAAAGTATATAGCAGTACAAGCCTTTCTCAAGAAACAGGAGGTCTCAAATACACAACCTAACCCTACACCTAAAGGAGCTGGAGAGAGAACAGCAAATAAAGCCTAAACCCAGCAGGAGAAGAGAAATAATCAAGATCACAGCAGAAATCAATGAAATAGAAACCAAGAGAACAGTAGAACAGATCAATGAAAGTAGGAGCTATTTTTTTGAAAGAATAAGATTGATAAACCCCTGGCCAGACTTATCAAAAAGAAAAGAGAAATGACCGAAATAAATGAAATCATGAATGAAAGAGGAGAGATCACAACCAGCACCAAAGAAATACAAAAAATTAAAAGAACGTATTATGAGCAACTCTATGCCAGCAAATTAGATAATCTGGAAGAAATGGATGCATTCCTAGAGATGTATAAACTACCAAGACTGAACCAGCAAGAAATAGAAAACCTGAACAGACCTATAACCACTAAGGAAAGTGAAGCAGTCATCAAAAATCTCCCAACAAAAGCCCAGGGCCAGATGGCTTCCCAGGGGAATTCTACCAAACATTTAAAGAAGAATTAATACCTATTCTTCTGAAACTGTTCCAAAAAATAGAAATGGAAGGAAAACTTCCAAACTCGTTTTATGAGGCCACCATTATTACCTTGATCCCCAAACCAGACAAAAACCCCATCAAAAAGGAGAATTACAGGGGCGCCTGGGTGGCTTAGTCGGTTAAGCAACTGCCTTCGGCTCAGGTCATGAATCTGGAGTCCCGGGATGGAGTCCCACATCGGGCTCCCTGCTCAGCGGGGAGCCTGCTTCTCCTTCTAACCCTCCCCCCTCTCATGTACTATCTCTCTCTCTCTCATTCTCACTCTCTCAAAATAAATAAATCTAAAAAAAAAAGAGGAGAATTACAGACCAATATCCTTGATGAACATGGATGCAAGAATTCTCACCAAAATACTAGCCAGTAGGATCCAACAGTACATTACAAGGGTTATTCACCACGACCAAGTGGGATTTATCCCTGGGCTGCAAGGTTGGTTCAACATCTGGAAATCAATCAATGTGATACAATACATTAATAAAAGAAAGAACAAGAATCATATGATCCTCTCAATAGATGCAGAAAAAGCATCTGACAAAGTACCACATCCTTTCTTAATCAAAACTCTTCAGAGTATAGGGATAGAGGGTACATAACTCAATATCATAAAAGCCATCTATGAAAAACCCACAGCAACTATCATTCTCAGTGGGGAAAAACTGAGAGCTTCCCCCCTAAGGTCAGGAACACGGCAGGGATGTCCACTCTCACCACTGCTATTCAACATAGCATTAGAAGTCCTAGCCACAGCAATCAGACAACAAAAAGAAATAAAAGGCATCCTAATCGGCAAAGAAGAAGTCAGACTCTCGCTCTTTGCAGATGATATGATACTTTATGTGGAAAACCCAAAAGACTCCACCCCAAAACTGCTAGAACTCACACAGGAATTCAGTAAATTGGCAGGATGTAAAATTAACGCACAGAAATCAGTGGCATTCCTATACACCAATAACAAGACAGAAGAAAGAGAAATTAAGGAGTCGATCCCATTTACAATTGCACCCAAAACCATAAGATACCTAGGTATAAATCTAACCAAAGAGGCAAAGAATCTGTGCTCAGAAAACTATAAAATACTCATGAAAGAAATTGAGGAAGACACAAAGAAATGGAAAAACGACCATGCGCATGGATTGGAAGGACAAATACTGTGAAGATGTCAGTGCTACCTAGAGCAATCTACACATTCAATGCAATCCCTATCAAAATACCATCAACTTTTATACTTACCAAAAAAAAAAAAAATACCATCAACTCTTTTCAAAGAAATGGAACAAATAATCCTAAAATTTGTATGGAACCAGAAAAGACCCCAAATAGCCAGAGGAATGTTGAAAAAGAAAAGCAAAGCTGGTGGCATCACAATTCCGGATTTCAAGCTCTATTACAAAGCTGTCATCATCGAGACAGTATGGTACTGGCACAAAAACAGACACATAGATCAATGGAACAGAATCGAGAGCCCAAAAATGGACCCTCAACTCTGTGGTCAACTAATCTTTGACAAAGCAGGAAAGAATGTCCGATGGAAAAAAGACAGTCTCTTCAACAAATGGTGTTGGGAAAATTGGACAGCCACATGCAGAAGAATGAAACTGGACCATTTCCTTACACCACACACAAAAATAGACTCCAAATGGTTGAAAGACCTAAACGTGAGACAGGAGTCAGTCAAAATCCTAAAGGAGAACATAGGCAGCAACCTCTTCCACCTCAGCCACTGCAACTTCTTCGTAGAAGATGTGCCAAAGGCAAGGGAAGGAAGGGCAAAAATGAACTATTGGGACTTCATCAAGATAAAAAGCTTTTGCACAGCAAAAGAAACATTCCACAAAACCAGAAGACATCCGACAGAATGGGAGAAGATATTTGCAAATGACATATCAGATAAAGGGCTAGTATCCAAAATCTATAAAGAACTTCTTAAACTGAACGCCAAAGAACAAATGATCCAATCAAGAAATGGGCAGAAGACATGAACAGACATTTTTCCAAAGAAGACATCCAAATGGCCAACAGACACATAAAAAGTGCTCAACATCGCTCGGCATCAGGGAAATCCAAATCAAAACCTCAATGAGTTACCACCTCATACCAGTCAGAATGCTTAAATTAACAAGTCAGGAAACGACAGATATTGGCGGGAATGCGGAGAAAGGGGAACCCTCCTACACTGTTGGTGGGAATGCGAGCTGGTTTAGCCACTCTGGAATGGATGTTCCTCAAAAAGTTGAAAATAGAGCTACCGTATGACCCAGCAATTGCACTATTGGGTATTTACCCCAAAGATGCAAATGTAGGGATCCGAAGGGGTATGAGCACCCCGATGTTTATAGCAGCAATGTCCACAATAGCCAAACTATGGAAAGAGCCAAGATGTCTATCGACAGATGAATGGATAAGGAAGAGGTGCTATATGTATACAACGGAATATTATGCAGCCATCAAAAGGAATGAAATCTTGCTATTTGCAACGATGTGGTTGGAACTGGAGGGTATTATGCTGAGCAAAATAAGCCAGAGAAAGACATGTTATCGTATGATCTCACTGATGTGAAGAATTCTTAATCTCAGGAAACATAGAGGGTTGCTGGAGCGGTGCGGGGTGGGAGGAATGGGGCAGATAGCATCAGCTGTCTGATTTATACACACAGGGTCCAAGATAGGTGGCCAGTTCACAGCTTTCTGAATCCTTCTGGGCCCCCATGGAATGAAAACATAACATAATAAAATAAATAAGTACAAGCTTTTTGAAGGCTGCAGTCAATATAGTTGAACAATAGCAGGGACTCAAAACCAAGTGACAGAGAGCTGAAGGCCTGGACTGTTGCCCCGCCAGCCTTCCACCGGGGAAGAGCCCTTCTCCTGGCTGAGCTTCCGGGGATGCTGAGATTGTTGTGTTGTTGTGCTCCCAGCAGAGAGATGCCCTTCTTGCCTGCAGGGAGAGCTCTGGCAAGCTACTTGACGTTGCTAAAGGGCAAGAGGGGAGGCATAGCATCAGCTGTCTGATTTATACACACAGGGTCCAAGATAGGTGGCCAGTTCACAGCTTTCTGAATCCTTCTGGGCCCCCATGGAATGAAAATAACCAGCCACATGGGCAAAAGCAACCACATTCCAACTCTCGGGCCGGACGCGGAGTCTTCCTCCAGAGGCTGGCACTCTTAGCTGTCCGGCTGTTCTTCCATTCTCTGGCTGGGCCCAGTTCACCATCCCATGCTCCTCCTTTCCCCTTTAAGTGATTAAAACCCTTGAAGGCAGGACCCATGCCATCTGGATCTCTGGACACCCAGCCCCCTCTCTCTTGTACAAGCATGGAGTAGGAGCTCAGAGCGAGCACGTCTGACTTCTGTGTGGACGCAGACAGGTTGGGGACAGTCTTTGTAGCTCCTTTTGGCTTTCTGTGAACTACAAAATTAGGACTCCTTCAACCGGGCATTTAACGTAATTTCTGAGCCTTATTTCGCACGACCCCCTGCATTTGCCCTGTGCTTCAAGGAAGAAAAACTAACACTTAATGAAAATCTACCAGACTGTTTTAATTTCATTTCTTTCTTACAATAGTCCTCCGAGATGGACTAAGTCACTTGTTCAGCCATTCTACCGATTTAACCAGTGGCAGAGCTGGGAATTAAAGCCAGGTCTGTATGGACCCCACAGTGGCCCACATTGTGCCTTGTATGGAGTAATAGTTCCCAGAATAGCTCTTGACTGAATAAAATGCCACTTTCTCTTCCTCGTGGGATGAAGTGAGAAAACACTTGCTGTCAGCAAGACCCCAAGAAACAGTAAGACGGGTGCAGTGTACTTTTCACTTCCTCCAAACTCCATTGTTCGAGAGCACATTTTAAGGAGGGGCCATGGATTCCAGCGTATTCCTTAGGGAACTGTGGCTTTGGGTATGTCAAGTGTCCGGTAGAGGATGTTTTCCACTGATGCGGAGTTAGGCTAGGTGTTTTCGATGATGGGAAAGAACCATTGGCCAAGGGTGAGGTTGGCAGTTTTTCCTAAGAAAATTGCTCTAATTATTTTTTAAAAAGGTAATAGGTTATCTCTAAAAATATAGCATGTTTAAAATGTGACAAAAAATACAAGATAAAAGGGAAATCCTGAATTAAACAAAAACAGATAATGGTTTATAGGAAGCTGAATGCTTAGCGATCTTTAGAGGATCCTGGGAAGATGTCTATTAATATCTATTGGGGAACTGTGCTTCACTCCTCAATATTTCACTTAATCCTCATAACAGTCCTACATGGTAGGTAATATTTTTCTCATTGGACAGCTGAGGGAACTGAGACTCGAACTTTTAAACAACTGGCTCAAGACTACACAGCTTGTCAATGCAGAGTCTGGACTTGAACCTCTGTTTGTCTTGTCTACTTCCCAAGCACATATGAGGAGAAAGGGATAAATGGACGGGCAGCCATATGGAGGTCTTTTAAGTGAGAGAAAGCACTAACTGTGAAAAGCTTGCAGAAAGTATTTGCAGTATTTGACTTCTACTGAGGGAACCTAAGGCAGGGGCTCCTGGTTGGCGCCTCTGTCTCTTTTCCCCAAGGGCCAGCGTTGTCTCTAATACTGTGGTTTCCTTGTTGTGGTTTCAAGAGGGAGAGAGAGTTGGGGGCAGTAACCATGGAGCAGAACAGGGGATTATACTGATGCTGGGGACTGTTGAGTCTCATGAAGGTGTTCTGTATTTTCATGTCAGCTACATGTGGCTGTGGTGGCCAAGATAAGTAATGATTTAAAAAAATAAATAAATAAACAGCAGTGTAAACAGTCTCAGAAGGCTCATGTAAATGGCTGGCATATAATTTGAGCCTGGTTCATGTTCTGTAACTTCACCTGTGCCAAATCTTCCTCCCTCTCCCCTCTATGATAGCCTATGCTGGCCCTCCCCAGTCCTGCTTCGCTTCTGGCTAGAGACACCGGGGCCAAGGTGAGAGAGGATGGATGACCTGGGAACGAATCAGCTCCAGAGCAGGAGTGGTTCTCCAGGGTCCAAAGGAACTTGTGGGAGAACAGAAGCAAATAAGAATGGCCAAGACCACCTTGGGAGCAGTCAGCCACAGTCCTCCTCCCTTGGTCTCACCAAGGGGAATGTGCTGTTTGGGTGCTTCCCTTCTGTATTTGTTTTCACGTTCTACTGTTAATTACTCAACAAGGTGCCTGATTGATCCCAAAAAATCCAATCTTTAGATTTTTCTCATTGAGGCAAGCATAAGCCTTCCAGAGCTTCCCAGGGAGACAAAGAGGCCTGTCTTTCATTCCCAGACTCAGCTTCTGTTTCTGTGTGGATGACCAGAACGGCACAAACCTCAGTATGCCCATTTGGGGGTTCTTTACTTAGGGACCAGGAATTCCAAATGGGCTTCAGGGGGATCAAAGAAAACCCTTCATATTGTAAGCAACATAGATGTATTCCCTCCCTCCAGATCACTATGAAAGGCTACACATCACAGTGCACAATGTATGGCCTCGCTTGAGCTATTTAAAGGTCTTAATTACTTTTCTTGGAGGTAGTGCTATAGTTAATTTTGTTTGTTGCCTTTTGGTTCTACATTTCTACTTACATGGGACATACCTAAATTTTCAGCATTTACAAAATACATTTGAGTCAGTAATCTGGACCTAAAACGTCTACCGTTGAGTATTTTCTGGCTCATCTGTTTAATGGGCAGATTCTCCCATGCCTTTTATCTTGGTCCACAGGAGCAACTGGCACACAGCAGAGTCCTAATAAAGATGTCTTAAATGAATAAATGCAATAATTAGTTTAATAAAGAAGACTCTTGTCACATTCACAATTACAAAGGAAGAATAAGAATGCTATTTTGCAAGAGTTCTCAAAAGAGGTCACCCACTGTGGGGAGGATGAAGCTAAGGAGCTCTTCAGATTTTGAAACGTCTTTTATCTATTCTAAGATAACAAGGTGGGGCAGGAAAGTCATTGGCAATATTTAAAATCTTAGGAGTAAGGTACTGGCCCATAAACTGAGAAAAAGAATTATGTAGACTCACTGGAGTGAAATATACATAATAGGGTCTCAGTATTGCATTTTCTATCTGTTGGCCTAGTGTGCAACACCAAGCTCATTGCTGACGTATTTGGGATAAGAAGTCAAATCCAACTTTCCATCTAGTGCTGTTTGGTTGGATTTATTTGTCACACTTTGGCTGACTCCCCAGTAGGGATGAGATGATGTAAAGTGCTGGGGATGGGATTATGAATGAAGTCTGATCCTAGTCCTGCAGACAGTGGCAGTCCAGTGGAGGCGACGGACGAGTCATACAAGGTCCTCATGCAGCATGCTGCGTGCTGTGAGGCAGGCAGGCTCAGGGAGGCGCCGCCCTCAGCAGTCTGTGGAGAGGGTGGCTAGGGGCAGCTTTCAGGCCAAGCGGGCTCCGGACAGACTCCTGAAGCGTGTGTAGGTCTGCCGAGGGAAGAGAGTGGTCAGAGGCATTCCAGGGAGAGGTCACTGTGTGTACAAAGGCACAGAATCACGCTGTGGTTGGGGGCTTGCCGGGCAGTTATGGGGAAGAGGAGAAGAGGTGAGGTGGGGTGGGAGTGTGACCTTAATTGGAGAAGAGATCTGACAGAGAGGCAAGAGCTCATCATGCTAACATATCTTGAAGGCATTTTGGAGCTATGATAGAAAGCATTTTAGAAAGATCCCTCTTGTAGCCTGTTGGAGAAAAGCTGGAGGGGGCAGGCTGTGGCCAGGGAGACCTGAAAGATTAGTGCCGGGACCTTTGGGGGATGGAATACCAGCTCAGGGTTGGCCTTATCTTCACTCTTTGTGAAGAGGAAGAAACTGCCTGACTTCTTGTTATCCACCGGGAGACAGCTTTTCCCATTCACTGAGGCATCTGTTAGCTAAATTTTTATGTAAACCCAACGACTTGGCATCTCCAGCTCTTACAGGCAATCGTGAATACTGGAGGTCAACTATGTTTTTCTTTTTAACTAAGAGCTATTAACAATACTGTATATTTTTAAATTTCCAAATCAAATATCGTGGTCCTATCAGAATCCCTGCTCCCCTGGCAGGTGTATGTAACTGGTCTCAGCGTTACTCAGGGCTCCACTGCAAACAGGAATAAAAACACTGACCTCTCATTGCTCACTGCATATTTATGAAGCTGTCACCATCTTACACATGCAAAACAGAGCTGGTTGGATTTGGGGTGAGCTGGAATCCCCCTTGACAGTAGTCTTGTGGGGGTAGGCTTTCATCCTTAAATAACTTTCAAAACAACACTGGGCGGCAAGAGAGCAAAGAAACGTGGTTCCGGCCCGGGCTGCCGAACTGTTACGTCCCCCACAAAAGTTGTCCCTTCCAGCAGCTTTATTAGGTCCTGGAGCCAGCGCTCCTCTCTGCAAAAGCAGACCCATGCCCGGTGAGATGTTCGTTCGCACTGTGGTTCCTCTGTGAGGACTTCAGGTGAGAGAAGGGGGAAGAAGGCAGCTGCGGAGGTCAGACTGTGGCTGGTGCTTGTGTGCTTCTCATCCCGGGAAGGATGTCTTAGAGTTTCACAGCGTTTTCAGTTTGCAGTACTTTCCTTCACATTTTTCTCATTTGATTCACCTTGTTCTGCATTTTTCTCATTTTAGAGGTGAGGTCACAGGCTCTGCGAGATTGAGTGTGCTGTCCGAGGCCACACACCGGCCATGAACAGGAGGGGCAAACTCTGAATCCGGGTCTGTGTGGGCTCCAAATCCAGTGCCTCTTTCCCTCACAGTTAACGATACTTCCGCAGGTGCTGAACCGTGAGGAAAACAGCTGCTGCTGAGAAGGAGTCGTAGAGGTGCCCAGGTTTATAGGTTTTGATTTTGAGAAGGTCTGACAGGCCATCTTTCTGAGTCTTCAGTTAGCTCTCAGATGAAGGCACAGTTCCACAGAGCAGCTTTGTTCCACAATGAGGGCTAGGGCGTGGTGCCTTTGGCACCCCCAGTGCACCTACCCACTGCCCTGCAGGGCCCTGGAAAAACACGTAGCATTTAGATTTTGAAGGGTTTTGATACTCCTTCCTTTCAAGTGCAAATCTCTGGGACCAGGTTCTTCATTAATGGTAATCCTGCACTTCAGTGACACTTTCCACTTAGGAGCCAACACTTTTCTGAGCATCTTTTAGGCTGGAAGGCACATGCTGGGCCATGGGGGTGTTCCTCGCATCGGGACTCACGGCCCCTGAGGCAGATGGATAAAGATACAGGCGATTATAGTAGGACGCGGTGCCCCCGTCACAGGCAGGGGGGCAAGGTGTTGTTCAAGATCTGACGACCAACAAAATTGGGAGGGGGACAGGATAAGGGATGGTGATGTCTGGCCTGGGTTCCAAAGATTGAGTAGGATTTTGCCACACGGAGAAGGACATTCCGGGGGGGGGAGACTGAAGGTCGAAAGAGCGGGCATAGTAAGGTAAAGGGGGGATGGTCGGAAGCAGAGGAGAACGGCATGCGGGGGCTGACGGATGGGCTGATGTGTGAAAGTCCTCCAATGCAATGCTGAGAGTTGGTTTTTATCTCGTGGGAGCCAGTGAAGGCTCGAGCAAAAGAATGACATGATCAATTCATGTTTTAATCTTATGACCAGTGTTGATGTAAGGAGGGTCATGGGAGACATTTAAACCTCACTAGCTGTGCTTGTGAGTTCTTACTCTTATATTTCAAGTAAGGGAGCTGATTCTTAATGTGTTCTGGTGACTTCCTGATGGCTGGTAGGTGCAGGTATCATAGCCCAGCTGTACAATTTCTGACTTCAGTTCCTACAGATACCACGTGCCTGTGAGACACATGGCCCTAAACCTCTTTGTCTGCTGTAGAGCCTATGGTTTATGATATCTGGGGTGGTCTGCCCAGCTCATTCACTACCAACATTGTACATAGTAACTTAGATTTCTTGTGTAGGTCGGCCATCCCTGAGAACAGTGACCTTTCCACACAATTCTTTTTCTTTCTTTTCTTACTTCAACTCCGTCACCAAGATGAATCTCCCCAGAGGACTTGCTGGACAGTGTTAACACATGCTTCACTCACATCCTCTGACGGCAGCTGTGCTGAGAGCAGACCCCCAGAGCCGTGCTGCCTGAGCCCACTGTTGCTTTCACCCCGCTAGGACGGGGCCAAGACAGCTGCAGTTCCAGACCCAGCACACGGGCTCTCCCGTCGCAGACCCAGCACACGGGCTCTCCCGTCGCAGACCCAGCACACGGGCTCTCCCGTCGCAGACCCAGCACACGGGCTCTCCCGTCGCAGCAAACCTGGTGGAGGGCTCTGCTTTGAAGTTCACTTTGCAACATCAGACCTGCCACTGAGCTCCAGCAGTGAATGAAAGCAAAAGCCAGAGTTCAGGCAGAAGCTAAAAATAATTACACTGCTTTGGCTGACCCTTGTATGGAGTAGATTCTTCCATTTATAACGGAAACTAAAAAAAACCTACTGGAGGTGGTCATGGCTGAAATCGTTCCTAGCATCTTGGGGGTCCCCACTCAATAATTTATTTCAAATCATTTAGAATGGTAAGTTCTCACATCAAGGTGTTCATCAGCTTCACCTGTTTTATACAGGTCCTTACCATTTTGTATTTCATTAAGCCTCAAAATAGAAAAGTAATGAGCACCTCAGGCTTCAGGGTTTTGATTTTTTAAAACGAAAAAAGAGATGAACAAAAAAACCAGACTCTTAACTACAGAGAACAAGCTGGCGGTGGTCAGGGGGGAGGTGGGTGGGGGATGGGGGAAGTAGGTAAAGGGGGATCAAGAGCACACTTCTAGTGATGAGCACTGAGAAATGAATCGAATTGTTGACTCATTATATTGTACACCTGAAACTAATCTTACACTTTGTTAATTATACTTCAACTCAAAAAAAAAAAAAGCATTTGCAGATGTTGGATAGTGATTATTTAGTTACCTAAAAATTTTAGTCGCATACAAGGAGAAGGAGTTGAAAATGTGTGTGTAGTCAGGGAGGAGGCTAAATGCTGCCTGGGACTGGAAATTGAGACATAGAAGTTTGTTTTAGTATTTACTGTATCAAAAAATCTGGCATAAAATTGCACAACCCAATAATCCTACTGAAAACTAATTTGCAAGGAAAAGGCCAAGGAGACCCAATAAAATATTTAATTGTTAGGAATATAAGTACCATATATTTGCTAGATGTGGTCTCACCATGCTGCAACAAAATTTTATTAAAGATTTATTTATTTATTTTTAGAGAGAGAGAGAGAGAGAGTGGGGGGCGCGTGGCAGAGGGAGCTGACGTGGGGCTCCATCTCAGGACCCTGAGGCCATGACCTGAGCCAAAATCAAGAGTCGGCTACTTAACTGACTCAGGTGCCCCCCAAATTTACTTTTAAAATGTATAATTTATCCATAAATTATCTGACTAGTGTTAGGAGATAACTGACATAGGAATATGCATAAAAAAGATTTCATTTTCAGAAGACATTGGAAATCTCTGACTTTTCTATGTGCACCCATCATTTTGCCCATTTAAAGGGATGAAAATACAGGTTTGAAAGTAGATCTGGTATCTTTCTTTAAAAAAAAAAACAAGTGGCATCACACATGGAAAAGATGTGAATACTACAAAAGGTTCTATTCCCTCGTAGCTTGCTTCCCACAGGCCACCACGGATACCCGCACTTGCCTCTCCTTCCAGCTGTTTTCCATAGAGACAAAATAGAGAACAGACTCTGACCTACCAGGAGGGCATTCTGTTTCCTCCTGGCTAAAATGAGAGAGTACCTGGCTAATTGGGTCGTTAAAAGACAGAATGATATGAAAAATACTTGACAGACTTTGGAAGGGTCTGCAAATATTAACTGACTGTGGGGTCCTTAACCTGGGGTTCACGGACCTCTGCAAAATCTAAGGCTTAGCTGCAGAGTGTTTACAAAGACCCTGAAATTTAAACTTGTGTTTTTCCTGGGTAGGCAGAGCCACTGTGGCTACGAACTTTTCAAAGGCAGGATGATACCAAAGTGGTTGAGGACCAGCATTCTAGAGCCTGAGTGCCATTTTCTCGGGGCTGTGCCCTATTCATTGAACGCCCATCACATGAGAGAGAGGATGAAAATTGAGAAGCAGTACAGTTATTCTTCAGGCTTTCTGTCTTTTTCTGGGTGTGTCTCCTCTTTTGGCCTTCACCAGAATAGGGTCTCTGGGCTCCTGTGGAGCCACCCCAGTCCTCTAAATCAGCCTACTCACTTGTACTGCGGTGCCAGCCTCCCAAAATTGTTCTCCCATTATCAAAACTCTAAACCCACTGTCACACGGGAAAGTTGAACTTCTGATTAAAAATTAAAGACACATCTCATGATAAATTACTTTGCATCAAAGTATGAGTGGTGGCTATGCCCTGAAACTCATTTTCATTTATGCATCTTAGTTAATTATTTTTCCCCCAAAGCACTTTCATGTTAAAGGAAGAAGTCAGAAGACAACATGGAATACTTATTTCTGCCAGAGCTTGTTCCCAAGCTCATTTCCTTTGCTGCACACATCTTCCTGCACATGCTGCCCAGCCCCTGGTGCAGCCAGGGTTAGGCACAATTACCTGCACCCGGGTATAAGTTCACCTCTTCTGTGCTCAAGAAATGCAAGGGAATGAGAGTAATATTGTATCAATAACCCTCAGATCCCTGTAACATTAGAAAAAGGATTTTTTTTTTTTTTTGCCAACTTCACTACTCTGGCTTCAGGATCATGATCATTACTTCAACTATCTGCTCTCCACTTCCTGGCTGGTAATCACAGCACCTGTGCGAGGCTACTCACACGGGAGAGGCTGAACGTTCAGTTGGATGGGAGCCGGAGATACTTTCAGATGGCAGGTTTTTCTAGTGCTCCTCATATTTTCTACTATTCACTCACTCCCGTTTCCCATTTCCCATGTACTCATTCAGCCAGTCAGCTGTCTGTCTGTTCAGTCTAGGTGCTGGAGGGAGATGAAAGGGCATGCCGTGCAGAGGGAATGTGTGCCAGGGTGGGAGGCACGAGATGTATGACGAGTCCCCAGGTAAGGTGAGCTGCTCTGTGGTGTCAGCCCTGGAGGGGCTGGAGGAGGACAACGGGGGGCAGATAAAGCCAGGAGGGAGGTTTGGAGCCAGCTTGTGAAAAGACTGTTTGCATGTTCAGGAGTATGGACCATGTGGTCATCACCACATAAAGCTGGTCATGCTCAAAAGAATTCACGTAAATAGCAAAATCAGACTCTTGAATTTACGTTCCTTAAGATCACGGCCACTGTCCTGGAGAGGGAAGGCCAGTGGGCCACTCCCATGCACTGCTGACTGGGGGTTGGCCAGCTGTTGAGGTTGAGGTTCCTACTCGCCATGTTGCTTCCCACCATCCACTCCAGGTAGAAGTGCAGGGATTTGAGGGCTGAGGTGTGAAGGAACCTCTAATGCCAGGAGAAGTAGCAAGGGTGAAAGAGCCCTCGGCATGTTATTCTAATCCCAGGGAGATCAGAGCTGAACAAGCTCCTCTTGTTGATAATTCTCAACTTCTGCAAACTCCAGAAACCTCACCATAACTCTACAGATTCCTCAGGTTGTGGGTTAGGTGCATTAACCCCTGAAGTCCCCTGCCTGGGCTTCAGGTCTCGCTGGTGAGTTTTACTTGGGGAGTATATGCTATCAGGGACATAATAGTGAGCTGGGAGCAGGGATCTTGGATTTTCATCTTGGCTCTGTGACCTTGAACAAGTCCCTTTACCTTTCTGCGACTCAGTTTCCTCAGTTCTAAAAGAATAGGCTGGGCCAGATGATCTCGGCTTTTCCTTGGTTGTTAAATTCCAAAACCCTGGGGTTTTCTTTTATTATGTATTATTACATATTGCCTGTGGCTCATAGTGTTTTACAATTTTGTTCTTGCTTTTTAGATCTCACCATATCACCATTTTAAGTAAAAACTCTTTTCTAAAAAAGTGATTTTATATATTTTCATTTTTATGCCTTTTTATTTTTTATTTTATTTTTTAATCACTGTTTTACTATTAATGTTTTAAAACAAATGGTCATCTCTTAAGACCATTTTTTAAAAATCCCAGTTCTTTTGTTAACTTTTGCTGGATTTTGATTTTCCAGAAATCGTTCAGACAACATGAGCAAAAGATCCATAAAACCAAACCTTTTTCCCCTGATCTCAAAGACCCTCAAACCAACACAAACACATTCTTTATCTTCGTTAATTCCTTATCAAATACCAAAGAATTTACCACCACAGTGTCAAACAGATTTAACTGTTTCAACATGGAAGAATAAAATGACCAGAAAAGAAGGTAGGTTTAAAAGGATACCGCTAGAATCATGGAACACTACATCAAAAACTAATGATGTACTGTATGGTGACTAACATAACATAATAAAATAAAGTTAAAAAAACAAAAAGAAACCATTTAATAATGACCAAATAAATTCACTCAGAAATTCTGGGGAAGTTTTAGCACACTATTTCTGTTAAGTAGCTAGAGCTATCCAAGTGAGAACAACTGAAACAGTTTGAAAGAAATTAGAGTCCCTCTTCCCGACTAACAAAGCGAACAGAACTGACTCTGATTCACAGAAACTGTCAATAGGGAAGATGAAACTTCCCCGAGTGCTCTTCCTCCTGCACGGACAAAACCATGTTAAGATCTAACTCCTTGGAGAAAGAGAAGAATATAGACTTTGGAGAGTTCTAGTAGGTTCCCAGTAATAACAACACGATGTTATTCTCGGGGCAAAGAAAATGGGAAGTCTGTCATTTGGGGCTTCGACTCTCAAAACTGGACTGGCTTTTCTCCTGCTTATTGTACTGTCCGTTCTCATTTTTAAATTATATATTATTTAAGTAACTGTGGGCTCCATTTTATGACTCTGAAAACAGCAGAAACACTGCCTTCCTATTTTAGGAAGAAACTGAGGCTGGAGGGGTAAGTACTTGCTCAAGTTCATGCAGCTAACAAGTAGAGGGACACGGAAAAAAATTCAAATCAATGAGGAAGGGAATTGAGATTGCATTTCAAAAATAGTACCTGTTCTTCCCTTATTATAAAACCCAGGTTTTAGGAAAAAATAGGCATAATAAGAGTATTAATGTCATGATTTTGTTAACTGGGGACAACCTGGCTTAAGGAGGAGGAATGGGGGTCATGGAGGCTTATGTGAGTTTCATTTAAAGAGATGCTGATGAACTTGTGTAAGGCTCTCATCATGGAGCAGTCAGTGATCAGGATTTATTCAGATGCCACGAGGACAAAGCTTTTAAGTATATGAGACTTTAAAATGAATTCTAAGCAAAACAAACGAGCAAAAGAAAAAAAGAGACAGACAAACCAAGAAACACACTCAACTCCAGAGAACACACTGATGGTTGCCAGAGGGGAGGTGGGTGGGGGGATGGGGGAGATAGGAGACAGGAATGAAGGAGGGCACTTGTCATGATGAGCACTGGGCAATGTAGGAAGTGTTGAATCACTATATTGTACACCCGAAACTGATGTAACACTGTATGTTAACTATGCTGGAATTAAAAAAAAAAATTAAAAAAAAAAGAATTCTTCCCATGGAAACCTCTAAAATTTTCAGCATTTCCCAAAGTAGTTTTATAATCATTACTAATGGAAATCATCCCATTTATGGGCTTTTTGCATAAATTTGAAGAAGATATTTGTTTTTAAAATAAGGAACATAACACAGACAAAAATAAAATGAAAAACTTGCTAGTGATCACTAATACTAACAAATTCAATCGTTTATTTTTTCTTTTCCCTTCCATATTTAAGTCCATGATCCACTTTACATCATTTTTATACAAGGTTTGAAACTTTGGGTAAAGGTTTTGTTTTGTTTTGTCTCTAGATATCCGATTGCTGCAACACTGTTTGTTGAAAAGGTTATCTGCTGGCACCTGGATTGCTTTTGTCAAAAGTCAGCTGGGCATATTTGTGTGGCTCAAATTCTGGGGTCTCTTCTGTTCCACTGGCCTTGGTGCCTGTCCTGTCACCAATGCCACATAGCCTTGATGACCGCAGCTCTGCAATAAAGTCTTGGCATTGGGCAGACCAGTCCCCGCCACCCCTCCCCACACTGTATTCTGCTTTTTTTAGAATTATTGTAGCTATTTTAGTTCCTCCGCCTTTCAATATACACTTAAAAAAGCCTTGTCTAGGTCTACAAAAAAAATCTCGCTCACATTTTGAGAGGTTAGTTTGCAGAGCATAGCATTCTGGGCTGACAGTTCTCTTCTTTCAGCGCTTGGAAAATAGTGTTCCACTTCTGGCTGAACTCCACGGTTTCTGATGAGAAATCTGCTATCATTTGAATGGTTTTTCTCCTGAGGGTCAGGTGTTTTCTCTTGTTGCATTCCAGATTCTTTTTTCTCTGTCTTTAGTTTTTAGAAATTTGACTATTTTGTGTCTTGATGTGGACTTCTTTTGATTGATCCTGTTTGGGGTTTGCTCAGCTATTGGAATCTGTAGGTTTCTGTCATTTGCCAAAATTGGGAAGTTTTCCGCCATCACTTCTTTAAGTACTTTTCCAGCACTACCCTTTTCCTCCTCTCATCCTGCTTCTCCTACGACACAAATGTTAGATCTTTTGTTATCATCCCTCTGGTCCTTCGTGCTCCATCTGTCTGTCTGTCTATCTATCTATCTATCTATCTTTATTTATTTTCAGTCTGCTTTCTCTCTGTGTTTCACACTGGGTAATTTCTGCTGTTCTATCTTCCAGCTCACTGATTTTCTCCCACCTTCCCCTCATGCCGCTGTTGGGCATATTCACCGAGACTTGGTGTTTCATTGCCCCTGTTTTTTGGTTGTACCATTTGCGTTTAGTTTTTCTTTATACTTTCCATTTCCTTGCTACGACTTTCCGTTACTTTGCTTAGGTGTTTTATTTCTTCGTGTGTTCCAGGTGTGTATGTAATTGCCTGCTGAAACATTTTTTATCATGGTTATAGACTGTGTCAGAAAGTCCTAACATCTCTGTTCTCTTGTCAGCCTCTG
Organism: Callorhinus ursinus; assembly: GCF_003265705.2. Classification (NCBI taxonomy): domain Eukaryota; kingdom Metazoa; phylum Chordata; class Mammalia; order Carnivora; family Otariidae; genus Callorhinus; species Callorhinus ursinus. Next base: position 15,703,089 of record NW_027397096.1, read on the forward strand.
TTGATTGTCTTCTTTCACCCAGTTTGCGATCATCCTGGTTCTTGCTCCTGTGAATGATTTTCAATTGAAAGCCGGACATTTTCATATTTTATGAGACCCAGGCTGTCTTTTAAAACGTCTGTTTGAGCTGGCTTTTCAGAAAAATCACTCCAGTATTTTTAGCTGTATTTAGCAGGAAGAATAGGGAAAGTTGTATCTCCTCCATCTTAAAAATTCCAGTTTTCTCTGAGTGAGATTTTAAGATTATTGCAATCCAGCTGTTTCCTTAGAACTCATAGGATGGAGACACAAATTCTAAGATATTGACTTAAAAAAAAAATCTTAACACCATTTACCTTTTTGTGTTTCTAAGCAACATGATCTCATGACTTCCTCCCATCCCCCAGCTATTAGTCATTTTTCATTCCTGTGGTCAAACCCAGTCTGAAAGGGGAGGAGAAACTTCTGTTTTTGTATCAATTTAACCATCTCCACAGAATCCCACTATGCTGATCGTTCAGGGGCTGGTTACCTTTGTAACCAGGAAGGATGCCAATACCATAGACTACTTCAAAATTTAGTTCCCTCTTTATTTTTTTACCTGGTATAAATATTTTGGAAGTAGGTAACAGAAATGAAACCTTTTGCTAATCCAGTAATCTAGCCTTAGTATCTCTGATCCTCTCTTCTGTTGCTTTTTCACAAGATCTGTGAGTTGAATGTAGTTTTGGAGATAAAGAATCTGATTGTTGTCTTCCTCCACCTCTAGGATAGTATGAGAGAGTATTCCTGATGGGTCCACATAAAAGCTTCTGTCATTTTCACAGGTGCCTTTATCCTAATCCACTAGCAATTTACATCTCTGCTAATGCATAATAGGAACGCAGGCTTAACCAGATGCCTCAAAGAAGAGAAATGGAGAGAATATAGTTAACAAACATATGTGCTTAGGGAGATAAAACTCTTAGAAAAACGCCTACAATAATTTTCAGAAAGACACCCAGAATGTTGTGATGGGCCAACCAATATATGGAATTTAAATATGTAGCTTTTTACGCTTAATAAAATGCTCTTCTGGAAAGTTCATATTCAAAATAGTAGCTGTGGTCACTGCAATCACTGAGGAAAGCATCTGGACGTTTTGCCGAACTCTGGCTCTGAGATGATTCTAGCCTAAATTATAGCTGATAAAGGCACAGGGTGTCAAAATGGTCTACGGTTACTGTAGCCAATAATTCTTTGTAAAAGTATTATACATTATTTCCTATCTTACCTTTAGTCCTCTGATACTTCAGCAGTTCTGAGCTGTGAGAGATTGGATTCCCATTAATTCAAGTCTGTGGTTTAGAAGCCACCATCAAATACAGAGGATCTATTGATCGTTTAAGTAAGCTCTGACCCGTGACTATAGAACAATAAAAGCCTGAATATGTTTTAATATAAATGGAGGTTTAGTATGATGTTATAGGTATGCCTTTTGGAAGAATATGTATCCTGGCTTCATCCCTTACGAGCTTGGGCAACTTCTTAATTTTCCTTATCTAAATAATGAAGTGGATAGATCCTGCCTCCTAAGATTGTTGAGAGCATTAAATGAGATAATGCATACAACACATACAGTAGCTTGGCCATGTAAGAGCTCAGTAAATATTTCCGACGGTTATTCTGCTACACTTCTACTACGTTTCTCACAGAAACCAATCTAAGAACAGCACTTTGTTCAAAATGCCATGCTTGGTAGACTGTTTTTTTTTATCAGATACAAATTCTCTTTACCCTAACAGAATAATTAAACCTGTTCCAGATTTCATGCCCATGACCAGGCTTGAAGGCAGATACTTTTAGACATTTTTAACCCATCAAATGTTTATTTTTGGAAGCCCTGAGCTAGGGAATCTTCCACATTTCCTCCCCCTTTTTGCCCTTGCCATGTTTATTTGGTCTTATGCCAGAAACTTCTTGGGGGTAATTCAAATTAGCATCCATTACAGATCAATCTAGAAAAGGTTGGTTATTTATTGTCAGGCGGATACATGAACCTTGGCAGTTTCAGAAACCAGAGCTAAAGTGATCTTATAAAGTTCTAGTTAAATCAACACGGGGATGTGCTAGTCTCATGATGACTTTCATGAACTTACCTCTGAAATGCTAAGTATTTTCTCACTCAGAACCTCATTCTAACTCTATAACTTATACTAAAGATCACACTGTACCTGCTCTTAGCCTTGTTAAGTCTTACAAAAGCCCTTGGCCAAAAGCAATAAAATTTGACCTCACCTAATCCTGGAGTCGCAATGGATAATGTGTGTATTTTTCATTCAATAATTTAATGTGGAAATTAACTGCATGTGTCACATATTCCCCATCTTAAAGAGAGAGCTTTTCTGGTTCTAATGTTACACAAAAATTAAATATGTAAACACTCTTGTCATATAAGACTCCTCACTTTCCTGATAGCTTAAATAAGCACTACAAAAGACTCCTTTGGAGAAATTTGTTATTTCATAGAATTTGGGAGCCTGCTGCATGAAATTCACCCACTATGGTCACAGAAATAATGGCAAAAGATACTTTTTTCTGGCTCTGCTTTGGCTTACTGCATTATTCTCTGTTTGTCAACACAGGAAAAACACTGTGGACCCTGACAGAAAAATTTTGTTCCCTTTCTCTCTGAGGTGTACTCTCGAGCTTTTCTACCCCAGCGCATGGGGTACAGAACGTCTCTCGACCTGCGTCCGTAAGTCCATTCCTAGGCCGCTTCTGTCTGACAGGTCTCTTTCCTTTGCTTGTTCTTTCCTTGACCCACTCAGTTTCCCCCTGTATGCCATGTAATTTATTTTTTTTTCTTTTGGTCCTTTTATTAAATTTAACGTTTTGAATAGGTCCACATGGTTCAAAATCAAAAGGTATAGTTGGTAATACAGCAATAAGTTGCCTTCAGCTCCTGCTGCCATCTTCCAGTTCCCAGATTTGCTTCCCCACCCCCCGCCCCCCGCCACAGGCATCCACTGTTCTTGGTGTCTTATGTATCTTTCCAGGTTTCTTTATTCACACGCAACCAAATATGAATATAGACCCCCCCCACACATACCATTTTATGTAACAGGAATCATATTATATATGCTCTTCCAAACTTTTTTTTTTTAGAACTTAATTTATCTTGGAGATCTTTCCATATAAATACATAATGCATTCCACATTCTGTCCTATAGCTTCTGTATATGGATGCGTGTGACAATTTATTTAACTAGTCCTCTACTGATAGATTTTCTGTATTTTACCCTTATAAACTGCATGTGATGCAATTTACTCTTACAAACAATGCTGATATAAATAACCTTGTGCATATTTCATTTTATAAACCCCTAAGCATAACTGTATGATAAATACTCCTAATAAGGATGGCTGGGTCAAAGGTAATTTGCATTTGTGATTTTGATAGATATTGCCAAACTGCTCTCCATAAGGGTCCTGAAAATGTATTCTATCAGCATTCTGTGAAAGTGACAGTTTTCTCGACTTAAACCACAGAGTATTAAAACTTTTGAATTTTTTCCCTTCTGAAAGGTGAAAATAGATACCTCAGGTTTGTTTTAAATTGCATTTCTTTTATAATGGGAGAATTTGAACTTTTTTTTTTAAGATTTTATTTATTTATTTGACAGAGAGAGACACAGCGAGAGAGGGAACACAAGCAGGGGGAGTGAGTGGGAAAGGGAGAAGCAGGCTTCCCCGTGGAGCAGGGAAGCCCCCGATGTGGGGCTTGATCCCAGGACCCTGGGATCATGACCTGAGCCGAAGGCAGACGCTTAAAGACTGAGCCACCCAGGTGCTATTGGACTTCTTTTTATATGCTTAGGAGGCATCTGTGTTTCTTTCTCTATGAACTAGCCTTCCCTCATTTTTTTTCTTATAGATTTCAAAAGCTATTTATATATTAGAAAGATGAGTCTATGCCTATTGTATAAAATGGTGTCTTTTTTATGTTGCTTATAGTTGTTTCTACTGAAGATAGTTTTTTCAAATGAGGTTGAATTTACTCTAGACCTTGAATCATAATGATGAAGGCCTTTCCTACTCTAGTTTTAAAGGATTTCGCCCACTTTTTTCTCAGAACTTTATCATTTCATTTTACTTTTACATTGAAATCTCTGATCCCTTTATAATTTATGCTGCAATAAACCATGAGACGTGAATCCAATTACATTTTCTTTTTCTGTCCAGTAGTCTTATTGAATTTTACATCTTTCCCCTACTTATGTGTGATATTACTTTTATATCTATCTTATATCTAAATTTCTACATATAGAGCTACTTATGGTAGAAGCTTCCCTTCTAATCCTTTGGCTTATCATGTACCAGTACGGCATGGTTGAGTTATTTTGGCTTTATAATGTGTTAGAATCATGACCTTTATGGTGACCTAATAGTAATGATGATAATAGCATCATCTTAAATATATATATATATATATATATATCTCACACTGTAATTTACAAGGCACTTTCACTTAAACTACCTCATTTGTTTTGATCCTTATGATGTCACATGGGGAAGCTGAGACTAGTACTTCTGTCCTCATTTCATACGTGGAGAAACTGAAGCCCAGAAGAGATGGTTTGCCCAAGATCACCAACAAAACTAGCAGGTGGCAGAGTGATGACTTGCCTCTTCTGTCTTTGCCAATCCATGGTTCCACTTCTCAGAATGTCTAAGATATTCTCTGAGTATCTCTCCCCCAGAGAGCTCGTTTGTTCCCAGAGATTCTCTCTGTGTTACTGAGCTCTGAGTCCTATGTGGAACCTTCAGCTTCATCTAACCTTCTTTGGATTGAGGAAGGGACAAAATCATGAAATCACAGAATGCTAGAGCAGAAGGAGAGCTGAGAGATCATAGACTAACCTAGTCATTTTATGAAAAAAAAAAAAAAAAAAAAAAAAAGAAACGAAAGACAAAAAAAATACCGAATTTTTTTAAAAAAAAAAAAAAAAAAAAAAAAAAAGGAACCGAAGCTCAGAGAAGTTATGACCTTTGTGCCCAAGATCATACAGTTTCTAAGAAGTCAGGGCTAAGCCAAAACTCAAAAATAGTTCTTTTCACATGGTTTAATAATGAAGAGGGAGGAAGGAAATGTTGTATGTACTTTTCAAACTAATCATCTCCATATTTATTAAGTTTATTATTAGGTACCTTCAGGGCCAGAAATGAGAGGTATGAATGAATGAATGATCATGTACCATGTTCCAGGCATTGTACTAGTCATTGGGTTTATGATGGTGAACCAAATAGGCATGGTCCCTGCCTTCATGAAGAATAACAGTCTAGAAGAGAAACATATCAAGCAAATAATATATGGATAAAAATGTAATTACAAACTGGGAAAAAGACTATAAGGGAAACTTACATGATGCTCTGAAAGAATACAACAGGAAGACCTAATTATTTCGACTTCAGAGTCTGGAAAACCTCGCACTACTCTCCCTACCCCAACTCCAGCCTGCCATGTGATCCTTGCAGCGTCTCGAAGATGTGTGAAAATCACTGATCCTGTGCTAGTCCCTCATTTCTTCAGAGGACAGAACTGAGGTTCACAGAGGAGGTGTGACTTACCTAAAAAGGTCACCTAGCTAGTTAGAGCCGAGCCAGAGGACGATGACCTCCTGACTTTCTGTCTAGGGCTCCTTCCACTGTTTAAAAGCCCTCTTAATGCAGACCCATGCTCTGCTAGCAGAGTTTGCAGTGATATGACTCTTCACAAGTCACAGGCTCCCAGAAGACTGGAGCTTTGACTTAGTTTATACCATGTTATCATCAGCACCTTGCACGGAACAGATGAATCAAGATTTTGACAAACACTTGCCAATGAATCTAGGTATTTTCTAGAAAATAGTTTTTCTTATTTTCCTTGAGTGGTTCATCAGTTATTGTACTGAAGAATGAGCTGAACTGCCCTAAACTGAGTACACATTTTTTAGAAGTTAGAGTACTTTGTAGGATAGCCTAAATCCTTTTTTTGTCAATGGGCAACTTTTCTTTGGAGGTGAAAAGTTTGACCTAAGTTCTCTTGATAAATTGTTTCTCTCCACCAGTGTATCATCCTTAACACACCTTGTCAGCAGTAGACGTGGTTGGCCCAGGTCGGAAATGGCGGCGCCGATGGTGGGGAGGGCTCAGCCTGCACGTGGAAGGCCCTCACTTACTTCGTAGCGCTCCCCTGTGTGGGCGTGAGCGTCCTGTATGTCCTCCTGAAGTCACATCACAGACCGCACGAGAGATCCAAGAGACCCGAGTTTGTCACCTACCCCCATCTCCACATCAGGTCCATGCCCTTTCCCTGGGGAGATGGGAATCATACTCTCTTCCATAACTCTCACTGAACCCACTTCCAACCAGCTATGAAGATGAATAAAGACAACCTGGACCACCACCCAGTGGGGACCACAGCACTGGTTTGGACCATGACTCTGCACATGGACCAGAAGAGAATATGGGACCTTAAGCTCACCTTCCTTACTTGTATCAAAGGATGACCAGTGTACTGATCTTCCATCCCTTTACTTATGACAAGAGATGCCTTAAATAACTTAGATTGGTCCATGAAAAAAAAAAGAAGTAGAAGTGGTTGATTAGAATAGAAGAGATAGAACCCCATGTATCTGGATTTGGTTACTATGTATGCAGTACTTCCTGGGTGTTACAAACTCATGGCTCATGGTCGTTTCCCCATTTAACACCCAGGGCAGTGGGATTAGGTAGGGGTGATGGGTCTTCAGCTTGCTTGAATGCCATTTAGGGTACCTTGACTCCTTGACTTATTATGCTTCCCCTCACTTAATTTTCTTTTTCTTTTTTTGGAGGATGAGTGGAGTGATAGAATTGGAGAATTTTAATACTACTTTTCCTGTCCACATTTAGCTATTTACAACTATGTGACTTAAAATGATAGAACAGTCAAGACTGGTTTTACAATGGGGGAAAACTGAGTAGAATTCTCTTTTAAAGAAGCATTCTAGAATGCAGGAAATGCTCTAAATACAGAGATGTTCATGGCAGGAGCATTTGTAACAGTGAAACAACTGGGAGCAACTTGAACAGCCAACGATCAAAAAAGAATAAAATGCATACTGATGTCTTCCATGCAACACGAGTGGACTGAAGCCATGCTTCAGAGCAAAGGTCATAACATGGGGTGTGAAGTGGAAAAGAAGGCGGTACAGCAGAGACACTGAGAGTAGGGGCTCTGGGATGAGGACTAAGGTTAAACTGGACTCTTGCATGGCTGTAGGACCTCAGCAAGTTCCTCTGTTTGCCTTAGGTCCCTCAGTCATGAGGAGGGGATAAATTGTACCTATTCTGTAGGGCTGTGTGAGGTTTAGAAGAAGCAACGCTTGTAAAGCCTTGACCCAATGCCTGGCATGGGGTATGGGCTTGACACATGTTCACCATTATTATTAAATATATGGTCTCAACTTACGATGGGGTCAAAAAATACCAAAAGTTCCTTCAAAGACTAGATTTCTTTGGGCTATAGGATTGAGGGCGAGTGATTTATTTCTTCATTTATAAATTCTGTCCTTTGCAATATTCTGTAATTACTATACTGGTCTTTTCTTTTGTCCCCCACCTGCTTTTCACCAGAAAAAAACTGACCCTTACTGACCTGCTCTGTGTCTCCAGGAGGCTGATCCCTATGGACTGCGTCACCGAGGGCCCCTTGCCCTCAGGCTTCTAGTTGGGTTCAGCCGGTGCCTGGGTCTGGCAATGGGTGTGTCCTTTCACACAGCCACTCCTAACTGGTGCCCCCACCCGGCTTTTACCCGTCTCCCTTCAAGTGTAGGGGTGATAAGAGCTTCCCATTGTAGCTGGTCCTGGGTGCCTTGCTATCCCTTGTCCATTCATGAACCCTGCTCACCTCTCTGTCAATAATCCCTTCATTAAAATTTCTTCAAAATTTGAGCTGAGTATGCTTCTGTTTCTGCTGGGACTCTAGCTGATATAAGGAACATACATTATTTTTATAATTGGGAAAATTTTATTTAAGAAGCACAAAGGACCACCCCTGCCTCCCATCTCCCAAAAGGAAGCACTCCTCACGGAGTGGAGAGGCCCCTCAGCTTCCAGACTTGAGGGTGATTATTTTTGTTTCATTTTTGAGCCCTCACATGAAATTAGGCTTCAGACTAGAACACCTATTTCTTAGAAAAACACACTTTCTCCTGGAGAGAAATTCTAGAAAGGAGTCGCGGGCTATTGACAAACTATAATGCTGCAAAGGGATCTGGCCAAAAAGGAATCAAGAGAAAAATCTTCAAGGGGAGAAGGTGGCCCGGAAGTTGCTCATCACTTGCTGTGCCAGCTGTGTGCCCAGTTGGACAGTCGTGGACAGAGTTGTGCCTTGAGTGGAGACCTGCCTCTGTCTGTGGCCACTGGAAACTCACCAGCCCCTGTGGCGTCTGGGCTCAGCAACTGCCAGGCTCCCAGGGGGTAAGTGATACAGTTTGTTCAGTCCGGGGGTGCGGATGGCGGTGTGAGGTGGTGATGGGGCTGGGGGGAAAGGGGCTTGGCATGTCACCATGCACTGCTCCACTCTTAAATCTCGATTGGCAGGCTGACTTTCCCCAGGAGGAAATGTGGGGAGGAATCTCACAGTTGCATGGCAATAAAGAGCTGCCTGGTGGGCCTCCCTCTCCGCCAAGAGGCTTCGTGGCTCCAAAGTTCCGGAGGGGTATGTGAGGGGGAGGAGGAGAAATAAGCCACTCTACTCAGTACTCATGTGATCACCTTTGCAGAAACTTTCCAGTGGCAAGTGTGTTGAAGACAGCGAGCTCAGGGGAGCCGGCAGGGTACAGAAGGATGAAACTGAAGGTGGGGGTCGGGGGTGGGTCCAAGAGAACTGTGGATGACTTATAAAGGAAAGGGATGAGAGGTGAGGCTCAGTGAAAGACAGTGTTGGACAAAGTCAGTTAAAAACTCTAGCCTCAACACTCTGGACCTGATTCTCTTTATACTATGAAGTGAATTCTTATGCTGGTGAGCCTTCTTTTCCCCACTAACCTCTAAGCCCCATAAATAGGTGGACTATGTTTATCATGTTCATTGTGACTCACAATGAATTCACTGAATACTTAACTATATATATATATTATATGTATATGCTAAGCCCTGTGCCGAGTTCTAGGAATACAGAGACGAACAAAACATTCCTGCTCACAGGAGGTTTACAGACTGATGGGAGGGACCCATATTAAAAATATGACCACACATTCGCCACGTAGCCGCACATTAGAATGACCTAGCAGCTCTTGAAAAGTATCTATGCTCGGGTCCCTATCCTGCAAAGACTCAGATTTGACTGGTCTTGGAAGGGGCCCTGGCATGGATCCTAAGGTGATGCTAATGGTCAGCTTCATTTGAGAATTCTAAATATACTCTAAATATGCTCATGGTTCCATGAAACATTATTCCCATGAAACATCCAATGACGGTCAAGTGAAGTTTGGAAAATAATTTACTAAATATATTGGAAACTCTAAAAAGTTACATAATAAAGAAACTTTAGAGACTCTAAAAGTTCTATAATAAAGAAATATATTTAAACTAAAAAATATACCAAAAAAATAGATGTTTGTATAATTTGTGAACATTATTTGGAAAGGCATGGTAGAACTTATTAGGCATGATTTATATTAAATATTTAGAAATGCTCTCTGAAGAAATGAGTTTATAATAGAGACCTGAACAATCAATGATACAAGGTCAGGGAATGGGAGGGGCAGTGTTCTAGGCAGAGGGATTGCCATGTGCAAAGGTCCTATGGTGGGGTCAATGCTTTTAGAACAGAAAGGTGGTCAATGCTACTGCAATATAGAAGGTGAGGGGGAAAAAAAGACCAAGATTTCCTCCTTCAAGGAACTCATACCTTAGGGAAAAACTCACATATTCCGAAAATTCCAATTACTCTATGATCTATAATTTTCCAAATATAACAGGAGAAGAAATCACTGTCAGGAATAATCCTTCACCAGCTGATATAAAAACCCAGTTTCATGTTTGCCCCTAGGTAACTTACATAATTTTTTGAAACAGCAGAAATGCTTTCATAAGTATGTTGGCTTAGGGTAATATTAGTATTAGGTCATGTTTACTGAGCATTCAGTCTCGGTTAAGAGGGAGAAGTGATCTGGAGATTGAATCAAGATGCCAAGCTGACACATGCCTGCCGACCCTACCATTTTTCTCTCCAAATCCTTTAAAAGAAAAACAAGGTACAGTGTTTAAAAATATATCCATTAGCTAGAAAACAAAAAAGTGAGCCATATATACCCATTTCCCTCCTCATTTCCTCCTTAATCCCTAGCAGCCACTAATCTGTTTTATATTTTTATAATTTTGTTATTTCAAGAGTGTTACGTAAATGGAACAATATGCTGTGTAGCCTTTATGGATTGGCATTTTCACTCAGCATAATTCTAGAGAGATTCATCCAAGCTGTTGTGTGTATTGATAATGTGTTCCTCTTCATTGCTCAGTATTATTCCATGGTATGAATCTATCATCACTGGTTTAGCCATTCACCAAATTGGAGGTCACCTGACTTGTTTCCAGTTTTTGGTTATTACAGATAAAGCTGCTATAAACAGTGAACAGGTTTTTATACGAACATACGTTTTCATTTTTCTGGGATAAATGCCTACTAGTTGGTAGGATGTATGGTACTTGTATGGTTTCTTTTTTAAATAAATTGCTAAACTGTTTTTCAGAGTGCCTGTATCATTTTACATTCCCACGAGCAATGTTTGAGCAGTCCAGTGTCTCTGCATCCTTGCCATTTGGTATTGTCACTATTTTCAAATTTTTTGCTACTCTGATAGGCATGTAGCAAAATTTCATTGTGTGTGTTTTAAAGATTTATTTATTTTAGAGAGAGGGAGAGAGGAGAGAGCATGTGTGAGAGAGTGGGGAGGGGCAGAGGGAGAGGGAGAGACAATCTCAAGCAGACTCCCCTTTGAGCAAGGAGCCCGACTGAGGGCTCCATCCCACAACCTAAGCCAAAACCAAGAGTCAGAGGCTTAACTGACTGAGCCACCCAGGTGCCCCTTTCATTGTGGTTTTAATTTGCATTTCCTTAATGCAAACCCAATGAGTTATTATTAGATAGTGGAATGTGAATAGCTAGTGGTTGAGGAGGGAAAATAGGTACTACTCTGAAAGGATTATTTGAAACAAATTTTGAATATGATAATGGCAAGTAGGGTAGGAAAGAGAAAAGAGGCAATTAGAGATTTGAGGAAAATATATAGGTAAGGAAATATAATCACGGTACACTATTTGACATTGCAATGTCAAAACTTAACACACTCAGGGTAGGCCACACATAGTGACTTCCTCCCAAAGAATACAGGATGGAAGGGGTTAAAGCATAAATTTACAGTGGAGAAGCCAGACAAACACACCTCAGCCAGGTGAACAAGGTCAGCATCAAGAGTGATTGAGTCATATTGGGAGCATGTACTCTTGATTTGATGGGATGAAAATGGCTAGAACTACCTCCGTGGTCTTCTGCCGCCAAACCTATATCCCCAGTCTAATCATGAAGAAGAAAATCAGTCACATCCAAAAGAGGGACACTCTACAAAAGAGCTGCACAGTCTTCCTCAAAATTGTCAAGGTCATCAAAAAACAAGGAAAGTCTGAGAAACTGTCAGCCAGAAGAGCTCAAGTAGATACGATAACTAAATGTCATATGGGGTCTTGGATGGGGTCCTGGGACAAAAAAGAGACATCAGGGTCACTTGGGTGGCTCAGTCGGTTGAACAGCTAACTCTTGATTTGGGCTCAGGTCATGATCTCAGGGGCCCCATGAGATTGAGCCCTACGCTGGGCTCCGTGCTCAGTGCGTAGAGTCTGCAATGGATTCTCTCTCTTCCTCTCCCTCTGCCCCTCCTCCTGCTAACATGCTCTCTTTCTCGCTCTTTCTCTCAAATAAATAAATAAAATTGTAAAAAAGAGAGAGAGAGAGACATCAGGTGGAAACTAAGGTTATCTGAATAAAGTCAGGATTTTAGTTAACAACAACCAAAAACGTCCACACTCATAGTAGTATAAACATTGTTGACTTAACTAAAAATGGAAATATAATTAAGTGGAGAGAATAAGGAACTACAGATGAGTGTGGTATTATGAGAGTTAAATTATTTTCTGTTATAGTTATAACTGCATACGTAAGACCTGCAATTGCTGTATCAAGAAAGAGCCACAGAAGCATATTAATGAAAGCAGACAGGGAATTATAAGAACTAGAGGAATTAGAACTGGCTGGCTCTGAAGAGAAGGGTGAGAAGAATTTTTTTTTTTTTATTATAAGCCTTTTAGTACAAATTTGTTTTTTAATCCCATTCTTAGATAACTTTGGACAAAAATAAAAAAATAAAAAGTGTATATAAAAAGAGACAAACTTGCAGTTTGAGTAAATCAGTTTAACTACTCTTTATAAGAGATAAATGTTTCTCAAACGTCATGGGAAGGATGAAAATAGGAAGACAGAAAGGCAGCAGGCAAATGAAAACCTAGAAAGCACTGTTAATTACAGACAAAATAGAAGCTGAAGCAAAGAGCATTAAGCAAGACAAATAAAGCAGCTTCTCAGAGATCAAAGATCAAAGGGACAAACACTTTAGAAAAAGACAGGGATTTAAACAACACACACATTCACACTTTATACCCAATGGAGTTTACACATTCTTTTCAAACACCAATGATGGTACATATACACTGATTTAGCTACAAATAAAATAACAGTGTACTGAACATATTAAAAAATTTTCTTATTATGATAAAATTAGAAATTAACCTTAAAATATAGCAAAAAAAATATGGCCACTTAGTTTAAAATGGCTTGCCAAAAAACCCTGCTTAAAGTGGAAATGATAAAGTATTTATAAATAAATGATGATTATAGCATCTCACTTTAAACTTTTTGGATGTGGACAAAGTAGCGGTCAGGGGAAAATTTATAGCCTTAAATATATGGACTAGAAAACAAGAAAAATAAATGAACAAGTAAGTTAAGTTTTCAAACTAAAAAAACAAAAAACAAAACAAAAAAAAAGGGAAAGAAAGAATAAAGTAAACCAACAGAAAGTAGCAGGAATTGGCAAAGCTAAAGCCAGAAATTAATAAAATAGAAGATAAACAAGAAATAGGTTTCATGAATGAAAAAAGTTAATTCTTCAAACAAACCAATAAAATAGATAAATGATGTTCAACAATTCTGAAAGACTTTTGAAATACTAAAGGGACCATGATCACAGTGGAGATTTAAAAATTATGTTCAATGCTATATCATTCATCATAATCCACATGGAACCTCCTTAATTTGGTAAAGGTTACCTACCAGAAGCCTATCCTAGATGTCACACTTAATGGTAAAATATTAGATGCACGTTGACAAAAGCAGGTAAGAGAGAAGGACATCTACTGTCTCACTATACACAATGTCCTGGGAACTAGAAACCACATTGACTCTAGTTAACGAAGTGAGATCTGAGAAGGAATAAGAAGTACTAGAAAGGAAGGACAAAATGATCCTTACTTAAAGATGGTGTGAAAAAAAAATCGTAAGATGCAAGACAATCTACTAAAGAAAAAAAAAAAAACCCTCACCAGTACTGAGTTCAGCAAAGCAACCAACTAAAGATTTCTTTTGAACTAGCACTTGCTCTTCTATTGTCCCACAACTAGCCAATTAGAGAATATATCTTGAAAAGAGAGTCATTCATAATAGCCATCAAACCTGTTAAATAGACTCCTCCCGCCCCGTGAAACTTAACAGTAAGCGTAGAAGGCCCATATAGGAAAATTATGAAACTTTCCTGAATACGTAAAATTCAACTTGATTAGGAAGACCGTTCTTGGATGGAAAGATTCTCTCCAAATTAATTTAGGAATATGATGCTACCCCAGTACAATTTTGAAAATTAAACTTGACAAACCAATTCTAAAATTCATTTGGAGGAGAACATGTGTGCAAACAACTGTGACATTTTGAAAAAGATTACCATGGGGAGGGACTTGCCCTACCAGATGTTAAAATGTACTATAAAGTTACTATATGGTGTGAAAATTAATAAAAGGAAACACCATTTAAAATGGATTGGGGAGGCCAGGAGGGGGAGCCCTTACACCCTACCACTCATTGTCAATGACCCAACAGGAAGAGACGTACCTTGAATGTCCATAGTACTTTACCTACTACTTTATTCCCCAAGCAGGAAGAAAGGTTTTTCTCTTGCCCCAGCAACAGCACAGCCAATCAGAGACCTCACAACTCAACCAGTGGAAAGCCACTATACTTCAAACTCCTAGTTTACTCCAATAGACTTTGTTTTATAACAGCCCCACCCAACTGCCCCCTTTCCTCTTTGAAGGATGTTCTCCTTTGTTCCCTAGACTTGTTGTAGCTTGCTTATACCGACTTGCATGAGCTGCAACTCTGCCGTTGCTAAATAACCCCTCTCCCCCTTTTTTCCCCCCTCTGGTGAAATGACTGAGGGTTTTTTGTTTGTTTGCTGTTTTTTTGATGGTTTTATTTTTAAGGTTAACAATGGCTATAGACAGGTGAGTGAGACAAAGAATGGGACTGCATAAACTTTTCCATTTCTAGTTAATAATCCCAGAAGAAAATATTGGCCCAAGTAAAACAGAGACACATACAAGGATTGCAGTATTATATAATAGGAAAAAAAAAAAGGAAACAACCTATGTCTATCAGTGGAAGAATGATTAGGATATATTGCTGAATTAAAAATAAATCTAGGGGCGCCTGGGTGGCTCAGTCGGTTAAGTGTCTGCCTTCGGCTTGGGTGGTGATCTCAGGGTTCTGGGATCGAGTTCTGCATGGGGCTCTCCACTCAGCGTGGAGTCTGCTTCTCCCTCTCACCCTCCTTCTGTGCTCTCGCTCTCTTTTTCAAATAAATAAATAAAATCTTAAAATAAATCTAGTTGTAGGATTAGACAGTGTGATTATTTTTAGCACACAAACAAACCTATACATCTGTGTGCTTATACATGTGGGTACGTGCATCAAGAAAGGATTTGTAAGGACATACATGGAACTCCTAACAGATTAGTTTTGTGACAGGGATGGGACACTGGGGGAAGGGTAAATCTTTTACTTTGTCTTTTATATAACCTGTACTGTATTGTTTGAGGGTTAAAAACTTTCCTAAATGAAGAAAATGCAAAAAGGCTATTCTTTACAACATACTGTACTGGAGAAGGGTTTTAAGGTGGTTCACAAGATGGTGGAAGAGTCAACTGGCTGGATCCTGACAGCTCAGCAACCAGGGGAGGAACCAAAAACTGGCCTATAAAGCCTGTGGCAGCTTAGAAGAAAGAACTTGAGTAGTGTTGCCATTCTCTTGCTCTCACTGGACCTGCTGCTTTTCCTCATCATACATTTAGTTGCTGAACTTATTTCCATATTTTTACTTGCATGCAAAAAATGTTAACCCACTGAGTTTCCTGTCCCTTGGACATAACATCTTCTGCCTCTCCTCATTGCTTCTCATCTGTAAACTTTTGGCCTCAACGCCCGCCCAAACAGGCTAACTAAAATGATAAATCCTTTTGTTTTGTGAAACTGAATCACTTCAATCTAGTGATGACGGTAGCTACCTCATGCCTAGGATCAGACTAATTCTTCAATTAATTAAACATGGAAAAGAATTATAGTCTCTAATGCAACATACTTTTCTCTTTCTAATTACAAGGTGTAGGAGGGAAAAATAATAGAAGGCATAAAAATAATATAAATACTAAGCAGTGTGCACCCAAGCCCCACGAAGTCAGGTTTTTCTTAAGTCTTGTGAAAAGATGGCCCAAATGATTAAGTCATAGTCAAGTTCACACTATTATTACAAATTGTTGACCCCGAGGATTTTCATGGACAAATGGTGGACTCTCCCTCCTAGAAGCTGCAGTGCCCCTGGACATCTCTCTGGAATTCTTCGGCCTCCTTTCTTTCTGGGGAAGAAGTTGGGGGTGGTGGTTGGCAGAAGTACCACCTGGTCTTTGCAGGAGCAGATCCACTACCAGCCCCTGGCAATCTCTGCAAGGAGAAATGCTTTTCAATTTTTTTTTTTCTTTTAGAGAATGCCATCAAATGAAGAACAGTTAAATATTTTGCTATTACAAGCCTTTGTAGGAAGGAATTAGGGTGGTGGCTTCTAATCTGTTAGAGAACAAGGTGAGAAGAGATGGGGAAGGGCACCACCCAAACCAGCATACTGCCCACACCCACTGGGCAGCTACTGGAGCATCTCATCATTGGCAAACCCCGAAGGGTGACCATGTCAAGCCCTGCTTTTAAAATAAAGATAGAAAAGAATTCATCCTGTGGATGGAAAACAGATGCCGCACTTCATCCGTTAGAGGATACTTTGTCCTTTCAATTTCCAACCCCGCAAAGAGCAACAAAATCACTTTTATGAAAATGTTCTCTGCTCTGGGGCTGCAGAGAAATGACTTATCCTCTGCCGGAGCTGCAGACAGGTTACCCAAGGCGGGGCGGGGGGGTTCGGCGGGGGAGGATGCGGAATGAAGTTCTGGCAAGTGTCCAAAGCATTAAAGCATTTGAAATAACTCTAGTTTGGCTCTGTAAGCCATGGAAATTGGTGAGATGGGACCAAAAGATGCCAGCGCTCTTTGAATCCAAGGAAGAAACACCTAAAACAGTCACTCTCTTAGCCCCATTTTCCTGCATTTAGGGAAGATGCAGGCAGAAAACTCCAGTGGGTCTTACTCAAAACTGTTTCTGGGTTTTAAACTGAAACTGATGCCTTTAATGTCCAAGTTGAGGTGGCAACTGGCCTGGCGCGTGGCCTCTGGGCCTGAAGAGGGCTTATAAAGAGATGCTCTTAAAAAGATTTCTGGATATCAACAAACTCTTAAAAAAATCGGGACATGTTGATGAGTTGAGTGTACACATGTGAGGAACGGAAGGATTCAGATTTTCTTTGAAACACAGGCTTCGGTATGAAGGGGGAAGATCCAGTTGTCAAAACAGGCTTGAGGTTTTATGAACCCAGAAATTCTGGAGAGCAGTTTGAGATGTTTTCCAAATCCTAAATACTGTAGGGTTAAGCCTTCCCTCTAACCAGTTAGATAACTGACATTTCATTCTGTGGATTTCTCGATTGTTTCTTCTTTTTTAAAGCAAACAAAATAATTAGCCTTGTTCCAGGGTAATTTTGCTAATATTTCCATGATTAAATAATTATTTCAACTCTGAATTAAAAACTGTCCTGCTGTCTCTGGGTACAGTAGGCAGTCAGCTGTTTTAATAACCCCTGAGGGTGGTCACGTTAAGGACTCAATTTATGACCTTATAGATTAACACAAGGAAACCTACTCCATAATGCAACAGACAATTCTATTTATAATGTTTAATTAATCCCCTCCAGTCACTAACAGAACCCACTTGTGGCTTTCGTTTCAACCCCACCCAAATGCAAGTCTCCTGAGATGAGACGTGTTAATATGTGAATGCTGATAGAATTTGCTGGCATGATAGTTGAGTATTAAATAGCTGACAGTCTGGATAAATTAGCTCCCGATAGCTCACTAATCAAATGTAAGAAGAAAATGTCGAGTTTGGCGGCACTGATGAAACCCTTCATCACAACCCTGAGCTGGAGAGAGGGAGAGAGAGAGGAAAATGTCCAAGTCTGACACTGCCTGAAAACACTAGCTCTGAATTTCAGGACGTCTTGGCAGAGCAGACAACCAAGAAAAAGTATCAGAACTGTTTCGAAGGATGGCTGTGGGAGGCCACCCTGGTGGCTCCATTTGTCTTTTGTCACTAGTACCCTCAGGCTGCCTTCTCTTTGATACAGAAAACCCAAAGTGGTAACCAACTCTAGGCTGCCTTACCTAAGGTAGCACAAACAGAGTGGAGTTACCTGGAAAACTCCAAGTACCTCAGAAAACTACAGGGTGTGGGCAGAGTAATTTTTGCAGACCTAGAAGACTCTCCCGGGAAATAGGCCCTGGGAAGGAGGCAGGAGGCTCATACACTACATGGACATAGGACTTCTGCCTTGTGGGCTGGCATCTTGGAATATATGCATGGAAGACTTTACCAGGTTTTAGGACTGTTCCAGCTACTTCCATATGTCCTCCTGAGTCAGGAAAATCGATTTCGCTCTTTTTTGTCCACCACATTCGAGAATCCACATAATGTGATACTTCTGGCTCTGCTTTGTGTCTTCAGGCAAATTCCTTAACCTCAATGCCTTAGTCCTCTCGTCCACAAAGTGGAAATCCTAACTGCCCAATTCTAGGGTTGTTGTGAAGATGACACGGAGTTAGTACAGAGGATGGCTTGACACGGTGCCTGGTGTACAGTAGGCGCTCCGTAGCCTTGGCTGTTCTCATCACAGTGTCACTCTGCTGTCTGTCTCCTCTACCACATCAGGCTGTCATGGTTTCTCCTGGCTAGCTGCCTGACTCACCTCCCTGTTCCTGGCCCATATCTCTGCCGGTACATCGTACACAGTCTTGTGACCCAAATCTTTCACCGTCTACCTCTGATCCTGTCCTGCCTTATTCAGTGTTCTGCACAGCTCATCAAACAATGTCGAAACTCCTTAATTTTGAATTTAAGGCTTGGTGGGCCCCTGCCTCCTGCCCTCATTTCTCTCTCTGCTCTTATATTTCACTGTGCCTTCTCCTGACCCCTCACCTCCGCTGGAGCCACGGTTCCCTCGCTGTCTTCTGCCTGTCCGAGTGTGTTCTTGCTTCATAGGTATCAACTGTGCCCACCGTTCTCTCCACTTGGACGTTACTTCTCCTCAGCATCTTCTGGTCCAAATCCTAGCCATCCTTGAAAGCCAAGTGCCACCTGCACCTTGGGGCTTTTCTGATCCTATCATGTTACCTCCCTCTTTCTTTTCTGACCCCCGATGTCCCTTATTTGTTTTTTTTTTTTTAATCCTTAACCCTAGTTACCTGCTATTACAGGTATCAATTCATATGCCCCGCTACTTAGTATGTGTGATATCCCACTCTCCGAGCTCCTTGGATCGAGGCTGATTCTTCCATGTGCCCTACTTAGTGCTGTCCTCAACCCTATACTATGCACAAAACAGGCCCTTTCCAACAAGAAGTTGGGAGTTAATAATATTTTGGAGGGCCTTGGAATAATGACAGCCTGGTCCTGTGGTCCATCCTTTCTGTGACTTATTAACTTTTGCTCTGTACATGAGGGCCTATGGAAATATTTCAACTCAAAAAGTACATGGGATAGAAAAAATCCTATCAGCAGGAAAAACAAACATACAAAACGCACAGCTGATCCCCAAACAATGGATTGTTTTTTGAGAAAAAGCAGTGAAACAAAAACCTGGAGTCCGGTACCTTTGTATCTGGTTACTGCTGCGGCGTTGACACTAAGAGGCTCCTGAAAGCTGACGGTGAGCGTGGTGCTGCCGGTCACCACGAGACAGGCGCCGGCTGGCACCTCGGGGGCTCCTGGGACGGAAGGAAAAACGTAAGGATCTTAACATTGCAAATCCTTTTTAGACAATGTTCCTGCCTCTTCAAAGGATACCCTGAAACACACACTATGGAAACATTTGTTTGTAGAGCCTAATAGCTTTTGCTTTTGAACATTTTCATCAGAAGTCTCAATGGTCTTTATTTGTTGCCATCGTGGTCTTATTTGAGCATCAGAACATCTTCTGAAGGGGTAAATAATACCAGTTAAGCCTTCCCAAAGTATTCTGGAAACACAACAGGAGATTGGCCTGGACCAGCGGAGAGCAGGCCAGAAAGTGCCATAGCAGGAAAAGGCTGTTGACAGAGGCTGTTACGTTTCATAAAGTACTTCCATGGAAATCATTTCACTGGAGCCTTTTTGCAACCCTGTGGGGTAGAAAAGGCAAGTAGAGCATGTGCCCATTTAGGATGAGGAACCTGCCGTCCAAAGAGGCCACACTACTTGTTCAAGGACACAGCAAAGACACAACTAGGACAAAGGCCCGTGGCTTCGGATGCTGACCCCCGGGGCTCTTCCCGGGGTAGGATGCCGACCTGCCTTCTCTCATGCGGCCTCCTATTAGATCAAGGAACGTTTTCTGAGAAAGAATTCACGGACCAATGCCATGCCCATTAACCTCGGTTTTTAAAGGACTCCTGATAGTTCTAGGTGTTCCTTAACACCCAGAAGGTGTTTTGTGATTTAGAAAATTACCCCCCAAATGGCAGTAAGTCTAAAACTATGACTGCTTCTAGTAGTAATCTGTCCTAAATGAGGCACAATTGCAAATGCATTTATTAAAACAATTGCTGAATGTCTCTCTTTTTTTAAATAAAAAAACCCATGTATCAGCATTGTTGAAGAGACTGTTAATTTTGAAAGCAAACTTTCATTAATGTTGCTTAAGCTGTTTGCTTTAAGAGAAAGGATTAGGCTTAGATTAAATCCTTAGTATACAGAACTGCTTCAGAGAACAAGATTTTCACTGCCTTCGGTCTTTATCTATAGCACAAAGCAGAGGCAGATATTTCCAAACGAATGAACTGATCTTTCCCTTATATTTAAATTCTCAAGTCCAGTTTTTTAAATTGTTGTTTAAATAAGATCTGCTTTTGGAACAAGATTTTAATATTTCCCAAGTTTGAAATTGATACTTTTTTATATTAGGGACCTTCCAGTGCTAATGAGCATTATCCAGAAGCAAGGCTTTTCTTAAAACTAACAAAAAGAATCGACGAAGAGAATGGAAGTGCAGACAAAGCATAATTCAGGGGCTGACTGACTATCCTCTGTGGCCTGTATTAACCAAAGGTCGCTTTATATAAGCTCTCTATAAAAAAATGCAGCAGAGTTGAAAACAACTTAAACTTGTGTTGGAGGCAGAAACTGGACAAATAGGCAAACAAATATTTTCCACCTCCCCATCCCAAAATATAGCCACTTAGGGTATCAGACCATCCAGGTTATTAGGCATTAGGGCGTATCGGGTGGAAAGTGCTAGATGAGTGTGACACTGTGGAGAGAGGCCAGCAGCACTGAAGTCTCATGGCTGTGGTCAGAGAACCTATCGGGAGCCAGAAAATCAAGCAAGACAAAAGATCCTTTTACAGCTGCCCAGAGCCCTCACTCCAAATAGGCTGACAACGGCCATCCATGACCCAGGAGCAGAGTTGAAAAAAAAATCAGTAAAAGAAGGCCTGGCTGTCTCCAACCAACCTGGCTTCTAGTTAAATGCAGAAGCCCTCTGCTTATACTCACTGGCGTGCTCGAAGCCCGTCCTCATGCGTCTGTAGAGCTGACACCTCCACTCCCAAGCTTTCAGCTGTTTCTCTTTCTCTGTGTTGTCCAGACTGGGTCCTTCGTTCTCCACCTGGGCGGACAGTTCACTCACCCTCTGCTGGGCTTCCTGCACCAGTGTGGCGAGGTGCATTGCTCGGCTTTCCAGGCTGACAACTGCAGGGAAACACATGGGTGACTCCTTTCTCTTTCTGGGGAAACGCTGCTTCGTGGGTATGGGAGTTAAGAGTTGACTCTGGGGTTTAAAAAATGCTCCGGGGTAAGTGGGATCTGTGTTCCTTATTAACTGACTTATCCTGACAGGGTCTAAGTGGTGACATTGACAACTAGCTTAAATGGTAAGTCCATCAATTTAAGATACTTTCATTGCTCTGGGGCTCTCTTGTCATATGCACCCCAAATAGCTGCCTAGCACAGTTCATTAGAATTCCACCATCAAGTACCCATGAGGACCACTCCTCACCCAGATTGCACACAGTTGTTTCCATGATCTTTACAAAGACAAACACTTAGGGCCAAAAGCTCTGTAGGGCTAGGAAGGTCGTAGGAAAAGGCATCCACGAGGCAAGCTGCATTCCGTTGAAGTTGTTTGGGCTTTTTTTTGGTAGAATCTGATTCGAACGTTCTGCTCTTATCATGTCTGCCCAGCTCACAGACATTTCTGTACAAACGTCTTAGTGGCGTAATTCTGTTGTAATTAACCAATTTATTTATTGCTGATGAAGTGTCCCACTCCCACTGCCATAGTTACGCTAGTGAGTTCTGATGACTGGGTGTGATCAGACTATGATCTATCAATTCCATCTCTGATCGTGATCTAAAGGAAGGAATGAATGGTCTCTGGAGATGCCCATTCTCAACAACAGCAAGTTCAACTACTCCTCTTGCTGACAGATTAGATAGTTTGATATTTCTGTTTTACTCCATACTTGGCATCTCCACGAAATTCACATCGTGCTGGTTCACCTGACCACACCCTTGTGCGAGTGAACGTTTGTGACAGTGACAGAATGCTTCACAGTCGTGTGTCAGGTTGGGAAGCTGCTTCTTGGGGTTTCCTCATGGCTCCTATATATTGGAGGGCTGCCTCGGCGGTCCCTCAGTCACTTGGGAGGAGCCCTCCCTGGTTAGTGGTAAGGGGGCAACAGCCTCAGCACGGGCGTGTGGAAGGGAACCATGCAAAGAACAGCACAGACCAGAATCAAGCTCTGCTGCTCTGTCACCAACGTGTGGTTGACACTCTGTGTGACCAAACCAGTATTCCCCCCGGGGGGGTGGGAAAGAAATCCAAACATTTCATTCTTCTAATTAAGGGGGGAAAATATTACGAAGATAAGTGAAAATTTGTTAGGTGCATTCTGAAATGGAAATTAGGTGGTTATATATTCATATTCTCTGTGTTCATAGGCATGTTTGCATTAATTACAGGAAATGAATACTAATTTATTATTGCCCCTGCTCACCATCAGTCTCAATTTATTTACAGATGAGGTCAATGAAAAATTAGTCGAGTCTTTTTTCTTTCTTTTTCTTTCTTTTTTTCTTTCTTTTTCAAGTTGCTGTTTAGAACACTCAGGACTGTGTTTTGCTACAGATTTCTCATGGTTAATGAATGTTGCTGTAGCAGTCAATCATGTACTCTGAATACCGTCACACTTTTTTTAAAGCCTCAGTCATGAGCCATGACAGAAAAATAAACAAATAAATATAAAGCTAAAAAACTCTTTCACTGAGCAGCTACACTATGCAGAATCCCCCGGGAAGGCTAAAGGAGGCCAGAATAAATGATAATATAAGTGCTGTGGACGTAGGGAAGCAATGATGGCGTATGAACACGGAGGCTCTGGAGAAAAAAAATACACATACACACACGCGGGCGCATACTCCAGTGGAAAAATTGGCAATATTAGTAGCCTCAAGGTGCAATTTCCTGGAGCAGTGAGATTGACAAGTCAGTACTAAATGCTGTTAATTTAACTAACTTCAGATTAATGGTAGAGTCTGCTATGACTGAAGGCCTCAAACACAGTCTCATTATAGCCTTGCTGGGAAGGTCCTAAATATAGGCATTGACAGTTGAAAACAAATTCGTATACATTTGTGTATTTTTAGACATAGGTTAGGCGTCAGGGTTTGTGTCACAGTTCTCAGGTTGATTAATTGACCCAGTAACTGCACCCTCTACCCATGGCCCCCCTCCTTCTCCCACTCCAAATTATAGAGAAAATGGGGGAATTGTCCTTGCTAAGTCATTCAGTGAGCTTTTTATTGTAAGCCTGATGTTTGAATTGCATGCATGCGTCAACACTTGGGTGATAGACACATGATTTATAAAAATAAATTTTTCTAATACTATGAAATCCCCCCTATTAATTTTTATATCCACAACAGTTATTACTGGTGTGAATTCCAGGTGGCATTTCAGATGGACAGCTTCTCCTGAGCTATGCTTGGCTCCCCCTGAAATTTTTCCTGCTTTCCTTAGCACAACGTGCTTTGTTTCTACCCTTTCCCTTTCCTCCGAGGCTGTGGCCTTGACGCTGTTTGCGTTGTAGTGGTGAAGGGATTCTACATCTTTAAGGTAAAGCATGTTGCCTCTTCAGAGGCTAAGGGGAAACCTATTCAATTTTATAGCCAGGTGAATCTTCCAAGATCATCTCGATCCCTGTGCTTCTCAAACTGGGATGCCTAAACACCAACATAATATGCTGGTGGTGGTTGGGGGGAGGTGCAGTGGGCATCTCTGGAGCCACAGAATGAATATGGGCATCTTCCTGGGGCATCAGTTTCTCCATACAGATTTTGGTGAAAGCATATTATTTAGAAATCAAAACAAACACTTTTGGTGGAGAATGGAAAATTTTCCCCAAAATTGAAAGCTTAAAAAAAAAAAAAGAAAAGAGGAACTTTATAGAAATCTGCCCCCCCTCCTTTTTTTTTTCCAGGCTAAGTCCCCAGGTACCCCTGAGAACACACTCACTTGCCTCTGTTGCTAGAGGTAATTCCATGGACAAGTAGAAGAAACACTAACTGAGCCATTGGTTTCCAACCATTTCACCCAGCAAAATGTTTATTATTTTTTTTCCTATGGATTTTTTAATAGCTTAATAAAACACTCTCTTTTGAAAGATTTTCTTTATCGACTACCAAATCAGCTGACTTATAAAGTAATCATTTTTCTCCCTATTATTAATGACCTATATAACTGCCAAGAGTCACATCTGTTCAGTATGAGATAAGCAACCTAGCAAAGTGAGTTAATATATTTTAAGCAGAAGCAATATGATGATTATATTAGACTGTTTCATTTTATCTTGAGTGATGGTGGGAAGTTTAGGCTTTTTGACACCTTGCACACTATTCTGAGAGTCCCCTTCCTATTTTTGCCACCCTAGAATGAGAACATTTTAACCCCCTTATTTTATTATTATTTTTTTTAACTCACCTGTTATAAAGATGAAGAAACTGAGACCCAAGTAGGGGAGATTATTTTCCAAGATTTTCTTAAAAACCTTAAAGAACCCGGGGAACTTCCTCTAAACCAAATGGAATGCAAATTAACCCCGTATTTATGAATTGCAATTTTCTAATTGCTATCGATTTGTCCCGAGGCTGGTGAGCTCATTTTGGGTGGCTGGTTGGACAGAGAAACTAGAATGGCTATGTCTATCATGTGACTGGTTCTCCTGCCCAGCCACTTCTCTTTCTCTTGGTTCCCTTCCCCTTTTACTTCCATACTCGGGATATTTTCCTCTTGAGTGCAGAATTTCCAATCTGTTTGCAAGGTCTGGTCTTTTCTCTCTTACTGCAGTTGGCTCCTTCTCCAGACAAGCAACTACCCCTCTGAGCAGCCATGGCCAGCACAATAGAGGGTCTGTGAGCGTGTGGTGAGCCGGCCGGCTGGGGCAAGACCACTCGGCTGCTCCTGAAATAGGCCCCATGCTATTGTGGTGTTTAATTATCAACAGCATTTCTACCACCCAGTGTCTGAGTGGGTATTTGTTCTAAGACCTGCCCAGCTAATTAACTACGAGGTGGGGGTGGGGGTGGGGCGGGAACTTGGTGTTCAAAGAATACAATTACGGTTACTGTTTAAATCCTGAGATAAATAATGATCGGACTGAATGCTTTTTCCTCACCATCAGACTCTAACCTACGGAGCGCCTACTACGTACTATTTCTTAATTTCGCCTTGCCCTGCAATTGGTGAGTTTGGGCCTGGTTGATAATTGCTTAGAGATTGAAAATGTAACGAGGGTAAAATGTAAACTAATTTTAATTCTTAACTGAAAGTTTTAGGGAATAATTCATTTGATTTGCTTGGAAAAAACGAATACATTTGCCTATTACTAATGATACGGCATTTTGCAACTCAGCAACAACTTTTTATTGTTACTAGCATTTTTCTTTTCTTTTTTTTTTTAATTTATTGATGAGAAAAGAAGGTAGAAGACAATCCTTTTAGTCTCAACGTCTGAAGGAGACTTAGAAGCAGTCTTAGATGATTCTTCTTATAACACCCTTGGCCCTATACGATTTCCTCCAGGAGGGGAACTTGCTGCTCACCAAGGCGGCCCTATCCATTCTCACTTTCAGTTTTAATTTAAAAGAGTGTAATTTAATTTTAAAAAGTTTCCTGATCCTGAGCTGAAATCTGCTCTCCTCTTATTTCCAAACTGGAGGTACAGTGGTAAAAGGGCTTTAGGTTATCGATCTAGATCAAGCACTGCCCGTTATGAATGTGTGATTCTCACCAGTTATGCTGCCATCTTGAACCCAACTGTCTCATCTGAAAAGTAGCACAGTAAAGCTGTCTCACAGCTGCGGTAGGTTTGTGATAATCTTTACACAAATGGCTCTCAGCAGTGGGGTTTTGTATTATTGTTACACTCATTGGTCTGTGTTACAGTTTTTAGAGGCACACAAAAATAAATCAAATACTTGTTTTATAAAATAGCTCTATGTCCTTCCATTAAAACAAAAACAAAAACAAAAAAAAGCCCTCTTGCCCCCAGGTAAAAATCTTCTGTCCCAACTACCAGTCAGAAATATATTATATACTAAGTGGTGTCAGTTTCAACCCTATCTGTTATTTCAGAGAAGAAAAAAAGGTCACTTAGGTATAAACCTTGAATTGTAAGCCAATGTCCTCTGGGCAACCAGGAAGAGCAGTTAATAAAATTCATCTTTGCTGATCATAAGGGACAACCTTCTAACAACCTCACAACTGCCTTATTTTCAGGTAGGAACATCAAAAGAAATACTATAGAGGAGTCCAAAAATTAAGTGTTTTTTAATTCAAAAACTCTCATACCAGAAAAGCTCAAAACCTCCGTTTCAATTTACCTGTTCTGCTGAGGTTCCAGAGTCAGAATTCACTCTGGCTCCCTCAGGTCTCAACCTGTTGTCTTAATTTCAGGTTTTCCCAGGGACTTTGAGAATGTAGCTCCAAAAAGTTCTAGAGATTTAGAGATGAAATGTTTCATTTTAATTACTATGGTGTTTTCTCCTCCTAGAGCTCATTATGCCCTGGACATGGGGCTCTGGAATGTTCTTCCCTGCTACTGTCTAACAGAATGTGGATTCACAAAGTCCATATTATATAGTTCAAGTTGTAATTGTGGTTCTTTAAGAAGCCAGAGCCAATGACACAGAGAGAGACTTCCATCCTAAGTTTCCCAAAGTCCAAAGGGCCAATGGACATTTCTAAAACAAGCTTGTATGAAAACCCTTGAGGAAATTATTTAGAAAATCCAAAGCAGATCACCAAATGATGTCATGGCTTAAGTATGAAAGAAGATAATCCTATCTTCTGCCAATACCTTTGCTGCTGTCTAATAGAAATACAGTGTAAGCCACATTGTTTAAAATTTTCTAGCAGTGACATTAAAAAAGAAAGAAAAGAAAAAAGTACTGAGGGTTGCTGGAGGGAGGTGGGCGGGGGATGGGCTAAATGGGTGATGGGTATTAAGGAAGGCGCTTGTTGTGTTGAACACTGGTTGTTATTTGCAAGTGATGAATTGCTATATTCTACTCCTGAAACCAACATTACACTATATGTTAACTAACTAGAATTTAAATAAAAATTTGAAAAAAAAATAAAATGAAAAAGTGAAAAGAAAAAAGTGGTATTAACTTTAATCATCTATCTTAGTTAACTCTGCAGATCCAAAATATTATCATCTCAACATGTAATCAATGTAAAATTATTGAGATAGTATATATATTATATATAAAATAAACATATAAAAAATATATATATAATATATATAATACACTAAAATATATTTTATTGTACTTAAGCCTTGAAAATTCAGGGTCGTTTTACATTAAGAACACATTTTAATTTGGACTGGACGCCTTTCAGATACTCAATTGTCACATGTGGCTGGTGGCTCCTGTGTTGGACAGTGCAGTTTTAGAACATAAAATTCCACAAATGTTAAAAAGTGCTTTAGTTTTTTTAGTGCAGTGTTTTAAAAATGCAAACAGATGGGTAAAATATTTAAATTCTTTACCAGAAACTCTTGGATTGTTTTACATTGTTTTTGATATTTATATTGACTAACAATTTTCTGACCATTTACAATGTGCCAGGAAAATAGTTTAAAGCTGTTATTATTACATTTAATCCTCAACTCCAGGCGAGCCCCCGATGATCTCTGTCTCATAGTAGTCACACCCGACCACACTGTGCCAGAGTTGGCCTGTGTGATCAACAACATTCGGCAGGAAATGAGAATATATCCTTCCTGAGATTAGGTCATAAAAGACACTGTTGCTTCTACCTTGGTCTCTCTCTCAGATCATTTGCATTGGCGGGAGCTAACGGTCACGTCAGGGAGCGGCCCTCTGGAGAGGCCCACGCAGGAAGGAACGGAAGTCTCTTGCCAACAGTCACTCTGAGTAAGGTTGAAGTGGATCCCCTAGCTCAGTCAAGCCTGGAGGTGATAGCAACCGTTATGCTGGGGGAACTTAGGGATGGGGGCCTGGATTGTGAGCGTGTGCATGGCACAAGGACGGTTTGGGTGGGTTGTCAAAGGTATCTTCTAACTTTATCTATAATGTTTTCATTTTTTACAAGGAGAATATATTCTGTGTTGCATGAATATTTAAAAATTAAAAAAAGAAAATGAAAGGACAATTAACTCCTGAGAAGCAGGTGAGTAGACCTTAGGCTGTAGCCACCTGATGTCTAAATAATTGTTTGGAAATATAAAAAAAGATCAATTCACTCAGTATTTAGTAAAATTACTCCCTTCAAAAGAAATAATATAGTCATATCCTTCAAAAGAAGTAGCCTTGGGATTCATTCAATTCAACAAATATTTACTGAGTGTCTACTGTTTGCGGGGGATACCGAAATGAATGAGACAGACAGGTCCTGCTCTGTGGAGCTTACATTCTAATGCAGGAGAGATGGAAAATAAACAAATAAAATGAAAAATATATAGTGATAACTACTATACAGAACATTAAAATAGAGTGATTGATTAGAAAGTGACTTTGGACCTGATGGCTAGAGAAAGCCTCACCTGAAGATGTGACATTTACGTGGAAACGTTAGGAAGGAGCTGGCCAGGGAATGATCATGACCGAAAGCCTCCGAGCACTCCCCGCACAAAGAACAGCTAGGACAGAGGCCCTCTGAGAAGAGAGTGAGTGCGGCGTGTTCATGGGATGGGAGGGAAGCTGGTCGGGCTGGTGTACCATGCGTGAGGGGGGAGCAGTGGGGGATGAGGCTCCAGGAGCCCGTCTGTAAGTCAGGGCGAGTGAGGATCTGTACACCTATTTTAATGAAGCAAACAAAAATACCTGGGGACTCATTCTGGAGACCTGCCCAAAGCTTGTTCTTTACATATTCTTAATGGTTGCAAATCTTTGTCCTTTGAGGCTGGATTTGATTTCAGGAAACCTCTCTAAATCACTTGAAGCCAAGTCTGGTGAACACGGAGGGTGATGACGCTGGGCAATGCTGTTTTGGAACAAAAATCAGGTGTGACTCTAAGCAACGAGTCAGATTTTCTCATAAACTGGCTCTGAGGACAAATCCAAAAGTGTTTAGAGCAATGGCAGCTCTGTCGGAGCAAGTGTGGGGTCTCCCATGAGGACCGTGTTAAAGGATAACATTTGTTTGGATTGTAGACTTTCTGGGGTGTTTGTTTATATAAAGCCAGGCTCATTAGTTTATAGTCACACCTCTTAGACGTGCCCTGAACTGGTCCCAGCACCAACACGATCCCTCGACTACTGCAGAAACTAGCGGTGCATCCTGACAAGTCGGCCAGAATTCTAACACTGGCGTCTGCACCACACTTGCACGGCAGCTGCTCGGCAATTGCGCTTCATGAAGTAACCACACACAACTAAGGCTGGCGACATCTCCTAGTTCCAGAGGCAATACCCGAGAGAAAGTGAGTGAGTTCACAGAGAAACACAGGGAGGGTCTGCAGAGAAGGGAGACCAAGGCTCTAGAAAGGGCTGAGAGACTAAAGATGAAGAGCATTCCATCATTCTTACTGGTCCACATTATTCAACGGTGTAAAACTGAACAGTCAGGCTCCATTTACAACCAAATTCTACAACAGTACCTGGAAAATAACAACGTGACAATGGCCAGAGGTACTCCCAGGTATAAATTACTGAAAGACTTACAGGTATTTCCCACACATTGTGTATACACTATGCATGTAACTCATATGTGTGTCTATGTGCCTGAATTCAATACCTGTAATTCCCAGCAGCCTAACACAGGGGCATTCAAAATTTCACCTGAAAATTTCTGAGCACCTACTATGTGTCAGGTACTGGGCTTGAAAGACAGACAAAATCCACGAGTGACCAGATTTGCACATGGTAGGTATCCAAAAAGAACTCATTTCTTTATGATTACTATTTATAGACCCTAGATGATCCCAAATAAATAGCAGCCACAGAGAGGCAAGGGGCTCATTGATGACTCAGCACATTCCTCCTGGAGACCACTGAACTGGGATTGGAGAGTGGCGGCAGGACAGGAGTTAGTCAGAATAAGGGAAGGGCCTATGACTGGGGACTTTCACTAAGGGAGATAAGTCTTTCTCAGATAGCATTTGTCCCATTGAGCAGGAGTCACGGCAACTGGGATACTGACTGGCTGGAACCATGAAATGCAGAGCCCCTGGGTGTCCCTACATTAGCTGTCCCAGCTCCAGTCCTTTCAGAGTCTCTGCCAGTTTCCTGAGCTCAACACACCAGTCCGAGGGGAAGTACTTGGGATTCTACTTTCATAATGGCTGATACTGTCTTTTAGAAGGAATGAGTATTATTTTGCTGCTTGCCTAAAGGTGGGAAGAACAGAAAAAAGTCGCCGAATAAACACAAGTAGATGGATCTAATGAGCAGGCGGGGTTCTGCATACATTTAACCTTGGGGCAGTGTGCAAGTTCTGGTGGCCACTTCTGGAACTTTCCCTAGGAGTAAGGAAAGAGTACCTGGTTGAGTTTCAAGCCCTATTTGTAAGGAACACCTCGAGATAGCATTGTGATTCAGGGACTAAAGACTGGAAGACACGCCTGACCAATGGTTTAGAGTTAAGTCCCTAAACTCATCTGTGTCTTTGCGATTCCTGCAATGAACCATGGTGGATCACAGAGGACTTGCTTCTGAGTTGTGCTGGGATTCTTGGTCGGCAGCGTGAAAAGAGTATCGAGCTGGTTTTCAGAAGGGAACACCCAGGGGAAAGGAAGACAGAAAATTCACCCTATTAGAAACTCCGCTCGTTGCTTTGAAAAACTTGACTGGTATGAGAAGAGGAAGCAACGGAGAGTCAGGGAAGGGAAGAATGAGGTGTGACAGGGAGCGTGCTAACGCTTTTACACAAATACCAAAGCATTATAGAGGATCTGGGTTCAAGTCGTAGTTCGACCACTTCCTGGCTTTGTAGCATTGGGTGAAATATCTGACTTTCCTTATTCCGGTTTCTTCATTGAGCAGAATGAGGAAAGGGACTCCCATTTTACAGGCCAGTTGTGAGGACCAAAGGAGGTGATGCAAGCAAAAGGATTCTCACAACGTGTCAAACGCTCTGTGGACTTAAGGCCTCACTGTTAGTTTTCTTCTCTTATATCCTGCCTCTGCAACTTCTGGGGAGCGATTTGCAGCAGGTGTTTGCTTATCTGGTTCTGGCTGGCGGACCACGGTTTTTTTCCTGGGCTTGCTCACACTCATGCACAGAAGCAATTCTCTTCCTTTTGTACTTGATATATAAAAGTGAATTAAAAATCCCCGAAAACAGATTGTGCTTTTCTATTGTGCCTCTCTCCAACAGGCATGGCACCTTAGTGTATAGAAGAGAACAAAGACACACACCAGAGGATTTTAGCAAATGGCACAAAGGGAAAGATGCAAGGGCCCAGCAGCCACAGTCCTCCGTACTGATTATTTGGAAAGACAGTAAGTCTGCATAGAAGGGTCCCAGGCATGGGTGTCCCACAGACCTGGGTTTGAGTACTTGACATCCCTATTCACTTGCCAGATGTGTGACCTTTAGTTACTTAACCTCTCAGAACCTGTGCTACTGTAAAAATCAGAGATAATGCTTCACAGCTCCTCAAACACTATTCCTTTGCCACCTTTACACATGTGGGAGTCTATACAGGGTACAATCTCCTTGACTTCTTGGGTGGCCAAGGTGACTTAGGTGTCATATTTCCCGGAGGCTAAAACCTGGGTTTAGCTCTCATCTTCCTTTACAACTTTGTCATGATGATTGTGGTTATCATGCCAGAGGGAATGAGACAAACCAGGGACCTTTTGAATGAATTTGCTTTTGGTTTAACTAGATTATTTAGGACGCAGGTTCTTTTATGGAGATTTAATTATGCACAAGGGGACTTGGGGAGATTGGGAGTCTCACTGGTTTCACGGAAAATGCAGAGTTCTTTGTAGCGTCTCAGGTAAGTGGGACTAATGTTTCATCCAGCCCAGTGCAGGCAACATCTGGATGAATGGTTTCCTTGTTCCTATAGAATGGGGCTCAGTCTGCATTCTCTGTGTTCAGACCCTCTGATTCTCTCCCCACCACTCTCTCGCTGGATCTTTGGGGCAGACATTATTGCAACGTAAGTTGGAAGGTAGCAAAGACTTTTCGGTTTCTTCCATCTCTATTTGCCCACCCCTCCGAGCCTCCCGTTCCATTAGAAAGAAGCGGCACTTTGACGATGGAGCTCTTACTGCAAAGCCCCAACCCTACTGAACCCAAATCCTCACTCTGTTTGACATGAATGTGGTGAGCTCAGCATTTTTAAAATAAAGAGTTTTCTGATACAAGGATCTGCCTCTGTACCTAGTCTTTGGGTGGTGGGGGTTTATGAAATTTAGGAGCAGAGATGTGGCCTCTAATTATATATTTGCTTGCTTCTCTTTCAGCCTTCTGGGTCTCACCACTTGGAAGTAAGTGAATCAGTATTAGTGAAAGTAACAGTTTGATGAGTTTACTTTTTTCTTTTAGGAAACATAAAAACTGTGGCTCAGAGCCATTGTGGTCATTGGGTCAGAGAGTTTGCACCAAGGGGAATGCGAGTGCCTACCTCAGAATGTTGCCGTGAGGCTTAAAGGAGTGAATGCCTGTAAAGTGCTCAGAATAGTGCCTGGCATTAGCTGAGGGCTCCACGACTTTGTCCTGTCCGCTCCTGGGCTGGCTCTGCCATCGGCCCCAGAGCAGCTCCCTTTGGCAAAGTACTATCAGCTTTACTTCAGAATACATCCAGAAAGAAGCCAGTCCCAAAAGACCACACATTATATGATTCCACTTACATGCAATGTCCTGAATGGGCAATCTATAGGAAGAGGAAGTAGATTAGTGTCTGCCTGCTAGGAAGAGTGGGGGGTGGGGTGGGTGGGGAGTGAGAGGGTATGAGTAATGAAAATGGTCTAAAAATGACTGTGGTCATGGTTGCACATGGTGCATATACCAAAAACCACTGAACTGTACACGTGAAATGGATGAATTACATGCATGGGAATTATCTCTCAATGAAGCTGTTCAAAAAATACATCCAGAATTCCACCCCTGCTCACCATCAATGTCACTACTGTGCCAGTCCAAGCCACTGTGTCTGTCTCCTGGCCTCCCAACTGGCCTTCCCAGTTCCACAGTGGCCCCACCACTGTCTATTCGCCATGGAGCACAGTAGCGATCTTTTAAAATGTAAAGCAGAATATGTCATTCATCGGTTTCAGCAGCTCTGCTGTCTCTCCATCCCATTTACAGTCAAAGTGAGCATCTTGTCATGGGTGTGAGAGCCGGAATGATCTTCCTCTGCTATCACTCTCCTCCTGGCTGACGTGCTGTGGCCATCAAACATGCAATCTCATTCCTGCCTGCCTCGACACCTTTCTATTGCCGTTCACTCTGCCTAGAGTTTGACCCCGTATCTCCTCATGGCTCATTCCTTGCTATCACGTAGGACCAGGCTCAAACGTTATTATATCAGAGAAGCTTTTCTCGCCCAACCTATTTAGAATAGTCCCCACTCCATCAATCTCTAGCCACTCACTTTATTTTCTTCATAGCATTCATCATTATTTGAGTTTATAATTTAATTAATCTATTTACTTGCTTATTGGAAGTCTCCTGCACTAGGGTCTAAATTCTATGATAACAGGGAGTTTATCTTGCTCACCATGGCATTCCTGGTACCTAGAACAGTGCCCTGTCCTCAGCGTTTGTTGAATGAATGAGTGATTGAATGAAGCTACCATCTTGCCTGTGGACACAAGACACTAACACACACACACTTAAACTTTTTCTACATTCCTATTCTATAGCCTCACTTGGTGTGTTTCACATATTTTAAAACTTGGGTTAAATTCTTAGGAGGAAGTTCTTTCCAGGTTCCTGTTCAGCTCCACTCAGTGTATTCTGTTTAGAATGTAACTTGATGCCTAGACTGGTTAAACACTGTCACTATTTGCGTGAAAGTCCATTAAAACATGTAAAGGCATTCGGAGCCTGTCTTCGTCAACTGTTCTGCTCTAAATGTCAGCAATGGCTATTTCAGTGGCATGAAGCTGGGTCTAGTCTTAACAGCACATGGTTTTCTTCCCAGGTTTACTCACAGTGTGGACTTTCCCGGGCCCCCATCCTCAGAAGAATCCTGGCGATGGGCACATTGTTGGTCATGATGGCGATATCTAGAGGCGTCAGCCCCTCGCTGTTGGGTGTGTTGAGATCTAGTTCTTCCGGTGTGTACTGATACAGGAGGATCTGCACGGCATCTATGTCCTGTTGTTCGACCGCTTCGAACATGGCTTCATTGCCCTGGAAGTTCTGGAGGGCAAGAACACAAGCAGGTGAGCACACTTCCATTTGCCAGCTTGCCTTTGTGGCTTAGCTGTTCTGACGTCAGTGACTGCTCCCCACTTACAACTGCAGTTGTTAAACACAGCTGGACCCTCCCTCCATCTTTCTAATGGGCACTGAATGGATCTGTGTATTTAGATGCACTGAGACCATACAGTACAGCATGGCTGGTCTACAGAGAAGAGCAAACATCGGCTTTCCTCAAACCCGTCTTTTGCGCAATACTGTCTGATAAGGTCATTATGAGGTGACTGTCTGATAGGTCATTATGAGGTGTTCTATGAAGAACGTAGCATGCAGTCATATAAATTTGGTGCACACTGGATTAAGCTGGGTTATTGCATTATTTTACTGTAAGACCTCTCAGAGTCTTTAATAATTCTAACATGCAGTTATGCAGTTATGACTCTCCAACAGATGGGAAATATGACCTGTTTTAAATATTTGTTCAGAGAACATGTTTTTGCTTTCTTTTTTTTTTTTTTTTTTAAATTGCATTTGTTTTAACTGCCCCTGGAATAGTGTTCTATAGAACACAGTTCAGGAAAATCTGGTATAGATAATGCAGCACAGGTCGCTGAAATGATGACTGGCTTGCAATTGACAGCATGCTTTCCCTCCGACTCATCCCATCCCTTCCCCATCCCCACGTCCCTACTATCACTCAGACCCAGACCACTGTCATCCCTTGCCTGGATGATGGCAGGGACCTGCCTGTTGCTGGTCCTAGTGTCCTCCAGCCCGTGCTCCATACTGACACAAGAATAATACCACTAAAGTTGATAATGTTACATACCCTTTCCTTTCTGCAGCTCTCGAATAGCTCTCACTGCCTACAGGCCGGCTCCCCAGCTCCTAGACTCCTCTGTACTAACCTCTGCACCTTCTCAGCCCAATGCTCCAACCACTGAACACCTGGCAGTTCTGAGCCCTCAAGGGAAGGCCTCAAGAGGTGGTGTCCAGCTAGGGTTTCAGTGGCTGGGTAGCCAACTGTGCTGAGAAGGCCAAAAGTTGAATATTCATAGGATAAAAATCACCCATAGAAAAATAACAGCTAAGGACAATAGAGTTACATTGAAAAGTTCTATCAGAGATTAATAGTAAACAAAGGAGAAAAGCTCTGGAATTCTCTCAAATATGTATTTCTGTAGCTCATGGGAGAAGGGCAACACATACACTATTTACACATCTATCTGGTATCTTCTCCAGGAATTGTTTGCTCTTTAAAAATGTTGACATACCATTGGTCCTGACATAGCACAGGGCTCGCCTGATTGAACTGTGCAAGGTCTTCAGTGAGCAAATATTTAGGTTGGCAGGGTTTATTTTTAGTATCACCAAAAATCAATTATCTCCATCGAAGGCTGCAGGTCGGCCTAACTGAGCACATGACACGTGATTGAAATTTGAGGGAAATACAGTGCTAGTATGCAAATACACGTTTTGACAATGGGGCCCCAAGGGGTAGAACTATTTTTGGTATGCAGCTGTCTTCGCTACAGGAGAGCCTGCTGAATGCAGAAGGGTTCTGTCTACAGTCTGCCAATCCAAGAGCCTCTGCTGCTGAGGCCGTAACTCAGCAACTGAACCCTCCCAGAAGATGAGCTGGAAATGAGACAACAAATGAGAAAACAGAGAGAACAAAGTTAGCTTGCAGCCCTGTCCACAGTTGTGTATTTGTCTGTGATTCTTAGTATGCCTAATTTCTCATGTGCCATATTTGCTCTCACTCTTGAGTCATTTCCTCCTCCATGCTTTTGTTGGCAAACCCTAGCATGCTTCTCTCTGGAAAGGCTTGGGCTCATTTCTGTGTTAAGCTCAAACAAGTGGGGCCATTACCCCCTGCAGAAATGCCCCTGCCGAGCATTGTAATATTATGCCCTCAGCTCTTACCCAGGGTCGGTATCAGAAACTACTCTATGACAATGTCCGTAACATCACCAATATTGACCTTCCTTCTCTATCACACAATTCACTGTGGCATCTTATAAAGACGAGAGGACTCAGCAACAGGAAAACACTCATTTCTTCTGGTAGACTTTCAGTTATCAGCTAATGGGATGCTATAACCAACTGGACTTCCTTCTCTGCTTTGGCTGACTAGGAGCTCAGAGAGAAATGTCATGGTAAGTTTTAGGTACTATATTTGCTTAGGATTTTCGTATATCTATTTCTCTTTTCTCTAGTCTTTTTTTTCACTCCTTCCTTCCTCTCTTCTTTCCTTGCTCATTCACTCCCTTTATCTCTATCACTTTATTTCCCATTATATAGCACAGACACATTTTTTTGCCTAGATTCTGTTTTGAATGCCTCTGGAAAAGCATATGGGCCATACATTATAAATAAGTAAATGAAACGTTCATTGTTCATTTGGTATCTGAATGAACACTGGAGCTCTCAAAAAGCCTACTTAATTCATGCTCCCTATTTTTGAAACTGCCATTTTGTTGTTGTTCCTTTGATACATTACAGAAAGAAAAACTAAGAGAAAAGAAAGGGCAAGAAATTAAGAAAAAGAAAGGGAAACTCTCACATTCACTCAAGTTTCAGTTCACAGCACAGACATGTGTGGGTCCTGTCTTTCCGGACTCTCAGCATTTATAAAACTGCAAATGCAGGTCCTGAAGTAAATGTGGAGCATCTTAGAATCTCTTCAAACCTAAACACAACTGTACCAATCAAGCAGAGACAAGAATAAAAAGAATGTTTTTACCACTGAGGTCTTTCTGAGGCTCAGCCGGTCTGTTCTTGCTCGAA
Organism: Callorhinus ursinus; assembly: GCF_003265705.2. NCBI lineage: Eukaryota > Metazoa > Chordata > Mammalia > Carnivora > Otariidae > Callorhinus > Callorhinus ursinus. Next base: position 15,740,504 of record NW_027397096.1, read on the forward strand.
AATAGGCCTCGTCAAATGAAGAGTGGCTCCCCTTCAGTTTCTCAGAGAGGTTTCTGTACAGGCGTTTGGCAGCATTGGGAGATGATGGAGCACTATGTTTCTTCGACTGAGAAAGATGTAGATTCTGCATTTGTTGGGTCATTTTCACAAGGCAGTTCCTAAGAGGAGGAAAATCTGATGTTGTATCATATACACAAGATAATTTTAAGTTGACAAAGAATTTTATCATCACCAGTAACCATCTGGAGTCCTAACAAAATACTGTAGCTGGAAGGGATCTTGAAGAGGTCTAGCTCTTTCATGTTATAGATGAGAAAGCTGAAACCCAGGGAGGGAAGCAGCACATAACTAAGTGGGGGCAAGAATGAAAGGACAACATCCATTTACTATCTAAACATATACATTTACATACAAACGTCTATATGACATGAGCCTCTACTCAAGTCTTTCAGTCTCTATCCCCCTGGGAGGAAGTATCTCAAATCTATAACGCAGGGGTTCTGTTCAGTTCCCCTTGGGTATTTGTAATTGGGATCTTTCTACCTACCTCGTTTTAGATGCTGCCCTCTGTTGGGTGTGGTTGTTCCCTGCAGACACCCATTCTCTTGAGGTGTTTGACACTGCCTCTTGTCTGAGATTTGGTGAGCTACCTCAGTGCCCAAAAGTTTGGGGGATTTGAACCCATAGGTCCCTCCCTGCTCACTCCAGATACCCCAGACAGTGCCCTTCAGGGCACTCACTACTGGCATTCTCCATGCTGTACTTGACTGCTGTGCACAAATCTCTAACAGGTCCTCACCAATGTCATACTTGGAGTCAGTTTCCAGGAGATCAGCCATGCCGTTTCAAAAGCCATCCACCATTAATTTCGGTATTGCTACTGAAATACTGATGCTACCGAGGCTATGGCTGCCTGGCATGTATCTGTGCATTGGATGGGCAAATGCATGAGTGAAATAACTGGCCAAGGCAGTTATGTGCCAAGTGTCTCCACCCTGGGGGAGGCTCTGGTACACAGGGACCAGGTCTCTCTGGAGCACGCTGTTGCCTTCCCACCACCTCCCCTCGAATCTCCAATGGAGTCTTCCATTTGTAATGGTGCCATTTCTATTTAGCTGTGGCCCTCACAGGTCATCTCCAGTCCTTGACTTTTCATAGTCTTATGGACCCCGTTATACAATATCATGTAGAACCTCTTTTATTAACCCAACTCTTCACAGGATTGACTTTAAAGCTTCCCCAACTTCTACAGGATAAATTGTAAGTTCTTTAGCCTCACATACAGGTGCGCGCCTCTCCAGCCTCATCTCTTACTGTTCATTTACGTTTTATGTTTCAGTCTTTCTGATTTCCTTAGGGTTTCCTAAATAGTTCAAACTCCTCCCTACCTCTGGGTGCTTGTTTGCACTACTTTTGCCTGTAGTGGAATTCCATCTGTGCCTTCATCACCTAGGAAATGACTGCTGATCCTTAACGTCTATGCTCAAGTGCTCTCTGATAGCCGCAGGCAAATTTGTATTTCTTTACTCACTCACTTAGTATATGCCTCTTACAGAAAACATTTTATTGTTTTATAGCTGTTTGACTTTCTGTCTCCTAGCTAGTCTGTATGCTTCTCAAGAACAAGGACTGCCAAGTATTAATTTTTATACCTAAAATATGCCTGCCTTGAAGTACAAGAAATATAATACAGATTAGGCTATGAATTGCTTCTCTTCCAGCTACTGACTATGTGACCTTGGGTGAGTTACTTAACATATCTGAATCTTATTTTTCTCATTTATAAAATAGGGATAATACTAACAACCACATTACAGTTATGAGGATTTGATGAGATAATGCATGTAGAGAGCTTAGAATACAGGAAAACTCATGGCAGCTATCATTTTTGTTACAGAAGATGTTCAATAAATACTTTAGAATAAAAGAATGCTCATATGAGAGTCTATGACAAACAATATACTAAGGAACTACTCAGAACCCTCATTTCCTCCTCATGTTTCTGAATTAGGTTCCATATCTGCTGCGCCAATTAACCTTGACTTACTTTCACTTTAACAAATGGTAAGCTATCCTCGTTACATTGTTGAATGTCTTCAGGAACCTCTTAAGTCTTGCCTGCAATCTCCCAACACAAAATACTTTTTAGTAACCTTCCAAGGTCCTCAGACCTATCTGGTTTTAGTAAAATGTATCAGGCCCCACTCAGTCTTAGCTGAATGGTCATATGTACGTTTGGAAGGATGATTTAAAGCACTATCTGTAGTGTGTATGCACATATGGGTGTGTTTTCATCTTTAATATTTTAATTTACACAAAAGCAGAAATAGAGGGGGTAGGTGATTTGGTATCTTTCTCGTTCCATCTACCGATTCTTTAACTTTGATTCAATAGCAATTACAGCATTTCCTCTATATCTTGCTGTTCCCACAAAAATTCCAGATTGATATACAAGCTGGCTCACATGGAGATTGCCTTAACCTCTTTCTTTCTGCCTTCTGTCTCTAGCCTTTTCCTTCAGCGTTAATGCCCCAGTTCAAGCCATCTGTCTTGTCTACATCATTATCATTCCCAAAATAACTCTACATTCTTTTGTATCTCACACAGTACCCAGGAGTCCAGTAAATAAATTCTTGTCGATTGATCAAATTCCAGTTACTTGCCCCCTAACTGATGACACCTACCCACATGGCCCCTTTTGTCTTTGCTCATCTCCCATCTGTTCCCTTCAGTCAAAATAGGTTGACTTTCTCTGTCTCTTTGACTTCCTTCTCATACTGCCCCAGCTGTCCCTTCCTTCCTGGCCATCTTTCAGCATGTTTCTGTTCTTCTAGATTTCATCTATCATTGTATTTTCTTCCCTCCCCCCTCTAGATTTAAAATTTTATCTGATGAAAGATATTGGGAAAGACACTCTGTATTATTTGTTCTCATCAACATGCACATCCCTCCCAACTGACTGTATTCTTAAATTTTTACCCTTTTAGAAAGGTGCAAGCCTTTGAGATGCAGTGTAGTTTTGGCTCTGGAATTTGGCAGACCCAAGCTTGGATCATGATATCGTTAACTATAATCTATGTGACTCTAGGAACTTTATTTAAATTCTCAGAGTTCATTTCATCATATATAACAAGAGTTCTTACAGAGTTGTGAAGATTAAATGAATTAACAAATAAAAGCATGTATCCTGTTTAATGCTAACAGCCACTCAATAAATAGCAGCAATTGGTAAAATTACCTCAATCTTCTTCTCAAACCAGAGACACCAAAGTACACTGTAATGATTTAAGTAGTTTTCTTGTTTGTTTTAAACATTGTTTTAAGATATGACTTTATGTAGTTATTATACTATTTAGTTTTATTTTGATAGAAAATATAAGTTTAGATATTTTTATATGGATGTTTACAGCTACTTATAGTAAAACAGAAAGTTGAATTTCAAACTATTAGTGGAAAGAGAGGAATAAGGATAACCCTAAAGAAAAATTAAAAAATAAAGAAACCATAATAAATAGAAATGTAAAATGAAGTAGTAAGGATAAGATTGAATATATATGTGAGCACAATATACCCAAATGGTTTAGTTTCCTAATAAAAGACAAAACTTTCCAACTGAGATTTTTTTTTTTTTAAAAGTAGGCTCCATGCCAAGCATGGAACCCAACACGGGGCTTGAACTCACAACCCTGAGATCAAGAGCTGAGCTGAAATCAAGAGTCAGACACTTAACCGACTGAGCCACCTAGGTGCCCCTCTAACTGAGATTATAAGTGGTGCACCTAAATAAACATTTCACAGAAAGATTAAAAATAAAAGAGTAGTATGACAGTGGGAATGGCGAAGTAATGACCTTCCCAAATCCTCTCCTCCATAAAAGCAACAAGAACACTAGCAGGAATTGTCAAAATTAACTGTCTCAGAACTCTGGAAATTAACCAAAGGTTTGCAACAATCCAAGAAGTGTTCATTTGACAAAAGTGGCTGATTTGGTAAGAACAGTGATCTTTGTGGCATTTTTAATCTGCTAAATTCCTATCTTCCCCAGCTCTGTGTGGTAGCCTTGAAGACCATCAATGTATATTCATGATAAAAAACAGGAGCTTGGCAGCCACTGGATAGTACAGAATGGTGACAGAGCTCCTTCAAAACCCCATTTTGAGAGAATCATCATTATTTGACCTGACTGGTGGTTCCCTGGAAGACCCCACTCACAAGATTTTTCTTTATTTGACCTCCCTCAGAGTTCACAAAGTGCAAATAACCTTTTCCTCTAAGGCATTTTGTCAAAAACAAACATCAGCAATTGTTTAATCATCACAGCTGCCTGAGGTGGTAGATAAAAGTTGGGGCAAACAACAGACTAACTGAAAAGCTTAAAAGGAAATGCTGGGGAATGAGATGTCTATAGAAGACTTTGAAAAGCTCTGACACATTGCCAGGGATCTAGCGGACTACATGTGTGCCCAGGGCTGGGAGCATTCTCATAAAATACCTGAAAAAGTCCTAAGCTCTTATCTCTGTCTGATGTTGAGGCTGTATGCAAGCAGGAAGTGAAGGGTAAGGCAGGGCTATCAACTGCTGGTGAGTATGGAAAGTGTGCCCCAACATATGCACAGAGCCCTTCTGTAAAGACTGGAAGGCTTATTGGCTTCAGGCGTTTAAGGAAATTTTTGTTCAGTCATTAGCTGATCACTAAGCTAACCAAGCAGAGACTTCAGTGGCCACTGAAGTGACAAAGAATACAGACTTCACAGATTTAGTGCTGAAAAATCACTAAACAATAAACCCAAAGGAGGTGGGAAAATCTGATTTCTAGAGTTGCCACATTATATTATTTAAGATGCCTAGACTTAGTAAGAAAAATAAGAGACGGGGCGGAGCAAGATGGCGGAGGAGTAGGAGACCTGGATTTCGTCTGGTCTCAGGAATTCAGCTGAATAGGGATCAAACCATTCTGAACACCTACGAACTCAACAGGAGATCGAAGATAAGAAGAGTAACAACACTCTGAACAGAGAAGCGACCACTTACTGGAAGGTAGGACGAGCGGAGAAGTGAATCCGAGGTGATATTTGGGAGCATAGACGGCGGGGGAGGGGGCCTCCGTTGGCCACTTCTGGCAAGTGCTAGAGCCGCGGAGCACAAAATCGGAACTTTTAGAAGCCGGCTCTGCTGAGGGACGTGGCTCCACTGCCTAAGCGAGGGGTGGAACCCTTGCGGGACAGTGTGGTCTCAGGACCCTCGGGGTCACAGAAAGACCGGGGGTGCCTGAGTGCGGCAGAGCTTCCAGGTATTGGAGCGGGGAAGCCGGCTGCAGAGACGGAGCCGAGGCGCTGGCTCTCAGCTCGGGGTTGCCATAAACCGTGATCCGCGGCCCAGTCGGGCCACTGCTCCTCCAGCAGGGACCCAACAAGCGGCAGAGCCGGGGAGACTCCCCTTCCGCCCCCGGGAGGAGCGGCGTGGGGGCGCACCGCAGGGATCTGCTGGGTTTGGAGACTCCACACGGGGTCGGGTGCCAGAGATAGAAATGCTCGGTCACAGGCTGGGTGAGAACGGAGTGCGGCTGGAGACCGGGGAGACGGGAGTGACTGACTGCTTTTCTCTGGGGGCGCACTGAGGAGCGGGGCCCCGAGTTCTCAGCTCCTCTGGGTGGAGATTGGGAGGCCACCATTTTCACCCTGGTCCTCCAAAGCTGTACCGAGAGCTTGCAGGGAACAAAAGCTCCTGAGAGCAAACCCGAGCAGCTTGCTTAGCCGGGACTGACAAGGGCGGGGCAATTCTGCCTCCGGCAAAGACATTTGGGAACCACGGCAACAGGCCCCTCCCCCAGAAGATCAGCGCTAACGGCCAGCAAGGCAAGACCAAGTTTACCGATCAAGGAGAACGGGAGAACTCCAGCGCTAGGGGAATACTGCACATAGAATTCATGGCTTTTTTTACCATAATTCATTAGTTTTTCAAAGTTAATTTTTTTAACTGTTTTTTTTTAATTTTTCTTTTTCCCTTTTTCAAACAACATCTTATCAATCCCTTTTTAAAAAAACATTTTTTATTTTTCATTTTTAGAGTCATATTTTTATCCCTTCATAGTAGTTACTCTTATTTTTGGCATATATATATAAGTTGTTCTCTCTTTAAAATTTTGAGATACAATTTCTTCTAACAGATCAAAATATACCCTAAATCACTAGTGTATGGCTTTGTTCTATTCTCCTGCCTGATCACATTCTCTCCCTTTTTTTTTCTTTTTCCTTTTCCTTTTAAATCTTCTTTCTTTTTAAAAACAACTTCTTATCTTATCAATTCCTTTTATAAAATCTTTTATAATTTTCATCTTTACAGTCATCTGCCATCCATTCATTGTATCAACCCTTATTTTGTACATATATAAGTCTTTCTTCCTTTAAAATTTTAGCAGGCATGTTCTTCTAACAGACCAAAATATGCCCAAAAGCTAGTGTGTGGCACTGATCTATGCACTAACCTGATCATATTTGATCATATTCTGTTTTTTTTTGTTTTGTTCTGTTTTTGTTTGTTTTTATCTTTTTCTTTTTCCTTTTTTTTTCTCTTCTTTCTTTCCCTTTCTTTTCCCCTGGTTTCAGGTCTTTTCTGATTTGTATAGAGTATATTTGCTGGAGACGTTGTTAACCTGTTAGCATTCTGTTCTCTCATTCATCTGTTCTCCTCTGGACAAAATGACAAGACGAAAAAAATCACCTCAGCAAAAAGAACAAGAGGTAATACCGTCTGCCAGGGACCTACTCAATACGGACATTAGTACGATGTCGGACCTAGAGTTCAGAATCATGACTTTAAAGATACTGGCTGGGCTTGAATAAAGCGTGGAAGTTATTAGAGAAACGCTTTCTGGAGAAATAAAAGAACTAAAATCTAACCAAGTCGAAATCAAAAAAGCTATTAATGAGGTGCAATAAAAAATGGGAGCACTAACTGCTAGGATAAATGAGGCAGAAGAAAGAATCAGCGATATAGAAGACCAAATGATGGAAAATAAAGAGGCTGAGAAAAAGAGAAACAACTACAGGATCACGAGGGCAGAATTCGAGAGATAAGTGATACGATAAGACGAAACAACATTAGAATAATAGGGATCCCAGAAGAGGAAGAAGAAAGAGAGAGAGAGGCAGAAGATATATTGGAGCAAATAATAGCACATAACTTCCCTAATGTGGGGAAGGAAACAGGCATCAAAATCCAGGAGGCACAGAGAACTCCTCTCAAAATCCATAAGTATAGGTCAACGGCCCGACATCTAATAGTAAAACTTACGAGTCTCAGAGACAAAGAGAAAATCCTGAAAGCAGCTCGGGAGAAGAGATATGTAACCTACAATGGTAGAAACATTAGATTGGCAACAGACCTATCCACAGAGACCTGGCAGGCCAGAAAGGACTGGCATGATATCTTCAGAGCATTAAATGAGAAAAATATGCAGCCAAGAATACTATATCCAGCTAGGCTGTCATTGAAAATAGAAGGAGAGATCAAAAGCTTCCAGGACAAACAAAAACTAAAGGAATTTGCAAACACAAAACCAGCCCTACAAGAAATATTGAAAGGGGTCCTCTAAGCAAAGAGAAAGCCTAAAAGCAACATGAACCAGAAAGGAACACAGACAAAATACAGTAACAGTCACCTTACAGGCAATACAATGGCACTAAATTCATACCTTTCAATAGTTACCCTGAATGTAAATGGGGTAGATGCCCCAATCACAAGACACAGGCTATCAGATTGGATAAAAAAACAAGACCCATCGATATGCTGTCTGCAAGAGACTCATTATAGATCCAAAGACATCCCCAGATTGAAAGTGAGGGGGTGGAAAACCATTTACCATGCTAATGGACACCAAAAGAAAGCTGGGGTGGCAATCCTTATATCAGACAAATTAGATTTTAAACTAAAGACTATAAAAAGAGATGAGGAAGGACACTATATCCTACTTAAAGGGTCTATCCAACAAGAAGATCTAACAATTGTAAATATCTATGCCCCGAACATGGGAGCAGCCAATTATATAAGGCAATTAATAACAAAAGCGAAGAAACACATTGACAACAATACAATAATAGTGGGGGACTTTAACACCCCCCTCACTGAAATGGACAGATCATCTAAGCAAAAGATCAACAAGGAAATAAAGACTTTAAATGACACACTGGACCAAATGGGAATTCACAGATATATTCAGAACATGCCCTCCCAAAGCAACAGAATACACATTCTTCTCTAGTGCCCATGGAACATTCTCCAGAATTGATCACATCCTAGGTCACAAATCAGGTCTCAACTGGTACCAAAAGAATCGGATCATTCCCTGCATATTTTCAGACCACAATGCTTTGAAACTAGAACTCAATCACAAGAGGAAAGTCAGAAAGAACTCAAATACATGGAGGCTAAAGAGCATCCTACTAAAGAATGAATGGGTCAACCAAGAAATTAAATGAGAATTAAAAAAATTCATGGAAACCAATGAAAATGAAAATACAACTGTTCAAAATCTTTGGCATACAGCAAAGGCAGTCCTGAGAGGAAAGTATATAGCAATAAAGCCTTTCTCAAGAAACAAGAAAGGTCTCAAATACACAACCTAACCCTACACCTAAAGGAGCTGGAGAATGAACAGCAAATAAAGCCTAAACCCAGCAGGAGAAGAGAAATCACAAAGAGCAGAGCAGAAATCAATGAACTAGAAACCAAAAGAACAGTAGAACAGATCAACGAAACTAGGAGCTGGTTCTTTGAAAGAATTAACAAGATTGATAAACCCCTGGCCAGACTTATCAAAAAGAAAAGAGAAATGACCCAAATCAACAAAATCATGAATGAAAGAGGAGAGATCAAAACCAAGACCAAAGAAATACAAACAATTATAAGAACATATTATAAGCAACTCTATGCCAGCAAATTGGATAACCTGGAAGAAATGGGTGCATTCCTAGAGATGTATCAACTACCAAAATTGAACCAGGAAGAAAGAAAACCTGAACAGACCTATAACCACTAAGGAAATTGAAGCAGTCATCAAAAATCTCCCAACAAATAAAAGACCAGGGCCAGATGGCTTCCCAGGGCAATTCTACCAAACATTTAAAGAAGAATTAATACCTATTCTCCTGAAACTGTTCCAAAAAATAGAAATGGAAGGAAAACTTCCAAACTCATTTTATGAGGCCACCATGACCTTGATCCCAAAACCAGACAAAGACCCCATCAAAAAGGAGAATTACAGACCAATATCCTTGATGAACATGGATGCAAAAATTCTCACCAAAATACTAGTCAATAGGATCCAACAGTACATTAAAAGGATTATTCACCATGACCATGTGGGATTTATCCCTGGGCTGCAAGGCTGGTTCAACATCCGCAAATCAATCAATGTGATACATTACATTAACAAAAGAAAGAACAAGAATCATATGATCCTCTCAATGGATGCAGAAAAAGCATTTGACAAAGTAAGCATCCTTTCTTGATCAAAACTCTTCAGAGTAGAGGGATAGAGGGTACATACCTCAATATCATACAAGCATCTATGAAAAACCTACAGCGAATATCATTCTCAATGGGGAAAAGCTGAGAGCTTTTCCCCTAAGGTCAGGAACGCGGCAGGGATGTCCACTCTCACCACTGCTATTCAACATAGTATTAGAAGTCCTAGCCACAGCAATCAGAAAACAAAAAGAAATCAAAGGCATCCAAATGGGCTAAGAGGAAGTCAAACTCTCACTCTTTGCAGATGATATGATACTGTATGTGGAAAACCCAAAGACTCCACCCCAAAACTGTTAGAACTCATACAGGAATTCAGTAAAGTAGCAGGCTATAAAATCAATGCACAGAAATCAGTGGCATTCCTATACACCAACAACAAGACAGAAGAGAGACAAATCAAGGAGTTGATCCCATTGACAATTGCACCCAAAACCATAAGATACCTAGGAATAAATTGAACCAAAGAGGCAAAGGATCTGTACTCAGAACACTAGAAAATAACTCATGAAAGAAATTGAAGAAGACACAAAGAAATGGAAAAACGTTCCATGCTCATGGATTGGAAGAACAAACATTGTGAAGATGTCAGTGCTACCTAGAGCAATCTACACATTCAATGCAATCCCCATCAAAATACCATCCACCTTTTTCTAAGAAATGGAACAAATAATCCTAAAATTTGTATGGAACCAGAAGAGACCCCATATAGCCAGAGAAATCTTGAAAAAGAAAAGCAAACCTGGTGGCATCACAATTCCGGACTTCCAGCTCTATTCCAAAGCTGTCATCATCAAGACAGTATGGTACTGGCACAAAAACAGACACATAGATCAATGGAACAGAATCGAGAGCCCAGAAATGGACCCTCAACTCCATGGTCAACTCATCTTTGACAAAGCAGGAAAGAATGCCCAATGGTAAAAAGACAGTCTCTTCAACAAATGGTGTTGGGAAAATTGGACAGCCACATGCAGAAGAATGAAACTGGACCATTTCCTTACACCACACACAAAAATAGACTCCAAATGGTTGAAAGACCTAAACGTGAGACAGGAGTCCATCCAAATCCTAAAGGAGAACACAGGCAGCAACCTCTTCCACCTCAGCCGCAGCAACTTCTTCCTAGAAACATCGCCAAAGGCAAGGGAAGCCAGGGCAAAAATGAACTATTGGGATTTCATCAAGCTAAAAAGCTTTTGCATAGCAAAAGAAACAGTCCACAAAACCAAAAGACAACCGACAGAATGGCAGAAAATATTTGCAAATGACATATCAGATAAAGGGCTAGTCTCCAAAATCTATAAAGAACTTATCAAATGCAACACCCAAAGAACAAATAATCCAATCAAGAAATGGGCAGAAGACATGAACAGAGATTTTTCCAAAGAAGACATCCAAATGGCCAACAGACACATGAAAAAGTGCTCAACATTGCTCGGCATCAGGGAAATCCAAATCAAAACCTCAAGGAGATACCACCTCACACCCGTTAGAATGGCTAAAATTAACAAGTCAGGAAACGACAGATGTTGGTGGGGATGTGGAGAAAGGGGAACCGTCCTACACTGTCGGTGGGAATGCAAGCTGGTGCCACCCCTCTGGAAAACAGTATGGAGGTTCCTCAAATAGTTGAAAATAGAGCTACCATATTATCCAGCAATTGCACTACTGGGTATTTACCATAAAGATACAAATGTAGGGATCTGAAGGGGTACGTGTACGCCAATGTTTATAGCAGCAATGTCCACAATAGCCAAACTGTGGAAAGAGCCAAGATGTCCATCGACAGATGAATGGCTAAAGAAGAAATGGTATATATACACAATGGACTATTATGCAGCCATCAAAAGGAATGAGATCTTGCCATTTGCAACGACGTGGATGGAACTGGAGGGTATTATGCTGAGTGAAATAAGTCAATCAGAGAAAGACATGTATCATATGACCTCACTGATATGAGGAATTCTTAATCTCAGGAAACAAACTGAGGGTTACTGGAGTGGTGGGGGGTGGGAGGGATGGGGTGGCTGGGTGATAGACACTGGGGAGGGTATGTGCTATGTGAGCACTGTGAATTGTACAAGACTGATGAATCACGGATCTGTACTTCTGAAACAAATAATTCAATATATGTTAAGAAAAAAAAGAAGAAGAAGATAGCAGGAGGGGAAGAATGAAGGGGAGTAAGTCAGTGGGGGAGATGAACCATGAGAGACGATGGACTCTGAAAAACAAACTGAGGGTTCTGGGGGGTGTGGGGGGATGGGTTAGCCTGGTGATGGGTATTAAAGAGGGCACATTCTGCGTGGAGCACTGGGTGTTATGCACAAACAATGAATCATGGAACACTACATCAAAAACTAATGATGTAATGTATTGTGATTAACATAAGAATAAAAAATTATTAAAAAAAAAGAAAAGTAAGAGACATGCACAAAACAAATAAAGAAAAATATGTTCGATTCATGGGAAATAAAGCAGTCAGTAAACACTGCCCTGAAGAAAAGGATGCCATATCTAAAGAAATAAAGAATTGTGAGAATGCTATCTTACCAAGTAAGAGAATACTAAGGAAGAGGTAAAATTTATAAAACAAATCCAGCACCAAATAGATATTATGAAGTTGAAACATATAACTGAAATGAAAAATTCACTAGAGGGGCTTAACATCAGATTTGAATAGGAAGAAGGAAGAATCAGCAAAGTTGAAGATAGGTCAATTGAGATTATCTGGCTTTAGGAGCAAAAAGAGAAAAAAAATGAAGAAAAATGAACAGTGTCAGAGAAGTGTGGAACACTACCAGGTGTACCAGCATACACATAATAGGAGCCTAAGAAGGAGACAGAGTAAGGTGAGAGGGAATATTTGAAGAAATAATGGTTGTAAACTTCCCCAAATTGATGAGAAACATTAACTTACACATCCAAGAAGCTCAAGAAACACCAAGCTGGATGCATTCAAAGAGATTCACACCTAGATACATCATAATTAAATCACCAAAAGCTAAAAACAAAGGGGAAATCCTGAAAACAAGACATAACGTATTACCTACAAGGAATCCTCAGAAAGATTTACAGCTGATTTTTCACCAGAGGAGGCCAGAGGGAAGTGGGATGACATATTCCAAATGCCCAAAGAAAGACTGTCAAATAAGAATTTCTCTATATAGCAAAACAACCCTTCAAAAATGAAGGTGATATTAAGACATTCATGGATAAACAAATACTAACAGAATTTGACAGCAGACCTTTCCTATAAGAAATATTAAAGGGAGGGACAACTGGGTGACTCAGTCAGTTAAGCATCCAATTCTTGATTTCAGCTCAGATCATGATATCAGGGTTGTGAGATTGAGCCCCATGTTGGGCTCCCTGCTCAGTGAAGAGTCTGCTTTAGATTCTCCTTCTCCCTCTTCCTCTGCCCTCCCCACCTCTAAAAATAAATAAATAAAACTTTTTATTTTTTATTTTTTTATTGTTATGTTAATCACCATATATTACATCATTAGTTTTTGGTGCAGTGTTCCATGATTCATTGTTTGTTCATAACACCCAGTGCTCCATGCAGAACGTGCCCTCTTTAATGCCCATCACCAGGCTAATCATCCCCCTAGCCCCCTCCCCTCTAGAACCCTCAGTTTGTTTTTCAGAGTCCATCGTCTCTCATGGTTTGTCTCCCCCTCTGACATACTCCCCTTTTCTTCCTCTCCTGTTATCTTCTTCTTTTTCTTAATAAATAAAACTTTTTAAAAAAGAGAAATATTAAAGGGAATCCTTCAGGCTGAAATGAAAGGGTACTACCCAGTGACTCAAATCCACACAAGGAAAGAAAAAGCATTGGTAAGGAAACTACAGAGGTAAACATAAAAGGCAATATAAATATAAGACAATATAAGTCTATCTTTTGTTTATAACTCTTAATTCTCCTTTCTGATTTTAAGACAATGAAAATGAAATTAAGAGAACAATTCTATTTAATATAGCATGACATTAAAAAGATTAAAATACTGAGGAATAAATTTAACAAAGGAAGTACAAAATGTATTAACCTTTCCTCAGTTACTGTTTTCATGTGCCATATGATGTTGGGAACTTTACTAACATACTGTGTAATCCCTACAGCACCCAGAAAACTGTCTTGAAAACAGTAGCAGCAGTACTCTCTGCATTTTTGTATTAAATTTAACTGGGGAAGAAAAAGAGACTTAACTGTTGAATGAAATACCTAATGGGTAAAATAGATAGAGAATCCTAGGAGGAGAACTGGCTGGGAAATTGTTTTTGTTGTGTTAAGTCTGGGGTATCATTCTTCAGAGGGCATTCCTTGTTAGCGACTTTTACTGAAACAAGTTGAGATCTATAGTTATATTTTATTCCATTCTTCAACCTCAAGATAATCATGGTGGTTTTAAGCACAGTATTAAAAAGAGGGACTTTGGAGTGCCTGTGTGCCTCATTTGGTTGGGCAAGTAACTCTTGATTTTGGCTCAGGTCACGATCTCAAGGTCATGAGATGGAGCCCCGAATCAGGCTCCACACTCAGCAGGGGGTCTGCTTGAGATTCTCTCTCCCTCTCCATCTGCCCTTCCCACTTATGTTCCCTCTCTCTCAAATAAATAAATAAACCTTAAAAAAAAAAGGTAGGGACTTTGGTATCAGGCTGATCTAACTTTGGGTTTAGTTCTTCTACCTATTAACTGCATGACATTGGGCAAATTATTTACCGTCCCTAAGCTTCAATGTCCTTATCATTACTAGTATTCCTTATCTCAATTATAAAAGTCATGTCTAAAAAGAATATTAGTTTTAAATGAGATAATACATATGAATTATTTAGCAAAGTGCCTGAAAGAAACAGATGTTCAAAAAATATTCATTTCAGGGCTACTGTTCTCAGGCATCTACCGTTTGCTGCTTTCTGACACTACAGACTAGGCTTCCTTTTCCAGAATGTCATACAAATGGAATAATCACTATGCACTTTTTTTTTTAAGTCTGCCTTCTTTAACTCAGCTTAATTATCTTGAGATTCATCCACATCGTTATGTCTATCAGTAGTTCTTCACTTCTTATTGCTGAATAGTACTCTGTTGGATGGGTATACCACTATTAATCAATTTTAGGCATTATTTTAATAAGAAAAAACTCTTAGAGTTTCTCTAAGGAAATAAATGTATCTTTTCTTTTCTTCCTTCAGAGAGGCTTTAGGGAACCTGAGCTCCAAAGAGAAGGGCAAATAGATCTGTTGACTGAAGGTGGGCTGGTCTCAGCGACTTAGCTACAGGACCAGAATTTAGGAGACAGGAAGAGATCCTGTATGGGAAAGCTAGTCTCTAGTTTTATGCTTTCTTTTTCCATCCCAATAGTTTCTTTTCTTCCACAATATTTAGTAAAGGTCATGTTAAATGTTATAGCCTGCCAGACATTTAAAAAAAAAACAACAACAATTCTACATAAAACTCTTCCAAAAATTTGGTTTCATTTTTGAGGCTAACATTGCCCTGATACCAACACCAGAAAACAGGCATTACAAGAAAAGAAAGCTATTGCTCAATGTGTCTCATGCACATAGAAGCAAAAAAGCTCAACATAATGTTAGCAAATAAAATCCAGCAATATACATAAAGGATAATACATCACAATCAAGTAGGGTCTATTCTAGGAAAGCAGGGATGTTAGTATAACATTCAACCGCTCATCAATGTAGTTCACTTCATTAACAGAATAAAAGAAAAAAATCATATGAATAGATGCAGAAAAAGAAGCATTTGACATTATTCAACATCCATTCATTAAAAAAAAAAAAAAGCTTTCAGGAATATAAGGGAACTACCTCAACCTGATAAAGAGAATCTACAAAAATCTATAGACAACATTGTACTTTACAATTAAAGGCCAAGTGCTTCCTCCTAGGATCAGAAAAAAGGCATGGATGTCCATTCCTATCTCTTCTATTATACTGGGCATTCTAGGTAGAGTAGCAAGGCAAGAAAAATAAGGCATAAACACTGCAAAGAAAGAAAGACAGTCTTCATTTGCAGATGACATGAACATTTTGTAGAACAGTCTAATAAATCTACAAAAATCTACTCAGCAAAAAACAAAATGAGAGCAAAACTTGTATACTTGAAACTACATGACATTAATGAGTAAAGTTAAAGAAAACCTAAATAAACAGAGGTGTATATTTTCTTCATGGATCAGATCAGAAGAATTAATATTGTTAAGATGTCAATTCTTCCAAACTGAGCTCTAGATTCAATGCAGTCCCAATCTAGCAGGTTTGGGTTTTTTTTTTGTTTTTTTTTTGTTTTTTTTTTTTTAAGAAATCAGGGGCGCCTGGGTGGCTCAGTCGTTAAGTGTCTGCCTTCGGCTCAGGTCATGATCCCAGGGTCCTGGGATAGAGCCCCACATCGGGCTTCCTGCTCAGCAGGAGCCTGCTTCTCCCTCTCTCGCTCCCCCTGCTTGTGTTCCCTCTCTGTCAAGTAAATAAATAAAATCTTAAAAAAAAATAAAAAAGCTGATTCTGAAATTTTTATAAAAATGGATAGGATCTAAAATAGCCAAAACAACTTTGAAAAAGAACAAAGTTGGAAGGCTTACACTATGCAATTTCAAGACTTGATATAAAGTCATGGTAATCAAGATCTGTGGTACTGGTATAAGGATAGCTCTCCAGATAAAGACTGTGGCATAAAGACAGACATACAGATTTAATGAAACCAAATAGAGAGCCTAGAAATAGCATGCACATATATGATCGACTGATCTTTGACAAAGGTGTCAAGGTAATTCAATAGGGAAGAAGAAATTTTCCAACAACTAGCGCTGGAACAATGAGATATCTGTATGCAAAAACAAAACTTCAACCCCTATTTTATATCATATATAAAAAATTAACTTGAAATGAAATAGATTAGAGACCTAACTGCAAAAGCTCACACTGTAAAACTTCTAGAAAAAAACACAGGAGAAAATCTTTGTGAACTTGAATAAGACAATGATTTCTTAGAAGAGGCACACAGAGTACAAACCATAAAATAAATTGATGAATTACACTTTATGAAAATTAAAAACTTCTGCTCTTTATTACAGCCTAATCCCAGCTACAATTTTAAAGCACCTGGAGCCAAGCTTTAAGGAAAGAGTGATAGTAGCCTGGAGAATCCAGGCAATATGGCAACAATAATCTTTGGAGAGTGGAGCCTCCCCAGATTTACTTTAAAACCACCTGTTCCCTGGGTTCTGGCTGCTTGCTCTAGTAGAGAGCCTTGGCTGCCACCATTATCCTGTCTCCAAACACCAGCTGTGTCAAGTGAAGGGCAGGTTCTGGCATGGCCCCCACCATGCTTGCTGGGACAGTAGCTGCAGCAGCTCTGACCCAACCAGACCTGTGGAGGGAGGCTCCAGCTTTACTCATGGCTACCCTGAGGGACTGGCTCACACTATCTGGAAATGTGGAAAGTGGACCAAGGCGAGGCAGGAGACCAGAAGTAGACCTCAGATAATTTTTTCTCCATTCTTCCCTTATGGATTGTTTTGAGGTCTTCTTGGGAGCAATCACAAACAAACCACTAGATGTGTTTTCTTGTGAAGCCTTGGCTAGTTCAGTTACAAACCACCTATATTTGTGTTCCCTCCTTTCTCAACTCATTTCCCTTCTACCTTGATGGCTTGACTCTTGATGCCCTAAGACTGTGTCTCCCAGTACCCAACAGAACATTCACAATTGGTTTTGCTTTTTTTTTTTTAAGATTTTATTTATTTAAGAGAGAGAGAGAATGAGAGATAGAAAGCACGAGAGAGAAGAGGGTCAGAGGGAGAAGCAGACTCCCTGTGGAGCAGGGAGCCCGATGCGGGACTCAATCCCGGGACTCCAGGATCATGACCTGAGCCGAAGGCAGTCGCTTAACCAACTGAGCCACCCAGGCGCCCTTGGTTTTGCTTTCAAGGCTAAGACAAAATGTAATAATAGCCCTATAAGAAAGTTGGTACTATTGTATCATCATTTTGCAAACAGGGAAACTGAGGCCCAGAGAGGTTAGGTATCTTGTCTAAGATCTTACAGCCAATAAACGGAGGAGGCAGGATTGATTCTGACTCCAAAGTCCATGCTCTTAGCAATTCTGCTATTATTCTGCCCGAGGGTACTTGGTCTGGCTGCCTGTCAGCTTCTTCCTAGACCTTGATTCTAAGGAGAAGATCTTGTCCTTGTTATGAGTTCTGGCACGTCCAGAGTCCCTGTTTCACAGGAGCTTGGTTGTGGGACTTTCTCATCATATTTGTACTGTGAAAAAAGATCTGAGGCAGTTTGGAAGAGGAGCAGTTGTAAGACAAAGCATATTAGAAACAGGAACTCTAGTCATTCTTGACAGCTGGGTAGACAGATACATTCAGCAAAGGGAACACTTCTGACTGGGACAAGATTGCTCTTCAGGCTGTGATGTGAATTAGGGACCTTCACACTTCAGCCTGCCTGTCACTAGACAGAAAAGAAAGCATGACCCTTCTCCTATTCCCCACTGGCTGTTACCATGACAGGTATGTCTCTGATTGCTAAAGAGTGGCCGATTCTATTACAGTGATAATATATAACAGGGTGGAAGCAACCTTTCAAGTCCTGTGCATTTAAAAAAAATATATTCAGTTGTTCAGTGAAAAGTTTTGAAAAGTCAGTGGTGACTTCACAGCAGGAAGAAGACTGATTTTTGAAGTTTAAAAGGATGTTTATAAGAAAGAAGGTGAAAAGACAATTAATTTTGATTCTATAGTTCAATAAACACTTTGGGTGATCTACTTGGTGCCTACGTATCCTGTGAGAGACCCTGGGACTTCAGAGGTGAGTAAGACACCCTCATCGGGTGACCTGCCGTCTTGGTTTGCCTGGGACTGAGTAGGTTCCCGGGATACAGGACTTTCAGTGCTCAAACTGGGAAAATCCCAGGCAAATTGAAACAAGTTGATTACCCTACCTGTATCCCAGCGAGCTCTCAGGATAATGAGGAAGATAGTTAAGCAAGCGTATATATGTATGAAATAGTGTGATATGTAAAATCAGGAATAATGATAATGGCTTTTACTTCTATAGCACTTTCTGAGTCAGGCACTATTTAGAATAATGTCTTTATGTGCACCAGCTCTCTGAATCCCATAATAGCCTTGTGAGGTAAGGACTACTATTATCCCCACCTTATATAGTAAGGAATTGAGGTACTACTAAGGGGGCAGTTCTGGGATTCAAACGCAGGCAATTTGGATCTGAGAGCTGATCTGAGAGCTTAGCCTCTCCACAGTGCTCTCAAATGTTTAAGGCAAGAAGTAGCATAGAGGGGTGAGTGATAGGAGGTGTCATGGGAAAAGAGGGTATGGGGGAACGAGTTAGAGATGGTGATGACTGAACAAGATTTTGAACAATGTATGAGGAGTCAACCAGCAGGAAGGAAAGGAAAGGCCGTTCCAGGCATAAGAGCTCAGCTTAGGACATGTCACAGTGTTGCTGGTCAGTTGATGTCCATAGGGGCCCTAATGGAATCCTTTAGGGCTCTGACACTTCCAAAGGATATTTCATCCATCACACTAGGACCTTGGGAAAGAAGCCTGGAGAGAGAGCAGGGCCAGACCAGCAAGGCTTTGCATATCATGATGAGGGACAATAGATTTCAACCTGTTTATAACAGGGAAGCACTAGAGAAAGGCTGAGATTTGCATTTTTAGAAAATCACTGTGGTAGTATCCATAGGGTGGTTTGAAGGGGACCTGTGACAGGGGACAACCAAGTATAATGCCCTTGAAAAAGTCCCCATGAGAGCTGGTGACTTCAACTCCAGCATGTGACAATGGGGATGATGGAGAGGGTTGGGTAGATTAAAAAGAGGGAGGAAGCAAGATGGACCAAACTTGGTTAGTGATCAGATGGAGGGACCTGAGGAGTTAGGAAACCTGAGGATAGCTTTTATTAGCTCTGCTTCGTTGACTAGGTGCTGACTGGTTCCACCAATAATTAAGAAAAGGGAGGGGGGATGCAGGAGGAAGAGTGGATCTAAAAGGGGAAAGATAGTGAGTTCAGCTTTCCACATGTGACTCTCAATGGCCTAGAGGAAATCTAGATGGTATCGTCTAATCCAAGCATCCTATAAAAAGAAGGAAACAGCTTGTCCTAAAAGGCTACTTAGTTTTCTGATCAAGAATGAAATGATAAAGGGGCACCTGAGTAGCTCAGTGGGTTGAGCGTCCGACTCTTGGTTTCTGCTCAGGGTGGTGAGATCAAGCCCCACATGGGGCTTTGCACCAGGTCTGCTTGAGATTCTCTTTTCCCACTCCCTCTGCCCCTTCCCCCCACCCTCTGGCTAGCATGTGCACACTCTCTCTCAAATAAATAAATAGATCTTAAAAAAAAGGAGTGAAGTGATCATTACAAGAGAGTTCTTAGAGACAGGTATGAAATAAATAGAAAGCAGAAGAATTACTATAGCATTAAGGCAACATCCTTTGGGTTTCCCCTGAGGAAGAAAATACTTACTACATTTATTTATGATAAACTGCGAGTGTCTTAATTTGTTATTCCTCCTAAGAATATTTGTTTTATAAAAGACAGCAATATTTAACTGAATCCCTGATGAAAGAATTTCAGGTACCTAATCCTAGAGATGGGACAATTCTTTTGGCCAATGAATCTTCTAGAATTCCTCAAATAAATCATAGTACATTTACAGCTTCTAATTCCATGTGCATGGGTATGGGGGTAATTTGAACATAAATTCTATGCGTGGTTTCTACTGATCCTTGAACTAACTCCTCCAAAATGTTCATATCAAAACACTTAAGATCCTCAGTATCTTGGCATCATGAGTACAGAAAGTCTATTACTGATCAGTACTGATACAAATTATTTACATGACCTATTTATTTGAAGTGGTTTTGTAAAATGCCATTTTTCAGCTCTATCCTCCCCTTCTAATCCCCCGAGTGTGATCATGCTTCCTTCAGAGTGCCCTGTATCCCCCCGATGGGGAAGGTGTGTATATCTCCTCACCCCCACATAAACCTTCATCCATAGGTTTCTGATGCATGGTCTCCGGATTAACGTGTATGAACAATGATCTTGATTACCTATTGCATCTTTAATTGGAAAGTTTTAAGTAGTATCTCATGGATAAATTAATTGAGCTTAGCAGTTTTCTTTGAAACAATCAGGAAGGGGAGAAAATGGAAAAATGGAGATCCAGGGAGAGTAAGGGAATTTCCTAAAGACACACAGTCTGGGAATGAGCAAAAGTGCCCTGCTATCCTGATATCTCTAACCATTAGGCAATTCCATCTCCTTCCCGTTAGAATGCCATCATTTGTGAAATAGCCAAATGACATGGGAGAATGACGCTGCTCTTATGATTGAGTGGCCTGGGATCCTTTCTACTCTGCAAAACTTTGCCCATCTCTCAGATTTCCTAACTGGTTTTTATTTAGAGAAGCATGCTGTTTACTATTCTACCATCACCCATCTTTGTCAGCACCCAACGCCACAACTTCATCTGAATGGCCAGTGATACACTGCAGATAGAGTGCACCAAAGATAGTAGACTCTGTATGACATTTATATGGATTCTGAACCAACAAGAAATGGATTGGTGCTGCCAGAAAGCCTTGTAGTAGCCAGACAAAGAAAAGACGAGGAAGACGGGATAATGGTAGTGGTGGTGGGAAAAGCAATAGTTTTCTCCCTTCACCTTTCTCCTCTGCAGAGATTGGCTTGCATCTTATTTGGGACATGAAGAAATCAAGTGAGTACAGGGATTTTGTGTCCCAGCAGAGAAGCAAAATCAGACTTGATTATCAATGGTACTTCCAGTGGCCTTGGCAGGGCCGAAGATCAGCATGGATAACAAGACCGTTATGATATCCCACTTTGAACCTAGTATGCCCTGCCAACCATATATCTTCATAGAATAAAAAAAGGATGTAAGGCATATGGGTGCAATAGTCGTGGTGGATCAGGCAAGGGTCTGCATGCATGTCCACTGTGTGCCCTTAGCAGGTATCCTCGACATCACAGTCATGATGCTATTCATGGGCACGCTCACCCAGGATGGACAGAATGCTGGTATCCCACTCTGCATGTCCAGCTGGATTAAAGACAAGATGCCTGGGTTTATATTAAGGATTATCAGCATGATGGGATCCATCTTTACCTAATCCAACAGGTATTTTGTAGGTTCTCAGGAACCCGACTGGGAAATGATCTTATACGACAAAAGAATATCCTATTTTTCATAGCTCTTGATAATCAGTTAGGCAAACACATAATGTCCTCAAGCTTGTCGAAACAAAATGCCTAATTATCAGCACTGGGGCTTCCCCACCCCCATTCTCGCCTCTCCACATGGACGTGTATGTGCTTGCGTGCATTCTTCCTGGACTGCCTGCAGCTAACTTTGGAAGATGCAGATTTTTTTTATATCATTTAAACCACAGCAAAACACACACATTTAAAAAAATAATCCATGAATTAGAAAGCCCCACATTCATATGAAGAAAGACAACAATAAATTTTACTTACCAGTTTAGGTTGTTCGAGGCAGCAGACGAACAAGTTGTTGGTAACTGTCCAGCGCTTTCATTCAATAAATCACACTGGCTTTGCTTTCTCCTGTGGCTCAGCCTCTGCGCAAAGCAAGCGAACCTCCTTCCTATTCTGTGTAAAGAATAAAATGCGAACAGGATCACTACAGGCAAGAGCTGAAGTCCATGATCACTAAGCTACTCTTCCTGCAAAATAGAAGTGCAAATGATGCACAGGGAGGAAAGGGGAGAGGGAGACAGCGTGGCTCGGAATCTAGGTGTATTCTCAGGACTGTAGCCCTGAGAAGGCTTGATTTCTCAATCTCTTGTGCATGTAGTGAAAGGATGCCATGACTTCAGTGTATCTTTAGCCTATCGTATCGTGAGGTCCATTAGGAACGGCACGCAGGGACAACAAGCTTCACGGCAAACAAGCCTGAATCGGAACCGGCTGTCACTCAAGGATGAGCAGAGGGGCAGCAGGGCAGCCGGTTCGCTTTGCACTCTGTCAACTGCAGGCAAAGAAATATCATCTGGCAACCAAGAGCCCATCCAGCAATCTGTGACTGCAAATGATCGGCAGCTCTCCTGGGGCCAGACAGCCCCTTACTCCCACAGCTCCCCGGGACGAGAAGCACACAGGTGGCCACTGCATTCCCTCACCTAAGGCACGTGTGCAATCCTTTACAAGCTCCCAGCAAGAACTAAGAAAGCTCCCAATCCAGTCAGGGCTGCTCAAGCATTGCTAGGGTTTTCGTCTCAGTTTAGGTTCTGAGGAAGTAGTCAGCAGATCTGGGACTTAGGACACCAAGAGGCTCAGTCTTAGGAGGAAGATTCCAGTGCTCCTTTCATGCCGGCTACATATGGGTGCACCTGGCTCCTTTCAGGACGTTATGTCTTACATGACTAATGAAACACACAGAATGAATTTCCTAGAAAGCCGCTTATTTAGGCATTTTTCATGTTTCTCTCTGAAATAAAATGGCAAATGACCTTCACAGGCTGCTTTTATGTTAGGGAGACATTGCTGATGGAGAGCACATATTAAACCCTGTGCCGCCACCCCCCCCACCCCCACACACAGATATACACACACACGGACATCCCTAGCAACGGCATTAAAAATCTTTCTAAAGATCTCTTCAGATTCTCTCTCTGCCAAATGAAAGCTTAGCTGCTATGATGACTTCAGGAATAGTTTTGGACCCTTCTACTAGGCACTGACTCTGGTATGTTATTTATACCGAGAGCCAAATCAACTCCCAAATTTTGAATGCAACTCTGCAGCAAATCAGGAGAAAGTCTCTTGGTTATAAACAAGAGGGTGGAGTGTTAGTCTTTGGCCTGGTAATTAATTAGAATCCCGGGAATGGCATCTTGTGTTCCTGAAAATCTCCCCCCCACCTTCTAGAGACAGCATTTCACTCTGGTGGCTGACTCGTCCCAGACAAGTGTCTGCTCTGGAGTTGGGATCTGAGGCGAGACTCCGTGACTCATAAAACCTCCTAAAGGAGGGGCGCAGGTTAGCTTTTCACAATTGTCTTACTTTTTCTTTTCTCGTTCAAAAGGCAAAATCTCTCTTTGGAATATTTTTTTCCCCTCTCCCTCTTCTTAGACTTATCTGTCCTAACGAAACACTGCTATGAATAATCTAATTTGGCAATATTCACGCTTGAGGTTCAGAAGGCTATTTTTTCATCAAGGATTAAGAAAGAGGCAACCCTTTTGCAGCTTAAGCCTAAACGATTGCCAGGTAAAACTTTACCCTTATCTCTAAACAAACTTTGACTTTAATGCAGATTTACTTAAATTCCGTCTGCTGGGGAAAGCCAGGTGATGGAGTCATTCTACTAAGATTAGGGGCTGCCTCCACGGGGTCATGATTCAATCTACTGTGCAAACCTAAGGGGATGAAGCCTTAGCAACAGCGGCATCGCTTCCAGGAGCAAATGCCCAAGACTGAGTCATGTCATGCATCCCCTGTCCACGGCATTCATTTATCCATTCATTCCTCACTCTGCTCTTAAGAAAAGTACTTAAGTTTATTAAGTCCTTAGTCCGTGTGTCACATTGTGTTAAATATTTTAATGTTATCAAAAAGCTTATCAATGAGAATTAGCAAAATTCTCTGCAGCTAATTTCTCTGCCTACCTCTGTAGCCCAATTTCTTGCCCCCTTCCTACTCACCCTCCATGTTGCAGCCTTTTTAAATGTCTTTCAGATACTTGGACATGCCATACCATCTCTCAACTTCAGAATTCTCCATATGATATTCTTCAGCCCCAACACTCGGTCTTCTAACTCACGTACAGCACTAGAGTCTTGGCTTAAACATCATCTCTCCGTGATACTTTTCTGGCCCTTGGGTTGTTAGGCTCCCCGCTCTGCAGTCCTAGAGCACCTTCCACTTGCCCTTTGTGACATTCATCACATTTTGTTACACTTACTTGCTTTACATCAGCCATCTCTATTTTGCTATAAGAGTTTAAGTGCGAAGTTTTCTATTCACTGCTCTATTTCCAGTCTAGCAGAATTCCTGGCACAGAGAAGGCATTCAGTAAATATTTAGTGAGTATTTTGTTCAAGTGCTTAGCATGTATTTGTTGAACGAATGAATAAATCATTTCAAAGAATAATAGGGGCCTGAGAATTGAAAGGAACACTAAAGTTCACTTAGTACATCTAATTTTTCTTGCCAATTGGCCGTCCAGTGAAATCTCGCCTCCTCTGATTATTCCTTCTCGATTAATCTCAGTCCAGAGTGATCACACACTTATCTTGTACCCTGTCCCCCAGCGCTTTTACAGCATATTCTTGCTTTTTGTTCTCCAGCTGTTTCCTAGACGCGGTCTCCTCTCTATGGACTGGTATTCTCCATAACGCCTAGCATAAGCCTACAATTATTTGATGCTTGATTCATTCAATAGCAAACATTTGAACAGGGAGTTAAATGATCAGTTTTGGGTGCCTGGGTGGCTCAGTCAGTTAAGCACCTGCCTTCAGCTCACGTCATGATCCCAGGGTCGTGGGATGGAGCCCCGCATCGGGCTTCCTGCTCAGCAGACAGCCTGCTTCTTCCTTTCCCTCTCCTGCTCCGCCTGCTTGTGCTCTCTCTCTCTCTCTGTCATATAAATAAATAAAATCTTTAAAAGAAATGATCGGAGTCTTTCTTTAGGAAGATTACTCTGGAATTGAGGGAAGAATGGATTGCATCAGCCAGACCTAGAAAGGACTCTAATAATGACCTAAGCACAAAGATAGAATTTAAAAAACAGCTTTGCGCTTTCTTTCCCTCTGCCTCCCCCGCCCCGCCCTCCATATCAGAATACCCGTGTTCTCATCTGGAACACTGAGAATGTTTGCTCCACACTCAGCACTTCCCCTCCACCCAATTCCACCCCCACAGTTAGCTCACTTGCTAACTCATTGCTCATTATTTGTGAACATGTCTCACTGATTCAAGCTCCTTTGAAGACAGGGATTACATTTTAGTTAATTTGTATCTTCCTTCTCTAGCCCTTACAAGGCCTGGCCTGGTGTCTCAAGATAGTTCAGTGCTCGATCAATATTAAGAAAGAAAAACACCGCCTGGGTGGCTCAGTCGTTAGGCGTCTGGCTTTGGCTCAGGTCGTGATCCCAGGGTCCTGGGATCGAGCCCCGCATTGGGCTCCCTGCTCGGCGGGGGGCCTGCTTCTCCCTCTCCCACTCCCCCTGCTTGTGTTCCCTCTCTCGCTGTGTCTCTCTCTGTCAAATAAATAAAATCTTTAAAAAGAAAGAAAGAAAAGCACCTTATTTGTGCAAGGCGCTGGATAAAACACTATGGTGAGGAGGGGAACAAAGATGAGGAGGTATCTTTTCAAAGATAAAAGGGCTCTCCTTAGTGAGAGAGAATTAGTACTTCCTTCCGGGATGCCTCGGGAAGATTCACAGAAGTTTGCAGTTGCACTGCATCTGGCGGAATGAAGACCTCTAGAGGCTGAACAGAAGAGAAGGAAAGGGAGTCGATGCACAGAATTCCTAGAATGTTTAGGGAATGACAAATAATCCAGCTGGCTGGAGTACCTGTGGAGGGGAACATCTAATGGAATTGGGGCTGCAGAAATAGGCTGGGGTGGGACTGGGGTGTGCGTGGATGCGACGTTAGAGTCTGGACTTTTTCCTAGGGGTGACGGGGATTTGGGCAGGAGAACGGCAGCACCACAGATGAAGCTCCCTCCATTCTAGCCATCGAGGCCTGTGAACTGAAGTGGGGAGAGCTGGGAAGCGGGCAGATGTGGATGGCCAGGGCCTGTGGCAACAGCAATCAGGAGCTGACCGTGGGGCACAATCTGGAGGAGGACCTGTCAGCGGTGCCGCTGAGAGTGAGGGGAGACGGGAGAGGGAGTAAGAAAGAAGAAGATGCCTTTGAACGTTTTAACCTGCATGATGGCAGATGATGGCAACATCCATGGATGCTGGTGCGCAAACCCAGTGATAATGTAGGCGTTCGTGGCACAGTCTGAGCATCTTGCGAAGGCAGAGCCAGGAGCAGGAGGCTGAGTCCTTGCAGCCCCATGGAAAGTGCCTGGACTGCTCTGAAGAGGCCATTCAACAGCCGCTAAAGAAGTCAGTTCAGGCTGTGGCGGACCAACTACCCCTGGCAACACGCGGGGCCATCTGCAGGGGAATGAGCGCAGAGTCTCCCCAGAAAGAGGACTTCCCGATGCCGGGCTTCCTATCTCAGAGTTGTGGAGCTTGGTGGAAGGAAATAAAGCTGGGGATGAGGAGTCTGAGTCCTCAAGCTGCTTCTCAGTGGCTGAGTGACCTTGGGCAAGTTACTTTCTATCCACTAGGTCTCAGCTTTCCCACTTGGCAAGTGAGGGAGGGGGCCAGTTAACTTCAAAGGTCCCTTTTAGTGGACTCTCCTCTGATTTGTGAAGTGCCACGTTGAGAATTTCAGGATACTCCTGAAACGAGGCCAAAGCCCACCAACATCAGAGGCTAGCAATGTCCACTCTCCTGCGAAATCATGTCCGTATTTTGAAAACGTCCATATATCACCGAAAATGCATGTCTGCCCTGCGGTTAGTTCCATGTGGTTACTTTGTAAGACGTAAATTTAAATTGATCACTTTTTGATGACCTTTTTCTAACAATTTTTCACTCTTTTTTTTCAGCAAAGATTTTTTTTTAGGGGTGCCTTTTCATCGGAGTCTCAAAATTAAATTATGGGAAGAAAGCAGCAGTCCCTTACTGTGGTCAGCAAGAGTCTGGCCAGCCTACTTCCGCTCCCTAATCTCCTGACCTTCCTCAGGGTGCGGCTGCTCAGTAACGGCTCTGATTCTTTTTTCAAAAATAAAATGTGCTACTTATCAAAAGCTGCTAAAAAGGAGACAAAAAAAATAGGAAAAGAAAACTAACACCCCAGGGTGTATCTGAACATGCTTATTATGTGCGAAGTTGTTAGTAATGAATGTAAAACTCTTCCTCCTCCTCCCTCTCAATTACTAAGCCCCAAAGAAAAAAGGAAACAGGGGTGGGGGAGGGCAGTGGCTATTCAGTCCAAAGCAGACCTTTTCAAAAGGTGCAGACTGTTCATAGGAATGCTATTTCTTGATTATTTTGTTTTAAGCACCAGCTGACCTTTCAGACTAAAAGTAAAGGTCCCAAAATATCCTGAGAAACTCTCTCTTGGGGTTCCCCCCCCAGCCTAAGTCTTGGAGACTAGACTCATGACATTCAGAAAGACTCTTCAAAAAGAGATGGGCCATGTGACTTCTGCTGTGATTTGATGACAGAGTGTTTATCTGAACTAATCATGTGAGCTTTTCCAGTGTTGCATTTTTGAGAAATGGGATTCTCTTAAGGAGGTTACAAACACTTCCCTGAAAGCTTTCCAAGAACGGCTTCATGCCGCCTCTCAAGCGGCCTCTAGCCGGGCTATAGACCCGATGTGATAATCAGGGTCCGAGCTTCTGAAAAGTCTTCTTGTTCTGGCTGCCACCCTCCTTTCAGTCATCATAAGAATTCTCAAACTATGAATCCCCTATTGTCTGTGTGAGCCCAGGATCCCCCACACCATGCCGAGGAAGGAATGTGAACCTCCTAGGTCTGGTCCTAAGCCTCAACCCTGTCCAGCAGGTCACAAAGCCCCATTTATACTCGGTTCCAAAGTTTTATCATAATTCTTTATCTGCTCAGCCCCATATATCCTCTCAGGCAGTCAGGAGACGTTTGGTAATGAAGCCCATTTATCCTCATTTTCTCAATTGGCACACTTAAAGTTCTAATATTTATGTTCACACTGTCCTAATTTTGAACGTCAAAGATACTATGCAAGACAAGTAGCATTGCCAAAGGATAACTGAAACTCACAGAAGAGTTTACCAGAGTCTGATGCACGACGTGCTTTGTCGTATTACCAATCATTGCATCACCAATAGTTAATTTTAATAGCGCAGTGGAAACATAGTAACTACAAAAGCTGCCATTTACCCAACACCTCCCTCCCATGTGGCGTGCAGCGACGTCACTGCGTTCTCACGCTCTGCGAAGAGGAGTATCCACTTTTTACTGGCGAGGAAACTAAGGCTCAGAGAGATTAATAAACTGATTTCTGTGCATTCAGGGGCTGAGCTGAGACTCAAACTCAGATCTCTGACTGCAAAGCTCATGGCATTTGTACCTCTCTCCTTTGCCTCTTCCCAGAAATACAATTTGTGAGTCGTTTTAAATTAGTATAACGCAGCTAGTTTTCATCACAAATACCTGAAGAATTCTGAACTCAGGGCTGTTAAAAGGTTTTGGCCAACTGCATATGGAGATCTGTTCTGATAAGTATTTGTACCATGTCAGGTCAGAGTAGGAATTTGTGGTATATGGTTCACCTATCAATAGGTGGCAGTATTCACCTAAATCTCTCCAAGAGGAATTAGCACAGGTCACTTCTCCTTACAACCATCCCCAAGGCCATCTACATTCTTTGATGCACTGGATTTTATCATAAAGAATAGCATTTACAATAATTGATCTGCTAACTGGATCTTCACTTTGCCTTTGGAGAGTGCGATCTGGACTGTAGTGGGTTGTTTGGGGGGGTGAGGCGCCATCACAGAGACCTCAGGGCCCCTCTCCATTCACATTCATTTTGGCCATTTCTTTGGGGGAGGTCTTTTGTTTGCAACAGGAAGCCAAAGATGATTTGTGCGTCTTCACCTACTTTAAGAATGTTATGCAGAATTTCTGAATAATTTAAAAATGAAATTATTAATGCCCTAGGATTTGGTAATTCAGGCGTTCATAATTCAGAGAAAGTTTGCTCAGATCAGGATGATAAAGCAACCGGCAGGCCTCATGGTTTCAACGTGGTTTCAAAACCTATGTACATGTACACGCACCCAGCAAACCATACGAATCTTCACGAGGATGCATGAAAACTGGGTCTATAAAGTAAGTAAGTGCTCAATACGCAAGTCAAAGTGGTCAAGTTGATGAGTCAGAGGACCGAAGCATAAATGAGCTAGATTTCAGGCAGACTCTTCTCTTCTTCCTATTCCTATCTAGCCTCTTCTTCCTTCTCTTTTTTCTGTAAAGAAAATCTTCGTATCAAAAATATCTTTAGTTAAAAGTATTAGCACAGAATCTGTCTCTATTTTCCAGCTGCTAATAAGAGTCTTCCTGGTAGGATTTAGTTTTACAAAGTCAAGAAAACAAGTGTGGTGGTCAATAAAAGGATAAACTGAGAGATTCTTAGGCCTACTTGTATGTTGACTTCCCCATATTCATTTGGGATACCCGGAACTCACTGTCATAAATGATGGCTGAGAAGCGCTGAGAAATTAGATAGGATGAGGAGTCGTGACTCTCAGAAATTAAGAAGCTGACTCAAGTAAGATTCTCAGGAGACCAGATTCTCTCAGAAGAATTCAGATTGGCTGGTGGATGAAGGTGGAAGTCTTGAAAGACGGCATCTTAACTCTTTCTCTTTCATGTTCCCAAATGGAATGAGTGTGTTTCTCTCCTCTCTCCGTAGCATTTGTAATTAACGTTAGCGTGCTCTGCACAGTCTACCTTCACTAGAATTACTTGGGGCCCCACTTCCCTTACTGGATTGAGATCTCCAGAAGAGCAGGACTCAGGCCTCCCTAACGTTTGAATTTGCCTCTTACCTCAAGGACCTGGGCCCTGTGTATGGTAGATGATGTGCAACACATATAGGGTTAGTTGAACTGAATTGAAGAGAATGCAGATGAACACATTTTATACTTCTGTTCCTAGGTGTCAAGAAAAATCACAGCTCAGGTATTGGAAACCATGCATGGGTCACATTTCTTGTCATCTGGTTCTTCCATTTTAAGACAGCAATGGTAAGTGACTGTATGCATATCATGCCAAAGCCCCGGAACCATTAACTAACTAATTTTATATCCTTGGAAAGACCACCTTAATTTGTAGGATGCCCTGGCCACACGAAGGTTAAATGCAGAGGTAGGCAAAAAAGCCATTAGAAGGGACATTAAGTGACCCGTATCTAGTGGATTGGTCTAATCACTAATGTTTCCTGCTTTTGTGGTTTAGAGACCCAACCTGCACTGAAAAGCCCAACACTACAATCCTGTTTCCTAATGGTAGCTATCATTGTTTCCCATATTAGGGCATAGCTAAGCGCAAGGGGAGACATTCATCTTCAAAAGCTTACAAAATTACATTCAACCCATTAGGCATATCAGGAGCTATTGCCATGCTTGGGAAATGAATTACCAGCGGAATATCACAGGCATAACGAAGTTGTCAGCAGCAACAGTGCAGCCGTAGATCACCTGATTACGTGTGGACTGTGCTGGCCATTCAGGGACACACCAGGAAGGAAACAGTTGTCATACTGTCCACCACATTCTCAGCCCTGCCCCCAGCCGTGGTAATAAACCTGATATCCCTAGAAGCACATGGAAAACAACAATAACAGCAACAAACCACAAAGAGCATCCTCATATTCCTGGCATGGCTGGAGTCTCTCCCTCCCTGGGGCTCCAATCTGTCATCTTCTCTAAAAAAAATGACCATGACAAGGAGTGTAAGTTTAGA
The DNA here is from genome assembly GCF_003265705.2 of Callorhinus ursinus. Lineage (NCBI taxonomy): Eukaryota > Metazoa > Chordata > Mammalia > Carnivora > Otariidae > Callorhinus > Callorhinus ursinus. The sequence goes on from NW_027397096.1 coordinate 15,771,650, forward strand.
TTCTGGCCCTCCAAACAAACATTTCACAATGGGCTTCCTTGGCCTCTGTTAACCTCAAAAAAAACAGCAGTCCAGCAAGAAAGCTTTCACTACGTGGGTGGGATTTACACCTCTCCTGTGAGTCAAAGGTGGAGGCAGGCTGAGTTGTTCCTTTCTGCAGAAAGGTCTGCCTGAGCAGGTTGATAGGTAGTGTCTCTTGACATCAACTGGAATGTTCTCAATGACTCTCCTGACTTTTTTTTAAACCCCAAACCCGAAAAACCCACAGAAAAACAACAAAAACCAAACAATGTGAAGTTTCTCCTCTCATAATTGAGCAGGTTAAACTAGATGACTTTGAGGCAAGGCTCAGCTCTAACATGCTCTGATACCAAGAGGCTACTATAGAACTTAGCACATAAAAGAGTATCTGTCACAAAGACAAAATGCTTTATTTCTACCCAGCGACTCTTGGTTTGTATTGGAAATAAGTTCTGATACTTCAGAACCAACAGATATGAACTTTCCCTACAGTGCAATAAAATTGGCTTTAAGCAGGTATTATCAGGAATGCTTGCTTTTAAAAATGAAAAAGAATGTAAATGTATCTCACTCATTAATAGAACCCTGTATCTATTCAGATTTTCTTTGGATAAAACCAACAAGATGTTTCTGTTGGAGGGGCTGGTGCTCTTTACATGCTCACCATATTGCACAGGAGCGTGCAATATGCTTGCTTTAAAAATGAAAAAGAATGTAAATGTATCTCACTCACTAAGAGAACCCTGTATCTATTCAGATTTTCTTTGGATAAAACCAACAAGATGTTTCTGTTGGAGGGGTTGGTGCTCTTTACATGCTCACCATATTGCACCGGAGCGTTGGATCCTCTGATTACCCAAGGTGGCTCCATGCAGTGGGGAGTGATTTGCATGAGTAATCTGGGTAGTTTTGGTGGTGAGGCAAGCCACAGAGCAAATTCTCCTCTCTCCACCCTCGTTTGTTTTTGTCTCCAGAGCACCAACCACAATGGGTTTCCATAAATTCATCCGGGGATACTTCTGCTTGGAGGTTAAGTCCAGGTTTAAGTTGGATTCTAGACCCCTAAGACCAAATTTCAGAGAAGGTCCCCTGACCCTTGGTTAACTGATAAATAAATCTCAAGAGGTCTTCCCTCTTTTCCAGGTTTTCTTTCTCCATTTACTGTGCAGCCCGAGAGTCCCTTAGATGACCCCTGTGTGCTTAGGATCCAGCCTCCTGCAACTGCTCACCTGCCCAGCCCCACAAGAAACACCTAATCCGTTTGACAAACGGTTTACGTCCGTGAATTCATGACACCAAATCTTAGTAGAGAAGAGAAAATTCTTCATAATCACAGTGAGAATTCAAAATGCTGAGGTAAAGAAGTGAGGACATTCATTGTATTTGCACCTTCAAACATAGGGATGAGGACCTACAGCCGTGTGATAGGACCCAGCAGTTATAAAGGGAGTCTACCCTGTCACTTAAAAACTGGACTGCAAATGCCACTTCACCCATTGGAATTACTCTCCGCCGAAAGGGAAAACTTCCCCTTTCTCCTGAAAATGCCAGATCAGGTTTGCCGTACAAATGTCAGGAGCATACGACCTAAAGCACACAACAGCAAAAAGGTATTTAATGAACTAGAGAAGAAAGAAAAACAGAGGAAGAAATAAAAGGAAAGTGAAGGAGGTTGTAACAGTATTTTTTAAAGAAGGCTTTCAAGATTCATCTCGTTAACTTTTAGCCTCCTCTCTCTTCTTCCTCCTTCCCGTGCAGACGTGGGCGCAGCCCCTTTATTTCTGGCCTCGTTCTCCTGTCTTCAGACTTCTGTCCCAACTTTCTTTTCTTCACTCTGTCCCAGAGTCTGAGCCCCCATGACAGCAGACCTATGAGGGGTTGAATGGGGTGCTCTGGCCACTTTGTAAGATTGCTCCGCACAGCTTTTTCAAGGACCACATATGCCAAGTACTCAAAGTAATTCTTTGGCATTGTCAGACCGACCGGATGCACCTCGCAGGAGAGCAAGGCATTGAATGGAATTAAAGGCTCAATGGCTTATTCACTTCATTCATTATTTGGGGGAAAATCCAAGACTCTGCTCAGAGAGGATTAAAAGGACTGTAACAGGCGCCTTCCATCAGGGCTGCCAATCTCGCTAGGTCAGCCTCCTTTTGGTTTGAAAGGAGGTCACAAAGTCTCACTTATTTCTTCATTCCTCCACATTCAAATTCAGTGTATCAAATACAACCAGAGCTAGTTATTCCTAAGTGATTTACCTGCAACATCAAGGAAAGGTAGAGATTTTCCATGACAGTCCAACTCCAAAATGCATTTCCTTCTCAAATTAAAACACACCCCCCCCCCACTACATATTCCCCATCTTCTCTGGATGCATAAGTGAGAAAATCAAGTGCTTAGGAGCATTTACACTTCATCAGTCAAATATGAATTTAGTGCAACGCGGCATACGGACAGGAGAAATTGTGGCTATTTAAACTGATTAAGTCAAAACCACATAGGATGAAGAGAGTTCCGTGCAGCCTAGTGAAACACACTTGCCCCAGACCAAGAAGAGTTTATTTTGAGCTTGGCAGCACTGAGTAGTTGGGACGAGTAGATTCCTGCCTGAGATGGCATCAGGTGTCACACCAAGACCCCACGCTTACAATGAAATGATTCTGAGTTCTGCCTGAAAAAGAATCACTGCCACTTTCAGGTAGCCTAAAATCATTCCCCTCTTCCTTTGTCCACACCTATACCTTTTTCTGCCACACCTCTCTGTCCCACTTCCTTTCCTTCACTCTGTCCCAGAGCCTGAATCCCTTTTTAGTGAATCCCTTTTCTCTGGGATCCACTGTAGGAAAAAAACTAAGATATTGGCAATGAAATGCCAATTAGGGTCAAGAGATGCGGACAGAAGGCTTGGGTTTGCTACTTGTTAGGAGTGAATCTTTGGCAGGTCACTTGACTTCTGAGTTTCAATTTTCTCATCTATATAATGGAATGAATAGTAGTCACCCTGCCAAAGACCTGAACAGATACATTACAACAGAAGACTTTAAAATGGCCCCATAAGCACATGAAAAGGTGCTCAACTCGATTAGTCATCAGAGAATTGCAAAATAAAACCACAGTGAGATACCAATGTATGCCCCCTTGGAATGGCTACCATCAAAGGTTGGTGAGGATGTGGAACAACTGGAATGCATGGGAGTGTGAAATGGTATAAGAACTTTCGAGAACGGTTTGGCACTTTTTTATAAAATTAAATATCATGTGCCTTATGATTTAGCAGTTCTTTCTTGGGTTTTGCCCAAAAGCGAGGAAAAGAAATACCCACAAAAAGACTTGTAAGAATATTTATAGCAGCTTTGGTCAAAACAGCCAATCTGGAAATAGTTCAAATGTCATTAATAGGATAACAGATTAGCAAACTGTGGTGTAGTCAGTATATGGAATAGTACTAGACAATAAAAAGGAATGAACTATGGAGCCACATAACAAGGTGACTGAATGAATCTTAAAAACAACTGCCCCCCCACCACATTATATGGAACAAAAGAAGCCAGACACAATAGAATACTTACATGACTGCATTTCTGTGAAGAAATTTGGCAAACTGATCACAATAGGGATAGAAATCAAAACAGTGGTGACCTAGGCCTGGGTGTGGGGATATCTGATCGGACAGTGGTAGAAGAGAACCACCAGGCATGTTGGAAATGTTCTATATTTGATTGAGGTGTTAGGTGGGTGTATTCAATTATTGAAACACATCTAGCCAAACTCTTAAAATCTATTCATTTTATTGTATGTCAATTTAAAGAAAAAAATGTCTGCTCTAGCTACCTTACAGAGATGTTGGAAGATTGAACAAGAAACAAAGGCAAATGGAAAATGCCCTGTAAATCTTCGTTGTTGCCGTCTGATCGATAAAAGCACACTCAGACTAGGTTATGGGCAGGCATATGGAGACATACATCTGGAGGCCAAGTGCAGATCCCAGGATGCGAACCCAGGCTGCAGCCCAAGGACTAAGAGCCATCCTTTTCCTACCTCAAGGCCAGGGCTGCTCCTAGCCCCTGTGGTGCCTCCGTAAGAAATAAGAAGAGCAAACCTTCTCCTTTCCCCTCACTATGGCACACTGCCTAAGGAGCAGAGACTGGTGGAATATTAGGAACTTTTTACCCTTTGGGCCAGGCCTGTTTGGGCCAGGAGCAACCTGCAAAGCTCTACACGAGGGCTCTCTTCAGTCTGTACATAATGTTCTACCTGCTTGAAACATTTGTCTCTGTTTTCACAGGACTGGCTTTCTTTCATCCTTCAGATTTGGGTATAAATGCCATTTCCTCACAGAGGTAATATTCTGCCCTCATCCCCATGAATCTCTATCTCAACACCCATTGTCCTAAAAGCACTAAGAATCTGCAATTAGTATTTCCTTACAGGGTCTTCATCAGTCTTTAGGACTGTGAGTTCCATAGGGCAGGGAGTCTGCCTCTTGTTCAACATAATACCCCAAGGTATAATACAGTGCCTAGCACATAGCAGGTGCTCTGCAAATGTTTGTTGAGTGACAAAATCAGCTAGAAGTCTGGGGAGCATGAAGTCGGAAGCGAGCAGCTTTCCCAGGGAATGCTCAGGTAGCAAAGGCTACACAACTGGAGACCAGCAGGGAAACAAAGGTCCAGGGAGGACCATGGAAGGCCAGAGACCGGGCAGCCAGGGCAGCTGGGATTAGGAGCAAGATACCAAGAACATCAATGTGCAAAAAATACAATATTTTGGTGTCAAAATCTTATCTAATACAATAAATAGTGACATTTTACTAATGTGATCTTGACTGGCCATAAGATTTTTCTAGCTTGCTTCTCTGGAAATTCATTTTTTGGTTATCAGAATTTATAATTTTAGTAACCTCATTTTCAGTTGATACAACTGAAAGCAAACCATTTATTTAGTTACTCTTGGCAAATGCAAGATCATAGATACGTTTTGATAATTTTTAATTTTGGGAGAATCTTTCTGTTGATGCAATTATTACTAGACCGGTTAAGAGTATTTTATAAGTAATAATAATAATTAAATTTTTGATAACTTTGAAATATCCTTTTTAGTACACCTACGGTTGATGATTCTTGCAAAACAATTTTTCTGAAGATTAAACTCTTCATACAAGTTCATTTTGCATAAATCCAAATTCAATTTTGAATATAAATGTATAGAGTGGCCTTTTAATATTTCCTCTGACATTTCCTATAACTTGTGTGGGCTATGTAAGGAACTAAAAGTGGGGCTATCATTACAGATATTAAAAGGGTAACAGGGAAATATAATGAATAATTCTACAAACATAAATTTGACACCTTAAATGAAGTAGACCCCGTTTCGAAAAAACACAGACTACCACAACTTAGCCAAATGAAACAGGGTACTTGAATTGTCTTTTAACTATTAAGGAAATTAAATTCATAATTTTAAAACATCCAAGAAAGAAATCTCCAGGCCCAGGTTTCACTGGAGAATTCTATCAAACGTTTAAAGAAGAATTAATTTTACACAATCCCTTGCAGCACATAGAAGAGGGAAGAACACATCCCAATTCATCTTATGAAACTAATTTTACCCTGATAACAAAACCAGACAAAGACAGTACCAAAAAATAAAACCACATAGCACAATTTCTCATAAATATTGGTGTAAAAATCATTAACCAAATATTAGCTATAGAATCCAACGATATATAAAAGAATTATATACCATGACCAAGTAGCATTTATTCAAGGCATGTAAGGCTAGTTCAATATTTTAAAATCAATCAGTGTGATTCATCCTATTAACAGACTGAAGAATAAAAACCTCACCTGATCATAACAGTTGATACAGAAAAGTACTAGACAAAATTTGACACTCATTCATGGTAATGATTCTCAGATAGATGGTAACAGAGGAGGCCCTCAGCTTGATAAAGAACATCTACCAAGAAATCTATATCGAACAGTATAGTAAATGCTGAAAGACTGAATGCTTTCCCCCTAAGATCAGGGGTAAATCATGAGTGTCAACTCTCACCACTCCTATTATTTATCACAGTCCTGGGAGTTCTTATAGTGTAGTAGAACAAGGAAAGGAAGTAAAAGATATACAGATACAAAAGGAAGAACTGAAACTGACCCTATTTGCAGACAAAATGATTTTCTACACAGAAAATACCAAGGAATCTACAAAAGACTCCTAGCACTAGTCAGTGAATTCAATAAAGATACAGGATACAAAATGAACATACAAAACTTAATTGTATTTCTGTATACTAGCAATGAATATATAGACACTGAACTAAAAAAATGCAATACTCTTTACGGTTTGCTCCAAAAACAAAATCTTAGGTGTAAGTCTAAAAAACATGTATAAGATTTGTATGCTGACCTTAAAACATTGATTAAAAAAAAAAGATCTTAAGAATTGGAGAGGCATACTGCGTCCATGGATTAGAAGATGCACCAGAGTAAAGATGTCAGTTCTCCCCATGTTGACAGCTAGTTTTAATACAATTCCTACTACCAAAATCCCAGCAAGATTTTTTTATATAGAACAGATTTTTCTAAAATATAGGCGGGAGGCGAATACCTCCAATAATTCTGAAAAAGAAAACTAAGCTGGGAGGAACTAGTCTACTCAATTTCAAGATTCATCATACAGCTGCAGTGATTAAGACTGCATGGTATTAGCAGAGGGAGAGGCACACAGACCAATGGGACAAAATAGATAATTTAGAAATTAACCCAGACAAATATGCACAACTGGGTTCCTTTGTCAAAGGTGCAAAAGTAACCCAACGGAAGAAAGATAGCCTTTCAACAAGTTGTGCTGAAGCAATTAAACATCCACAGGCAAAAACAAACAAACAAATAAATAAATAATAAAAGAAACAACCTAAGCCACACACCTGATACAAACATGAATTCAAAATGGATCATGAACTTCAATGTAAAATGAAAAACTACAACACTTCTAGAAAACACACAGGAGAAAGTCTTCAGGATCTAGGACTTGATGCCAAAAGCACATTCCATAGATTGAAAAATTAATAAACTGGGCTTCATCAAAATGAACTTTTGCTTTGTGAAAGGATGAAAAGACAAGCTGCCGACGGGTGAAAGATATTTGCAAACTGCACGTCTGACAAAGAACTGGTATCTAGAACATATAAAGAATTCTCAAATGGGCAAGAGATAGAGACATTTTACCAAAGAGGATGTACAGGTGGCAAATATACCACAAGCACGTGAAATTATATTCATCATTATTAGCCATTACGGGCATGTAGATTAAAACCACAATGAGATGTCACTACAAACCTTTAAGAATGGCTAAAATAAGAAAACAGTGACAACACTGGATGCTGGTGAGGATGCAGAGAAAGTGGATCATTACAGTCACTCTGGAAAACTGGTAATTTCTTAAAAAACTAAACATGCCACTGGCCTATGTTCCAGCAATTGCACTATGAGGCATTTATCTCAGAGAAATGAAGAAGAGTTTTGGCCCAGGTACATGAACATTTATAGCAGCTTCATCCATAATAGCCTCAAACTGGGAACAAACTAGATATCCTTCAGTGGATGAATGGTTAAACAAACATCCATAAAATGGAATACTACTCAGCAGTAATAAGGAACAGACTTCGGATACACACAACAACCTGGATAAATTTCCAGGGCATTTCTTGCTGAGTAAAAAAGTCAATCTTAAATGGCTACATACTGTATGATTCCATTTAACTGCAAAAATATCAAAATGGAGAAGGGATTAGTGGTTGTCAGGATTAACGTTAAGGAGGGAGTGGGTATGGTTGTCAAAGGACAACAGGAAGGATCTTTGTGGTGACAGAAATGTTCTGTTTCTGGACTATATCAATATCAATAACTTGGTGTTGATATTGTCATAAGATGCAAGATGTTATCATGGGGGGGTGTGGGAAATGAGTAAAGGGCACATGGGATCGCCTTGTGTTACTTCTTACAAAGGCATTTGAACCTACAGTTATTTCAAAATTAGAAGTTTAATTAAAAAGCTGATCAACTGTGAAAATAGCCTGCTTCATTCAGTAGCCTGATATTTAACCTTTCAGAGTATTCCGCAGACACGAGCATGGAGGCGTGGTTCTGGGAACCCCACAGCTAGGTCTACCTGCATGGCAGCAATCTGGTGCAGAGCAGCAGAGAGATCTTGTACCATCCAGTTCTCCAGTGGCTCGAGGCATTGCTACCCGATTTACTGCTTACTCAGGATCTAGTGCAGGGCTTTTCAAAAACTTAAAAATCAGTCAGTAGCTCCTGAATGTAATATTGTAGAAAAGGACACTTTCAGAAATCTGCTGTTTTGCCTCAGAGCTGGACTGTGTTGGTTGTTCCTCAAATCTAATGGAATTGTTGGCTCTCAAATTCCCTAGCAGTGAAATACAAGGGGAAGATAAAGTTACTTGTCTGAAAATTTGGTATTCAACTTACTTAGAAATCAAAGGAACTAGAAAGCGAAAGGAAGCCAAAGGAAGTGGCCTCGTATAGCAAACAGAGCCTGGGTTGTGAATTCTTTCACCCAACAAATCCATTCTTGAGACATTATTCTATGGCTCTCCATCTGCAAATGTGCAATCACATATAATTGTGCACACTTCATTGCAGTAGTGCTTTTGGTTGCCAAAAGTTGGAATAAAAATATTCAATAGCAATCTTTATAATGGAATATCATACAACTCTTAAAAAGGATCTGGTAGATATGCATTATTGAAACAGAAAGATATTCAAGAAGAAATTTTAAAAGCAAGTTCTAGAACAGTCCTAGGCTGTGGGAGGGTGTTAGATTTTTGACTCACACACTTGCCTACAGCTTCTCAATTGATCATATAAAACCTTTCGAGTCATCAGACCCCGTCGACCCAATGAATTTCCAAGACTGGCGACTTCCTATCATTTCCTATTCTCGTCCAAGGTCCAAAATAAAAGCAACATGCAGTTTCAATACCTTGGTTTGGTGTTGGTGTTCTATAGACATGCCCTCCCTTTACCCTTCATTCAGCCACCCCGGGCTGGAATTTCACTGTTCTACCTCTATCATAAGCTAGCTTAGTGTAAAGAGCGGTCCTTCAAAGCTCTGAATCTTTATCATCTAATGGGCTCAGCTGTTCTGCACCTATCCCCATTTAAAAATGGCAGAGTCATCAGGGCATTCCTGGATGGGAGTCCTTATTGGTAATTTTGTTTTGAGAGATGAGAGAAGTCCACATGAGAAAGCCTTGGCTTGGGCCATTACATTACCAAGTTCTAATGCCATATAGGGAAAGTGGGATGGGAGAAGTCAGCATTTTAGGGCGTTTTGAATTAAACTGAGCCATTATGGTGGATCTGTCCTCCACTATTACATGCCATGCATGGTGAGACTCTGTGATCCTTAACGTCCAGAAAGAGGCAATCCAATCCAGCTGCCAGAGAGGAGCCTGACCAGAGTTTAACTCCAGCTGATGGCAGGAGAGGTGGCATGGCTCCAAAGCTGGATCTGAGGCCGGTCAAACGACCCTAGATAGTCCCTCTTATGGCTGAGGTGCAGCACCAATGCATGGCACATTTCCGCCTGAGCTGTGGATATCTGGGGATTATGTGAACCCTTTCCATGACAGCAAACTCATTAACTCTGGAGGAATGCCATCCTAACAAAGCTTTGTGAAAACACTTCCTATGGCTCTTAACACATGCCGACTCCTGTTTTCTCTCTCTAGGGATGATGCGGAAAACTAGATTAGAAAACAATTACTGTGTTTTGGAATTAGTGGTTTCAATTCTTTCAGACTACTTGTGTGCACAAACTTCTGGTGTTGAACGCTGGGATTTGACTCAAGTGGAGGGACCCAAATTCTAAGCAGCAGACTTCCCAATTCAGGAGTACATCTAGGAGAGAGACTCTTGGCCCAATGGGCAAACAATCAAGTATCTGAGGACTCTATCACAACACACTGCCAATTATTAGCCATCTGCTGCTGAAACTGATCTTTCTCTCACCCTCAGAGCCTGCAGGATCAGCAAAGGAAGATGCCATTTTTGCAAATGCATAGCTCCTTGAGCTTATGTGTCTGACCCATCAATACTGACCTTGAGACTTTCAGTTTGATTCATTTTCTTTTAAAAAATGCAATTTCCTGTGTCTAAGGAGGGGGGAAAGGTTAAAAAATATCATTATAAAGGCTCCAAAGATTTTTGGGACATCAAATTGCTCTGACAAACCATTTTTATGAGTTAAGTGTAAAGGAAACAGAAACATACGGATTAAATTTCCCTTAAAATACACATGGGCTTAAAAATTAAGGGGGAAAGAAGGACTTGGCAATGTGGATTTCAGGCCTTGCCAAACCCCAACTCCTGAGAAATAACTTGAGATGCTTGACAAACCCAAAAAGCAGCTGGGTTTGCCCTATGCCCTCACCGAGCAACATCTAGAGTCCCATGTGATTGGAAGCTCTGTAACTGAAATATGCTAATTTACAAACTCATGTTCTGATTCTTCAAATTACCCAAAACAGTCCCTGTTTATAAAATTTCTCCCTAAAGGCCTATTCCTCCTTGGGTTCTTCCCGTATCCAGGCAAAATCCCAGATCAGCATTATAATTCCCATTTCATGGATGAAAACACAGAACTCGATGGGGTTTAAACAAGATGGTTGGTGGCAGCTTTCTTAAGACAGAAAATTTACCCATCTACACCCCGCACCTGCCTTGAGAATAAAAGAGAATCATTGGTTCATTAAGTTCTATAATGGATTCATAGACAGATGGCAAGTATAAACTCCCCGTTGAGCACTGCGAATTCAGAGGGGTGTGTATGAATTTGTATAGTGTTCATGCACTCATATGTTATGAGTGCTTAATAAACATATGCTTATGGAACATAAATGTACTTCTGGGATCACAACGGAGAACAGAAATAAAAGCAGCTCACATTTATTGGGGTTTACTATGTGCTTGATATTGTGATAGCCACTTACCGAGTAGTGTCTCGGTTAATGGTCATTTGAACTTCCAGGGGTCAGTACTATGACTATCTCCATTCTACAGAGGAGGAGGGAGGCACAGTGGGATTTAGTAATTTACCAAAGATTGGCTAGAAAGGGCATATCTAGGATTTAAAGCCAAGACTGGTGTTAAAGACACTTGGATTCTGCCTTCAAGAACTCTGGAGTCTCCTGGGCAAGCTTAAGACATATTTGAATGTAAATATAATAAAGAGTGATAAATGTCCCAGAGATATTCAGGGCAAAGATTACTTTCTACTGAGATTAGGAAGGCTTTGTGTAGAAGGCAGCTTTTGCATAAGGTTTTAAAGGATGGGTAAGATAGGAATGCCAGGGTAGAGGTGAGAGTCACTCCCGCCTGGAGCACATCCAAGAGAGACAGGGATGGGAGAAAGAAGCCTTGGGCACGACGGATGTACTGCAGAGATGCACAAAAATCACGCCAAATGTACCTCTGACTCTGGCAAGTGCAATCACAAACCATCAACCAAAACAAAAGAAAACAAGTCCTCCGAAATAAATTGCTCGGGCCATTTCATCTGCCATCGCCTAGGAACTGAGGCCATGATGGTAGGAGGAGCCTATCATTCCCGTTGGTTCTGACTCCGAGAACCTCTTGTGATGTGAGCATCTCACAGTGCAGAGGGATTCTAGAGATGAAAGGTGCCCCTTTTTGCATAACACAGACCCTAACCATCTTTGCTAGTACTTAGGTGATAGGCTAGTTCCGGGGCTGGAGCAGTAACAGTCGATGCTGGTGTTACTGAGATGGAGCAATTTTAACTCTATGTGATATTTATTTATTTTTTTAAAAGATTTTATTTATTTATTTGACAGAGCGAGAGAGCACAAGCAGGAAGAGCAGCAGAGGGAGAGGGAGAAGCTGGCTCTCTGCCAAGCAGGGAGCCTGATGCGGGACTCAATCCCAGGACCCTGGCAGACGCCTAACTATCCTAGCCACCCAGGCACCCCAACCTTATGTGATATTTATTTTATTTGCTGCTTTTAGAACTTAAACCTCCTGTATAAATGCAAATCCACTGTATCCGCTTTCTTTGTAAATTGTAAATGAACCCTTGAAATTAGCAGGGTCAAGCTGTTAAAAAAAAAATCAATCCCAACAAAATGTTAATTGTGCATACAAATATATGTAGAACCTAAAATTGTTACTAATACATGAAAATACATTAACCTCTAAATAGATACAAAAACCCCCAACTATTTGCTCACTTAGGACAAACCAAGCATAGAGACTTTTGACAGTTTGCAAAATGTTATTTAGTATCAATAGCAGGGGCTTCAAGACTTAAGGGTGGGAAAGTCACCCACTTAAAGGTGGGAAAGTCAGCAGCAGGGCTGAGATTTATCAGAGAAAATATGGGGAGGTTGATTCATCAGAATAAGAAATTGAAGAACAGTGAAGGTGCATGAAGAGTTAAAGTCTTCAAGAAAATGTGAATATGGTGTGAGTTGACATGATACCTGTATGACAAATATCTGATAACTTCACTATATTTTTCTCCAAATGCAAATGCAAGATATGCTCATTGTAGAAAATGTAGAATATATTAAAAAAAAACAACAGATAAATAGGGGAAAGCAAAAAGCATCCATAATCTGACCACAGAGAAAAATCATTTTATCTCTTTCTGTATTTTCTTCCATGTGTGTGTATTTTACATATTTATGTGAATTCATGCTCTGTATCCGTGGTTCTCAAACTTTAACTTATACCAGAGTTGCTGGGCTATTAAATCTTGCACTGCTGTGGGCTCACTTCCGGAGTCTCTGGTTCAGCAGGTCTGGCTGGGGCCCGGGAATGTGCATTTCCACCAAGGTTATAGGTGCTGCAGCTGCTTGTCTGGGGACCATACTCTGGGATCCACGGCTCCATGAGGTTTGGATCACTACATACTGCATCAAGAGTATTACAGTTATTGGAAAATATCTTTTCTCAGGGCTGCATCATATTTTATTCCATGATTTATTAACCATGCCCTGCTATTGAACAGTTCCTCCCATACCCATTGACTGGAGGCTGTCATATTTTTAAGAAAACCATGCTAAGGTGAGTAAGATGCACCTCTAGCCTTGAGACTTAGAAAGCAAGCACATCTGAGGCTGGGAGATAAAAGGAAACATTTATACTCTTACGGTAACTTTGGACTTTAGAGGATCGTACTGCTCACACCACTGAAAGGAATGGTCCTCAGGAAATCGTTTTAGGTGTGCGGCGAAGACCTCAATAAGCCTTGGGAAGCTGTGTCTCTCACGAGGCAGTCATCACCGACTTCTGAGATGGGGCAAGTTGTTCTTTTGAAATGCTCACAAGGAGAGGCGAACCAAGACAGGAGTCTGCGAGACGGATGTCTGATAGGCAACCAGCTAAAAATCTAGTTCCGGAAGCCGCTCGATAAGCTCACGGTTCCAAAGAAACCTCTGACGGACGCTCTCGGTGAGCAGGCTCTGAGCATGAACAACATCATAATGTGGAAGGCTCTGGCCCTGCCGCCTTTTTCTCATCTCAGCACTGAGCCAGAGAAACAGTTAAACCACCAGCAGCTCCCCAACAGTGGTTTCCGCCCTTAGCGACTGCCAGCCCCTGCAGGCTCACCACACACAGCCTCAGAGGTCTGGCTCCCGAGCGCCTCTCTGCCCAGACGCCATAACAATGAGAAAGGAAAACTGCGGCCACCACAGGGCTGCAGAGGTCAATGATGCACTGCAGCCTCCACCCTGCCAGCAAATTCCCCTCACCCCACGCCTGCGCCTTGCTTCTCATCCTGGAACTTTCCCCACACATCCACAGAAGTCGAGGTTCTCATGTTCATTCATCGTCTTGGACTGTCCCTGAAGAAGAATTTTAAAGAGATCCAGTGAAGCTACATTTCATAGTGAGGACTCTCTGGGCACTTTGGTACTATTCACTGTGGGTGAACCCAGTAAAATCATAGGAACAATGAGACCAAATGTTGTGTGAACAGTGATATTGGCCAAGCATGCTATAGAGGTTGTATCATCTGACCTAATCTTCACATTGGCCCTAGGAGTTCAGCACTATTACTCTTCCCATTTTACCAACGAAGAAAGAAATGGAGGATCAGAGAGGCTAAACCACTTGCCCAAATGTCACTCAGTGGACAAGGGATGGAGGTGGACTTAAACCCAAATCTACTGGACTCCAAAGTCTGTGTTCTCTCTTTTTTTTTTAAGATTTTATTTATTTATTTGACAGAGAGACAGTGAGAGAGGAACACAAGCAGGGGGAGTGGGAGAGGGAGAAGCAGGCTTCCTGCGGAGCAGGGAGCCCAATGTGGGGCTCGATCCCAGGACCCTGGGATCATGACCTGAGCCGAAGGCAGACACTTAACTGAGCCACCCAGGCACCCCGAAAGTTCATGTGCTTTATCACCACTCTAATCAGCTTCTTTTAGGGTCTCATATTTGTGTAAACGTCTTTTCATCAGATTCATAGAAATGCTAAAGAAGACCAAGCATTTCACTTCTTTAGAGAATTTTCAATGGTAAGGTAGATTCATAATAGCTAATTTTGAATCAGCCAAGAGAAAATCCCCTGATTTCCTGGGTTATTGGTTTACCACCCATGGTACTGAGATCACAGGAAGCACATAGAGGTAGTTCATGAGGGACTCTGAGTTAACCACATCAATTAGCCAGAGGTTTCAATAAAAGTTTCTGTCCTATTAAAATAAACTGAATTTTTAAAATCCTTAATTTAGGTACTGATTTTATGTGTGTGCGTGTGGGTGCGGCGGCAGTACTAAGTACTAATATATACACACATATATACTGATACATATATACATATATGTATACATAGAACTAAATATACAATATATGTGTATATATTATTAAATATATTGGCTGTATTACTAAATATACATTACTTAAATATATAATGTATATATATTACTAAATATACAAAGAGAGATTTCTTTATATCGTGGTGGGACCCATGTTTCTTAACGGAGCGTACAGTAGTGGTTCTCAAACATTTGTGTGCACTGGAATGGAGGTTTGTTCAAACAGACCACTGGGCCCCCACCCCAGTTTCCAAGTCGGGAATTCTGGGTGGGGCCTAAGGGTCTGAGTTCCTAACAAGTTCCCAGGTGATGCTGATCCTGCTGGTCTGGGAGCACTTCTGAATGCAGCTGGAGAAGAGGAACTGCCAAAGCTTTACCCTCCAGAGAAAGAGGCCTCTGCTGTGTTATTTTAAAGGGAATTCCATGCCACACTGCCTTTCTGCTGAAATGATGGATTGGTGATGTGACCGGAGAGATCGTCACCTGGAGAACTGGGCCCATTTCAAACTAGGTCTTCCAGATCATGACACAGGGGCTTTCCCAAGGAACGGCTGTGGCACTTGAAGTCCCAGGAGTGATCGTTAACAGATAAAAGCCAGAGGAGGCCCAGTGTTTTCTGATAGTCTCCTCTCCATCAATAACGGGAAAGGATATTGGCTTCTTTGTTACCTGATGTAATTTTAGAGATGGTTGCTTAGTCATTTTCTGCAGCCGTCCTAGGAATTGGACTTCACTCCTGTGGCTGGAAAGATTATATGCCCTTGCTAAAACTGTGACTGCTTTCCCAGATTCACCCATCAAAATGCCCTGTGAAAAATTACCCAGCCCTGATGGCTCAGGCTTGTGCAGTGTGCACTGCTTCCGGAAGTTTCTTAGCATATTGGGAGTAGAGGGAGTTTAGAATCAGTGTTCCCTCAGTAATATTTTCATCTAAATTAATGGGTTGAGCTCTGTGGCAGAAAAACGGGTTGAGCTCTGTGCCAGACTTGGGCTGTCCCTGAATGACACAGCCATAAGGCAAGCAGGTCAGGCCCGTGCTCCAGTGTGCAGTTCTTTGGGTCTTGCTCTGTGTCTTTGCTTTAGCAAAATAGCATCCACAGTGCTGTACTAGGCTCCACATTCCGTATTATCAAAGAATCAAATTCTCAAACTTCTACTATCTCTCCCTAGGATGGAGAAAGCCAGGCTAACTTCCAGCCTCACATTCTGAGAGCAGACCAGAGGCCAGAAAATGTCAGTCTGCTTTCTTCTTTGATAATCTTCCTTGGCGAAGTGTGATGACCTGAATTACGGTATGGCCTGCAGCCCGAGAATCTTGAAGTCGGCTTCTGGCTTCCCCTGTCTCTAGCCTCCCTTCAGGCAGTGGTGTCTGGCCCACAGTGCTATAGATCAATCACTCGGTTTCCAGAGGCAATCAGGCATTCTCTTTATGATTACGGGTGCCACCAGAGGAACGGAAACAGCCACAGATAACCCCAAACAGAGCGGACCCAGAAGCCAGTTCTTCTGTTTGCTTTGGGAAGGCATTATTCGGTTTCTTTATATAGCCATTTTGCCTTTCGAGCTGATAACAAAACAAATTTTTGTTCCCTGAGTACATAAGGTCTCATGGTGGGGAAGAGGACCAGCAATTTGCTAATTAGAGAGGAAGAGGAAAACAAAACCTGGAATTTAAGGAAAAGGCAACTGAATTCGCTTATAAAGGAGGCTCCCCTCGCTGAGAGAACCTGCCAGGTAGCTAAACCACCAGAAGATGTTTCTGCCCGGAATGTTAAAAAGGGAGCTTGGGGGCTTCCAATACAAAGGTCTTCAGACGGTTCCCTGGAGCCCTGGAGAGGGTTGGAGGCCCTGGGACTTCCAAGGGATGAATAAGGCCCAGCTCTTACCCTCAAGGAGTTCAAGGTCCAACAAATTCACTCATTCATCTGACAAGTATTTACTGAACACTTGGAATGTGCCAGGGAGGCTGTTTTGGTAATGAAATCTCAGAGTAGGGAGAGACTCTAGATCAGGGATCAGAAGTCTTCTGGGAAGCAGCATCTTTTCTGTGCTGGCCTTGGCAGATCGTTGCCTGACCTCTGACCTCATCTTGGCGGAGTGGGGAGGCTACCACTTTGTGGCAGCTTATCGCACTGCTCCGCAGTCCCCTGGCTCAGAGGCTCACTCTGCTGTACTTAATTCGTTACCTGCCTTCTTAGATTTTACCCCAAATGAAACCAATGTCTCCTTGGAAGACTGCTGTGGGACTCACTAACCCTGCCTGCCCCCCTGAAGCCCACTTACCCCTCCCCCTAAGATAACCACACACACACAAATCCACCCATGCCAAACCCCGAATGCTGCTGGGTTTGTGTCTGCATCTGTGCTTGGCAGAGCTGCTGGTGTGTATGTGGGAGACACTGAGTTAAAAAGCGGACAGAGAAGAAGGTGAGGATGCATTTGTTTGGGTCAGTGCCTTAACACTGCACCTGGCCTGCAGTAGGTCCTCAGCAAATATCTGTCCAGGGAGTGATCAATGGATGAACAAGTAGGTGAGGGACGAGAGTATGAATTACTACGTGGACCACCACTGTTTCATGTTATGGGCTGTGTTTCATTCGTCTTCCCATGCCCAGTACCTAAGACAGTGGCACTTGGCCCACCAGCCAAGTGCAGGAAGAAATAATTTATGAATAAATGGATGGATAGATGGAGTTGAAAACCACTGGCAGATAAGTAGGAGTTTAATAAACGTCTGAGGGAACAAATGCACGCCCACGCATGCACAAATGAAGGTACAAACCAAGGAGCGACGCCTCCCTAGGGATGGTCATTCTGCTGCCACTGGAGGACATCACAGTCAGAGTGAGCAGGTGAGAAAAGCATGACCCTTTTTAATAGAGCTGTTGGTGCTTTCTCAGCATGAGAAGCTCTTTCCTACGGTTGACTCAGCAGCCCAGGCAGTGTGCCTTCATCCTGTGGTCTCTTCTAACACGCTAGGGTTAGCTAGGTGAGATTTTGTTTTGTTTTGTTTTTTAATCAAACTCTGCTTTGCTTAGAGATCCTACACTGCTTTGCTTTGCTTTCCAGTTGCTTAAGGGGATACGGACATCAGCTAGAAATGGTTACAGATGCTAACCGAGAAACTGTCTGGTTTGGTGAACAGAGAAAACAAAGGTCTGGAGAAAATCAACAGCACATACTGATGTCTGCACCCCTGTCCTTCCCAGGACCACCTAGAGACCCACTGCAAACACTTCTCCCAAAAAGGTCTCTTCCTGAATCTGGCACACTCTGGCAGAGCAAGTCTATCTCCCCCAGGCATGGTCCTTAGCTTCTCAGAGCCATACTCCATACAGACGAGACCACATGTTACTTTTCATCACATTGCCTCTGTTCCCTGGAAGGTAACCCTAAGATGGTACAGGATCACGAGTACTGAAATTTGGTTTGTTTTTCCTCCTGTGATTATTAGATCCTCAGCCTCTGAGTCAGTTCAGCTGTACTCCCCAGGAAACCAAGTTTTACTTTGTCCTAGCAGGAATCTGACTCAGCCTCTGCCTCTTTGGAAGGCACTGTGATTTCCATGCCAGTGATGAAAAGGAAAACCAGGGAGGTAGAAATGATGCCCACTACTTAGCAACGTACGTTCTCAGCAACATGCTCCTTCTGAGATGCCACCTGGTTGGCTCTCCTGCGTCCTACTGAAATGAAGGAAAAAGTATTGGCAGCAGCTCTAAGAGAGATAAAGAATCTGTCACAAACTGTAGGAGAATTCCACATAGTTTAGTGGATTAAGTACCCTTCTCTTAAGCCAATTTACTGCTGGTTCTTTGTTAAATTAGGGTCATTTGCCAATTAATTTTCAAGGCAAGTATTTGGCACTAAACAGGTACTTCAGGGAAATAGGTGAATAGGCTAGCAAAGTTTAACAGTTGCCTCTGGACCAAGCATCAGAAGCTACAGCCCATCTTTGCTTCGAAAGAGCGCTGGAGAACTTCTGGACAGTCCATGGGAAGAGGCAGAAGCAGGCTGGGTGGCAAGGCTGTCTGCTGGCCCCACTCTTAAGTTCCAAGCCCTGCAGCAAAGGATTATAGGCCAAGTTGGGCAAGAAGCGAAGGCTACCCAAGGCCACTGTAACAGGCAGCTGTCCAGTGTCCAGGTCAGCCCAGCTAGATGAAGCCAAGGTTCAGTTAGCTGGAATAACATCAGGCTTTCGGCTAAATGTGCTTTGGACTAGTACGTATCTGGGCATCAGAAGGTCAGTTCTATCCAGTAGGATAGCCCATGTCCTTCATGGGCTTCAGGTCTTGACCTGAACTGATCTGCCCTACTTGGACATTACTGGCAGGCACTCCCCAGGCACAGGATTTTCTTCTGATGTTATGAGAGTGCATACACTCAAAACAGAAGAATCCCATATGTTCAGTCAATTAACGAGTTAAAACATCCATCCAAGGCCCTTACAGAGGGAAAATCAGAAAAGGAGTTTATTAGGAAGACCAAATAGATTCTGAAGAGATTTTGACATGGCACCAAAATACACACTGACCCTTGAGATGCTCCAGTGACATTCTTCTGGAGACATTTTGCCCCTCAGAAATTACCGACAGTCTCAATAGGGTTTTCTTCGTTCTGGTCACCTCTCAGGATGGGATGGTCTGAAATGACCCAGACTCTTTATTTGCAAACTGGAAATACTGCTTTTAGAGGTAGGGGCACAGTTCTGAAAGATGACCTTTCTTTGCCTCTCTAATTAGGTTGAAGGTATTTAAAATCCTTCTATTAAGTCGGTGTTCTCCAAGCATTATAGTAGACCTCAGAGCTTGGACACTGGAGACAGGCACTCATATAAACTTGTCTTCATGTTATTACTTTTCACAGGAGGGAGGAAATGAGATCAGACACCGTTCAGAGAGCAATTTTGATCAGATATTCCTCCAAACATCTGCAAATCAATAGAGACTGAGGTGAGAGAGGCTATCGGGGGCCCCAGCACAGTAACCAATGAGACCAGCTACCATCTGCCTGAGCTGGGCCGCAGATAGACAATTTCATACTTTCGCTCTGAATTGCTGAGCTATCCTTATTTAGAGTACCAGACAGACTCAACTCTCCCTTGCACCTTTCGAATACCTGGTTTGCATGTCACCCCAACCAGAGAGGGTGGCGCGGGGAGAAAGCTCTAGGTTTGGCTGCATCTCAAATGTGCCAATCGAACATAATTCCAAATTCTAAAAAGAGAAAGTAAAAAGTGCTATATTGAGGCATACATAAATTTGATCTAAACAGATACTGGTTATATCTCTGGTGGCCTCCTACATCAATATTCCTTCGGGCACTTCTGGCTTTTAAGAACCTTTTCAACTCTGTCATCTTATAATTATCCACACAGCATCCGATTCCACAGATGGAGGAAATGAGTCCCGCAGAGGCAAAGAGATTTCTCCTGAGAGCTTTCAAGTGCCTGTTTCTTTCTTTCTTTTTTTTTTTTTTTAAGATTTTATTTATTTATTTGAGAGAGAGAGAGTGAGAGATAGAGAGCACGAGAGGGAAGAGGGTCAGAGGGAGAAGCAGACTCCCTGCCGAGCAGGGAGCCCGATGCGGGACTCGATCCGGGGACTCCAGGATCACGACCTGAGCCGAAGGCAGTCGCTTAACCAACTGAGCCACCCAGGCGCCCTCAACTGCCTGTTTCAATTGTGGGGCTAACAGGGACGTCGGTGCTGTAATTCTACAGCGTTCACCATCCTGCCTGAAATCTTTGTTGAGGAAACAGGGGGGAGAGAGGTTGAAGAGGGAAAGAAGGGGAGGAGGGAGGAGGGAATAGGGGAGGAAGAGGGAATGAGAAGGGGGAAATAAGCAGAAAAGGGGCAAAGAGGAGAAAGGAAAACACCCACCCATCCTGAGGGACCGTGCAATGGGTGGGGAGTTTAGGTCCCAGACCCACAACTCACTAGCTGCAGGATGGAACTGTCTGCCTCTCAGTCTTCTTGACTGTGAAATGGACCGGCTACTTCTGCTGTGCCTTCCTCACAGGGTCGGCCAGCCCACAGCAGACCAAGCACGTGAAGGAGCTTTGGGAAACAGAGCGCTGTTCAACTCGAAGGCAGCACGGTAGCAGAAAGTCAGTTACTCTGGTAGGGAATTCAGGATTTTGGTTACCTTGGAGGTCATTTAAGACGTTTGAATTCCCCATTGCTACTGAGTGACAACAGGGACAATGTGGGCTTCCTTCATAAACAGTGAGGATTCCAGGGTGAGCTGCCCCAAAGCGCGGGCTCCAGGCGCTAGAAGAAATGGAGCTGTCTCTCTGCTTTTCGAGGCCAAGACATCAACACGTAAAGCAGCCACGGGGCAAGTTTGATGGGGAACCAGCGAGGCAGAGAAAGAACTCTACTGAGATACTCTGCTCTGTAGGCAGGCTTCTCACTGACATGAATGAGAACTGTACACACTACGGAGCTGAGGACTGGCTCGTAAATTCTAAGGATCACCTGGGCTTTCTGATGAGCCAATCTGCTGTCCTCTTGGCTCCGGAAGCAGAATTGGGGCCTCAAGGCCAGGCCCAAGTGATGGGACGGTAGAGACAGGAAAGCTACTACTGAGCTCTAGCAAAATGCCTTTTTCTCCAGGTCTGTGAGGCATCTTCTAGGACTGTCCCCTGCCCCTATGGTATAGATCTCAGGTACTATAAACACTGATGAATTTGGTCCTTTACTTGTCTCCTGTTAATAACAACTACCCGGAGCCTGTGCCAGTTAGCACACTGTCCTCTTGAAACAGTGAGGGCAAAAGGCAGGGCCTTTGAATGACTCAGGGTCCACCTTCACAGACGTGGATATGATACAAAGTGACATCACAACAGCAGCCAAGGGTAATTTGCTGAAGGCCTCTGCACTGTGTTAACCCTGTGGTCGGCCACCAAGGTTGGCCCTCCAAGGCCATCTGCCCGCTGTGTGCTCTGCATGACGAAGCCACTCTCCATGTCATCAGCAGCTTTTTGAGCTAGAGATTTCATTATAAGCCTGTATCCTGTTCTATAATATTTGCATGGTAGTCCTCTGTAAGTTTTCTTCTTCCAGTTGGCGAAAAATCTTGCAGGAGTGATTTGAGGATGGTCTCCCATCTACACTCAGATGTAGAGGATCTCCTGTCTCTGATGGCCAGGATTAGCGCTTATTTCCCTGAGGGCAGGCTCTAAATAGCTTAAAAAAAATTAACTTCTCTGCTACCGTTTGGGCACCGAAGACGAGTGGGGAACTGTCCTAGGCTCTTTACAAACATCATTTAGTTCCATAGTAGGAACTAAATACATGAGGTGGATCGTACTGCCTTCATTCAAAGGATAAGAAGATGGAAACTCTGAGTGGGTGAGCAATTTGTTCCATGCCACCAAGCTGTACAACCAGGACTCCAATTCAGGCTCACCTGGTGCAAAGCCCAGGCTCAGACCCCATGGCTGTACTGCTTTCTCATTAGCAGACGTTAGTTGGTGGTGGAAAGAAATCTGATTCCACATCAGACTGACTGTACTGAGACCCAGCTCTGTGACTTTGGGTAAATTATTTACCTGGCTGTGCTTCCCTTTTTGCTTGAAAAATGGGGAGTGTGAGCCCTGCCTTCTGTGCCTCGTGGGGTTGTGAGGATCAGATGGAAAGTCTTGGGAAACTGTAACAAGCCTCACAAATATAAGGGATTTGAGTAGTATTCCTGATGAGAAAATTGTCACCCCATATCATAATATCAAGGGACTTATCTTTAGAAATTTTTGATAGGAGTTAAGAAGGATGGTAACATTTTACCTATGGTTGGTGGGGTGCTTGGAAGAAGTCCCTGGTTACTTTCCTAAGTTAGGTATTCACTCTATTTATCTTTTATCTATCTATCTATCTATCTATCTATCTATCTATCTATCTATCATCTATCTGCCTGCTTACCTATCCATCCATCTATCCATCTATCATCTCCCATCCCAGATGATTTTCTTACAACGTGACTACATTTCTCCTGCTAAAAAGGGGTGGGGTCTAATGTCCTTTGTCTTTGAATCTTGGCAGTGGGTTACAAACTCCTTGATGCCATGCAACTTGATGTTAAGTGAGCCTATGTCATAAAAAGGATCAGCTTCCACCTGGCTCAGGTACTTGTCCTTCAACCCTGCCACCATGTGGGGAGGAAGTCCTGGTCCCATGGAGAGGCCATGTGTGAGTGTTCTGGACAACAGATACAACTAGGCCTCAAATGACAGCATCAATGTGTGAATGAATGTGCCTCTGGATAATTTCAGCCCTCAACCTCTGAGTGTGCCAGCTGAGGCCCCAGACAGGATGGAACAGAGACAAGCTGCCCCAAATACGTACATCTGAATTCTTGAACCACAGAAACCATGAGGGATAATAAACGATAATTATTGTTTTAAGTCACTAAGTTGTTAAGGAGGAAAAGATTTGGAAACATTAAAACTGGGTCACAGAGACCCCAAGATCACATTGCAGTTTTCTCTAAGGTTTATCTGGCTTGAGTAGCTTTCTATTCTGGAAGTTCAAGATCATGAGGGGAGGCAGGAGATGTTGTCTGCGCCAACCTCTAACTGTAGACCTAAGGGATGGCCCCGGGGCAGGTCACAGGAAGATAGCTAACCAACAGGCCTGGCATAGGTTGGCTAAGTGACTTTCCACACTGGAATGCTTTTGAAAATGAAAGGGGGTGGTGGGCGCCTGGGTGGCTCAGTCAGTTAAGCGGCTGCCTTGGGCTCAGGTCATGATCCCAGGGTCCTGGGATCAAGTCCCATGTCAGGCTCCCTGCTCAGCAGGGAGTCCGCTTCTCCCTTTCCCTCTGCCCCCACCTTGTGCTCTCTCTCTCTCTCTTTCTCTCACTCTATCTCAAATTAAAAAAAAAGAAACAATGAAAGGGGGTGTTACTAAGAGTTATTCTGGTTCACCAGGTGTAGGTGGGGATATCCTGGTATACTGGACTTAGAGACTAATGTGACAGCAGCCAATCAGTAGGAGGTGATGAGGGTTGTGATGGAGAACAGTGTAATGACCTGGATGGGGAAGTCTCTGTTTGCAACAGTTATATGCCAAGTCACAAGGCCAGGTGCGGAGGCAGGATTTGGATCCTGAGTGGGGAGAGAGAGGCACAGTTTTTTTTTATTTTTATTTTTTTTAAAAGATTCTATTTATTTGAGAGAGAGAGAGCATGTGTGCATGAGAGGGCATTGGCATGGGGGGGTGAGGGCAGGGGGAGAAATAGACTCTCTGAACAGGGAGACCAACACGGGGCTCAATCCCAGGACCCTGAGATAATGACCTGAGCCTAAGGCAGATGCTTAACCGACTGAGCCACCCAGGCGCCCCAAGGCTCAGTTTTAATGATGGAAAAGCTAAGAAGAAAAACACATCAGCATTGTACCGTTCCAACTCTGAGACCTCTCTTAACCAAGAAGGTGAATTTTAACTATCCATTTTGTTTTGAGAAACTCCTTCATGGGAGATGGAATAAAGACAGAGAGGGGCATACAGGAGTCGTCTGGGGTGTGTGTGCATATGTGTGGAGGGAGAAAAGGCAGGGAAATAAGGAAGGGGGAGAAGGAAGTTCTGGAAGAAGGATGTTTTGAAACAGACTTGGGGTGGGATGCTGGCCGCTTCTGACCAAAAGATCCTAAAGATTTCAGCGAGGGTGGGATGCCAGCTCCAGCCCAGCAGCTCAAAGGAACAAGCATTTAGCTGCTTGTCCAGTCTCTGCCTCATACTCTTTAAAGAATAGGAATTTGTTTGCAAGGGAAAGACCACACACAGTCCCCAACCACACCCCTGCTGTCACCCTAAATGACACTGGCATGGCTCAACTAAAATTCTGAGAGAAGGGAACAGATTATAAGGACATCATAGTTGCAGATTTCTTCATGACATGACTTACTGAAGTAGTCACAGATTCCTTTCTATCAAAAAATAGTGCAATATTTTTATAGTCACAGAATAAACAGAGTCCTGACTTGGGCTTCATATTTTACATAGCTCATTCTAGGTAATCTGGGTTCTTTCTGACATGTTTCTGACAATTATGGCAATTGTTCCTCTTTTGGGAAGTTGAGAAAATTTGCCTGCCTCTCTTCCCTCATCTCACTAAGTTTGTCTCAATGAACTAAACAAAGTTTCTCTTTAGGTTGCCTGGAAATTCCCTGTCTGTGTTGGAACCTCTGGAGCTTCTATACATTGGCACACCTCAACCCTGTTCTTTACCAGATTCGGACTCTCTACCCTTGGTTGTTGCCTGAGCATCTGTACCATTACACAGAGCAGAGGCCTTCAAATTTCTGTGACCGTGACTTCCACTAAGAAACACTCTAATACCTATTCTGAAACTGTTCCAAAAAATAGAAATGGAAGGAAAACTTCCAAACTCGTTTTATGAGGCCACCATTACCTTGATCGCCAAACCAGACAAAGACCCCATCCAAAAGGAGAATTACAGACCAATATCCTTGATGAACATGGATGCAAAAACTCTCACCAAAATACTAGCCAATAGGATCCAACAGTACATTCCAAGGATTATTCACCATGACCAAGTGGGATTTATCCCTGGGCTACAAGGTTGGTTCAACATCGGCAAATCAGTCAGTGTGATACATTAATAAAAGAAAGAACAAGAACCATATGATCCTCTTAATAGATGCAGAAGAAGCACTTGACAAAGTCCAGCATCCTTTCTTGATCAAAACTCTTCAGAGTATAGGGATAGAGGGCACATACCTCAATATCATAAAAGTATACTATGAAAAACCCACAGCGACTATCATTCTCAAAGGGGAAAAACTGAGAGCTTTCCTCCTAAGATTAGGAACATGGCAGGGATGTCCACTATCACCACTGCTATTCAACATAGTATTAGAAGTCCTAGCCACAGCAATCAGACAACAAAAAGAAATCAAAGGCATCCAAATTGGCAAAGAAGACGTCAAACTCTCACTCTTTGCAGATGATATGATACTTTATGTGGAAAACCCAAAAGACTCCACCCCAAAACTGCTAGAACTCATACAGGAATTCAGTAAAGTGGCAGGATATAAAATCAATGCACAGAAATCAGTGGCATTCCTATAGACCAACAATAAGACAGAAGAGAGACAAATCAAGGAGTCGATCCCATTTACAATGGCACCCAAAACCATAAGATACCTAGGAATAAATTGAACCAAAGAGGCGAAGGATCTGTACTCAGAACACTATAAAATACTCATGAAAGAAATCGAAGAAGACACAAAGAAATGGAAAAACATTCCATGCACATGGATTGGAAGAACAAACATTGTGAAGATGTCAATCCTACCTAGAGCAATCTACACATTCAATGCAATCCCCATCAAAATACCATCCACTTTTTTCAAAGAAATGGAACAAATAATCCTAAAATTTGTATGGAACCAGAAGAGACCCCGAATAGCCAGAGGAATATTGAAAAAGAAAAGCAAAGCCGGTGACATCACAATTCCGGACTTCCAGCTCTATTAGAAAGCTGTCATCATCAAGACAGTATGGTACTGGCACAAAAACAGACACATAGATCAATGGAACAGAATCGAGAGCCCAGAAATGGACCCTCAACTCTATGGTCAACTCATCTTTGACAAAGCAGGAAAGAATGTCCAATGGAAAAAAGACAGTCTCTTTAACAAATGGTGTTGGGAAAATTGGACAGCCACATGCAGAAGAATGAAACTGGACCATTTCCTTACACCACACACAAAAATAGACTCCAAATGGTTGAAAGACCTAAACGTGAGACAGGAGTCCATCCAAATCCTAAAGGAGAACACAGGCAGCAACCTGTTCGACCTCAGCCGCAGCAACTTCTTCCTAGAAACATCGCCAATGGCAAGGGAAGCCAGGGCAAAAATGAACTATTGGGAGTTCATCAAGATAAAAAGCTTTTGCATAGCAAAAGAAACAGTCCACAAAACCAAAAGACAACCGACAGAATGGGAGAAAATATTTGCAAATGACATATCAGATAAAGGGCTAGTCTCCAAAATCTATAAAGAACTTATCAAACTCAACACCCAAAGAACAAATAATCCAATCAAGAAATGGGCAGAAGACATGAACAGACATTTTTCCAAAGAAGACATCCAAATGGTCAACAGACACATGAAAAAGTGCTCAACATTGCTCGGTATCAGGGAAATCCAAATCAAAACCTCAATGAGATACCACCTCACACCCGTCAGAATGGCTAAAATTAACAAGTCAGGGAACGACAGATGTTGGCGGGGATGTGGAGAAAGGGGAACCCTCCTACACTGTTGGTGGGAATGCAAGCTGGTGCAACCACTCTGGAAAACAGTATGGAGGTTCCTCAAACAGTTGAAATAGAGCTACCCTACGATCCAGCAATTGCACTACTGGGTATTTACCCCAAAGATACAAATGTAGGGATCCGAAGGGGTACGTGCACCCCAATGTTTATAGCAGCAATGTCCACAATAGCCAAACTGTGGAAAGAGCCAAGGTGTCCATCGACAGATGAATGGCTAAAGAAGAAGTGGTATATATACACAATGGAATATTATGCAGCCATCACAAGGAATGAGATCTTGCCATCTGCAATGACGTGGATGGAATTGGAGGGTTTTATGCTGAGTGAAATAAGTCAATCAGAGAAAGACGTATCATATGACCTCACTGATATGAGGAATTCTTAATCTCCGGAAACAAACTGAGGGTTGCTGGAGTGGTGGGGGGTGGGAGGGAGTGGGTGGCTGGGTGACAGACATTGGGGAGGGTATGTGCTATGGTGAGTGCTGTGAATTGTGCAAGACTGTGGAATCACAGATCTGTACTTCTGAAAAAATTATGCAATATATGTCAAGAAAAAAAAAAGAAGATAACAGGAGGGGAAGAATGAAGGGGAGTAAGTCGGAGGGGGAGACAAACCATTAGAGATGATGGACTCTCAAAAACAAACTGAGGGTTCTGGAGGGGAGGGGGCTGGGGGATGGGTTTGCCTGGTGACGGGTATTAAAGAGGGCACATTCTGCGTGGAGCACTGGGTGTTATGCACAAACAATGAATCATGGAACACTACATCAAAAACTAATGATGTAATGTAAGATAAAAAGCTTTTGCACAGCAAAAGAAACAGTCAACGAAACCAAAAAAGACAACCAACAGAATGGGAAAAGATATTTGCAAATGACATATCAGATAAAGGGCTAGTATCCAAAATCTATAAAGAACTTCTTAAACTCAACACCCAAAGAACAAATGATCCAATCAAGAAATGGGCAGAAAACATGAACAGACATTTTTCCAAAGAAGACATCCAAATGGCCAACAGACTCATGAAAAAGTGCTCAACATCGCTCAGCATCAGGGAGATCCAAATCAAAACCTCAGTGAGATAACACCTCACACCAGTCAGAATGGCTAAAATTAACAAGTCAGGAAATGACACATGTTGGTGGGGATGCGGAGAAAGGGGAACCCTCCTACACTGTCGGTGGGAATGCAAGCTGGTGCAACCCCTCTGGAAAGCAGAATGGAGGGTCGTCAAAAAGTTGAAAATAGAGCTACCATATGACCCAGCAATTGCACTACTGGGTATTTACCCCAAAGATACAAATGTAGGGATCCGAAGGGGTACATGCACCCCGATGTTTATAGCAGCAACGTCCACAATAGCCAAACTATGGAA